>NW_027491136.1:600000-1012500 GCF_021521415.1 Bidens hawaiensis
TTCTCAACGAACCCTAGACCAAGCAGGAAGCCGACCTTTTCCCCATCCTCGTGAGAAGCGTTGAGGGCTGCGCTCATAGCATCGTCGTAAGATGTCTCTGAGAAGACCCGATGCACAACCTACAAGAAAATATACAAGTGTCAAAACCTTTTCTATTTACAAAGAAAAGCGTAAAGACATGAAAACATACCTGAGACAACGCTTCTCGAAGAAGCCATTCCTTGGCAACCAGAGCTTCTTGGAGGGCAGCTTGAGCTTCGTTACGGGCGCGATCGGTTTCACTCTTGTTGAGGTTGGCAAGCAACACTTCTTTAGCCGCAGCCTCTTCGACGCCCTTTAGCTTCCGCTCAGTATGGTCAAGCACCCCCCTCTGGTCCAAGATCTCCTGGAGCTTTTTGGTGTCTTCCATCGCCAAGGCATCATGAGCCTGCTGGAGAGCCTCTAATTTGGATTTAAGCTCTTCATTCTCCACGCTTAGAGGCTCAGCAACAGCTTCAGCCTTGGTGGCCCTCTCGGTTGCGTTCCTTGCAGTTTCCTTAGCCAGCCGAAGCTGTTCATTAACAGCTTGGGCAGCCTTGGAACGGGCCTCAAGTCGAGCCTGAACTTTAACCTCGAGGGCCTTGAAGGCCTTCTCCTTTTCCGCAGCCAATGCGGAAAGCCTTTGGTTCTCCTCCCGGACAGCCCGCGCCTGAGCCACTTCTTTAAGGCGAGCTGCTTTTAACTTGTCGTTTTCACGACAAAGCAGCTCGACGCGCGGCTGCATCCGGGCCAGGAGAACCCGAAGCTCATTGGTTAGCCTACCCTCCTGGTAGCTAGCCATGGCTTCCCCCAACGCACCACTGGGAGCAGCATGACGAGCCCATTCCACGCACTCCACAGGGGTGCGAAGGGTTGTTCTTCGGCGAATGCTCCATCGTGGAACATACACTTCATTGGAATCCGACACTGCAAAAAACATAAAGCAGTTAGGAAAAGATGATAAAGAAAATATATATAAAAAAATGGGCCAAAAGAGCCCTACGCACCTGTAGGGTCAATAACAGGCCGATAGCCGCCGAACCCATCACCTGAACCCAAGGGAAATCCATCCAAGAGGTCAGGCAGATGGGAAGGTGGCAGAGATTGGCGAGAAGCCCCATGCGTACCTGATGGATCGGCCGTCGTTGCCGATGGCGGGGGCATGGTAGCAGCCGCCGAGGTCGCCGCCGCGGAATCCGCAGCAATAGTAACCGCCGGCTCGGTGAAGGATGCTGTAAAAATAGCACTCACAGCCGGCGGTGACGTCATTTCAGCTGGAACAGTCGGCTCAAAGGAGTGAGCAACTGAACCAGCGGAAGCAGGCGCAGGCGCCTGGGTCGTCGCCTCAGGTAGGCTGACCAAGCCTACCGTCATTGGCGGAGAGGTACTCCTCTGCGCTCCACCCTGGAATGCGTCAACATCCACGCCTGCGTAAAGAAGAAAAGTGTTAATGATATTAAGCTATGAAGTTAAAAGACAAGAAATTTGTACTTACGGGTTTTCTTGAGCCTGAAGGTACGGACAGGCGGGGACGAACCCGATGGAGCCGGCCTCTTTGCGCCGGTCACCGTTGTCTTCTTGGGCTCTCCGGAGGTGACAGTCACAGCCTCCGGAGCGGTGGTCTTATCACCACCGGGATTCCCCGCCACCTCTTCGCTCTCGGTCTCCGAATCAGACCGAGGCGCCGGATCGGCAGTGGAGGCCACCTTCTCCTTTCCCTTCCCGCCGGCAGCCTTCTTCTTCCGCACCAACGGAGGACCATCTGCGGATTCCTCATCAGAACATACGATTAGAGGAATTCTAGCAGAGGTTTCAACATTGAGGGGTCGAGGGTTGAATAGCGCCTTACCTGGCCGCCTGGCGCTCAGGATCTCGTGGCCTAGCGGGTAGACCTCCACGAACCGATCCGTAGTTTGTTCTAAGATGGGCAACTCGTTCTCGTCTAGAGCGCGAGTACCCATCCGAGCGGGACCGTCAGCCTCCCGCGGGTTTAGGAGCGACTGCAAGTCGTTCCCCTCTGAAATAAACAGGAAAAAAGTTAGAAGAAATTCAGAATCAACAGAAAGGAAACAAAGCATACCGTAAGGAACAGAGTTCGAACCGTATTCAAGGACGATTGGGATTTTTTGCGCATCCGCCGCCTTCCACACCCGGCTCATCCCCAACATCACCATCCCGGACTCCGCAAACCGGTAAACCGGAGATTGGACCCGGGAAATCCTCGAAAACCATTCCGCCTCCTCGTAGTTGGAGGCGTGAAGGCTGGGAAGAGCTTGCCCGTTCTTAAACTTCATGGCAAGGGGGATGGCGCGAGCGGATATGAAGAAGAACTCCCGCTTCCACGCGCGAAGACTGCGCTCGGTTGCGCAAATCTTCAAACCCTTAACCTGGGTTATCAACGTATACCACCCCTGGATGCACCTCCAAGTGTAGAAGGTCATCAGGCGGTCAACATAGGGCTCAATGCCCAGAACCCGGCACACCCACTCGAAGTGGCGAATCTTGGCGATCGCCATGGGGTGCAACTCGGTCAAATGAACACCGTGCCTCTCAAGGACACGGTAAACAAACTTTGTCAATGGGAACCTAAGATTCCCATAAACAAAGAATGCAGCATAAACCCCGATCTTGCCTCTGGGGGCATCGTACACCGTCTGATGAGGTTCAGGAAACTCAGGCTCGAGAGACTCGAGCATGAACTTCCTGACGACGTACCGATACAGATCGCCAGGCAGAGCACACTGGCACTCGCCAGCAGTACTCTTGTCGTCAGCTGTAGATTCGAGACCACGAGACGACATCTTGCAAAGGAAAGAAGAAAGCGATTTCGAGAAAATGCTTGCCTGAAAAGGGGAGTATTCGCCGGAAATCGCTTAAAAGATGAAGAGAAGAGTGAAAGTATGGATTACAAAGAACCCTCTCCCCCTTTATATACTAATCGCAATTAATGCGATGAAATTAATGCGGAAGAGAGAGAAAACGAATGTGCAATGAAACTATGACACGTGGCAAAAAGCAAGCTGGCAACAGCTGTTGACAGGACGCATACCATTAATTTCGCGGCCACGCTCCGGAAAAATCGCGCCCACGCGCCTGAAAAAGCGTCTAGAATGACCATGTACTGTCACGTCACCATAACTTCCTGCACGTCCTGACACAGTCAGAAGAAACCGTCGCACGACGTTTCAGAGGTTTGGACTGTTCTTATCTTTCCACCAACTCTTCGAATTTCAAAATTCAAAATTCAAAAAGATTCAAAAGTAAGCGGGAAAATACCCCTTACCTTGGCAAACAAGTAACCGTAAGACGGATGCGGGTACAGTGTTAAGGCAAAACCCTTCACGTACCTAGCATCCGCAGGGAATTGAAGCCAAGTAAACCTTTGCAAACAAGTAACCGTAAGACGGATGCGGGTACAGTGTTAAGGCAAAACCCTTCACATACCTAGCACCCGCAGGGAATTGAAGCCAAGTAAACCTTGGCAAACAAGTAACCGTAAGACGGATGCGGGTACAGTGTTAAGGCAAAACCCTTCACATACCTAGCACCCGCAGGGAATTGAAGCCAAGTAAACCTTGGCAAACAAGTAACCGTAAGACGGATGCGGGTACAGTGTTAAGGCAAAACCCTTCACATACCTAGCACCCGCAGGGAATTGAAGCCAAGTATACCTCGGCAACCAAGTAACTATAAGACGGGTGCGGGTACAGTGTAAAGGCAAAACCCTTCACATACCTAGCACCCGCAGGGAATTGACGCCAGGAATACCTTGGAAGTAAAGTAACCGTAAGACGAGCGCTGGTACAGTGTTAAGGCAAAACCCTTCACATACCTAGCGCTCCGCTGGGAATTGAAACCAAGAAGGATCTTTTGGGCAATGCTTGCGGAAACGGAAATAACATCCCCGCATAGCGGGAACGTCGAGAACTACGTTGTTTGAAGCTCCAGGATGGAATTGGTGGTTTTAACATAATTAATCACTATGTTCAAAACTACCAAAACCTCATGGAGAATCCACACAAGTGGGACTCAACGCTCCTGACTTGCGAGGAGGTTACAGACCTACCCGCATCATACCCAAAGACCAAGCAGGAAACTCGGGAATTTCTGCAAGTGACAAGGACTTCCGCGGGAAGAATCCCCATGGAAAACCTTAAAAAACCCTTTCAAAACCCTTTGCTTAAGTCCAAAAGTTCACCTCACTTTATTAAACACGCATGAGAAGAACATTGGACTGGGGGGACTTGAAGAGGTAGGTCCCAGCAGAGCCCAGTTGGACCCGCAAGACTCACTCTGAACAGGGACGTCTGCGCAGAAACCAACTGGATCCGCAGGACCAACCATGCTCAGAGACGTGACGTCCTTACGCGCAGTACGCAAGCTGTTCCCGCAGGAAATGCCTCCCAATGGTGAAGGACTCCGCCTGTCCCCGCAGCCTCGGATACAAGCCATCAGGGAAGGCAACCCGCGCAGCAAGGCTACACGCACAAGGCACTTAGCTCTCGATCATTCAGTGTCACCTGAAGGAATGAGCAAAGCCGGGAACAATCCCGCACAGTGGCGGGAGGGGGAATACTCCCGCCCAAATAAGCCAGTCCGTACGATACGGGAAGATCTTCTGTACTGTACCTGACGAGGTATGGGAAAAAGATCTGACTAAAGATACGACAGCTTATTGACAACAGTATGGCGAGCAGCATGCTCCTGTACTGTATGTCACTATTAGCCGCTGCCTACTCACCAACTACTGCCATACCACGTGCATAGCCGGCAGTTGGTGGAAAAGGAATAGTACATAGCAGGCCTGGTCACTATCAGCCGCTGCCTACCCACCAACTACCAGCAGGGCACGTGCGTAGGCCACTGTTGGTGGAACAGGAACACTGTTGCAGCCGGCCACACCTCCTTGGAAACCTACCTTCGGCTATAAATACCACAAATGGTATGACCATCTCATCTTATCATATCTTATCATATTATACCTGATATCTGCTCTAGAAATCTCTTAATATACATTTATATTTAAAGAGCAATCTAGTCTGATTCTCACGCCGGAGGGTGGTCACAAGGAGGAACCCCCCCTTCTCAGTGACAAGCTCACGGTGTCTGTTTTGCAGGTTATCAGAAGAACCATCTTCTCTGGGTCTAACCCCTCGTGGGAAATATCTATCTAACCCCCAGGTTACCCGTAATCTGCCCGGGGTCCGGTTAGTGTTTCTTCAATCTACAACAACAAACTAATACAAATTGCCACATTATCGCTATATCATATTTCAAACTTTTCTTAAAAACTCAACTTTTTTTCACAACAACAAACCCTCACAAATCCAATTATATAATATTAAATCTTGGTATATATAATATGTGTGTGTGTGTGAGGGAGGGAGGTTGCCACATCATCAGTTGTTGCAAGTTTGCAGCAACAAACTGCCCAAGACAGACTTTGCACCACAACAATGGGGTTTGTGATGTTGTCATCTGCAGGGGCGGATTTAGTATGGGTTCCCCGGGTTCACGAGAACTCACTGATTTTCAAATTTTACATTAAAATGATATATAAAAAGTATTAGTGAACCCATAAGATTTTTAGAAGTGAACCCATGTCAAAAAGTTTAAGATGGTGTAGTGGTAAAGTTCTTTAAAACATTCTCAATCTTTTTGAATTTTGAAAGGTCTCAAGTTCAAGTCTTTCAAAGGCCCACTTTAATTACATATTTTTTCTTTTGGTAAGCAATCAATGTGCTATTAGTTTGGATTTTGTTTGAAATGACTCAAGTTTAAGTCTTTTTAAATCCTATTTTGGTAACTCTTTTTTTTTCTTTTTGGTAAACCATTATTGTGTATTTAGTTGGGGTTAGAATGTTTCTGTTTTTGATTATTTCCAGACCTATTCACACATCACGCATCCACAACCCATTTATTGTAATTTTTTTTCATTTTTAATCACCTCATATGCTTTTTAACACATACCCTGTCGTATTATATAATATTGTTCGACAAGGCCCGGCCACCCGAAAAATTTAATGCTTGGTTGTGTGAAATTTGAACATCGAAAAAATGTGAACCCATAGGAAAAAAATCCTGGATCCGCCACTTGTTGTCTGCTACAATGCCACCTCATCCAGACATCGAGAAATGATGCCACTTGTGGATGCTCTAACTCCGGATCCAAAAAGTTAAAGAGACCTATAGTGGCATGTCAGACCTATTATTGTGTGTATTCATAGTGGATACGCAAGGTAAACATACTTAAAAGCTATTCTAACAATGTAGACATAGTTTTAAGAATTGATGTTTGAGCATGAAATGCACTTAACGATTAGGATGGCAGTCATGTAAACATCATCAGAGACATGATACAACAAAATGACAAATGATGAAATAAAATTTAACGAATTTTATCCATAAATGTGTTAAATGCTAAATTGGCCCATTATGAAGCTAAAGCCCCCAGCCCATGGAAAGACGTCCATGGGCTCTGATACACGACCCTTTTACTCTATAAACTGAGTTAGGGTTTTTCCATTCTCCTAACCCTAACTCAGTTCGTCGCGCCGTCCGTCACCGGAGACTCCTTTCAGGTAAGCCAGTTCCTCACCGTACATCGCACATTCATTTGTTGAACAGTCGACTCAAATCACATCTGGATCTTCTAGGTTCAAATGACCACCAGACTCAGGAAGAACCGCAAGAAGCGAGGCCACGTCAGCGCCGGACACGGCCGTATCGGAAAGCACAGGAAGCATCCCGGAGGCCGTGGTAACGCCGGAGGTATGCACCACCACCGTATCCTCTTCGACAAGTACCATCCAGGCTACTTCGGTAAGGTCGGTATGAGGTACTTCCACAAACTCAGAAACAAATTCTACTGCCCTATAGTCAACGTTGACAAGCTCTGGTCAATGGTCCCTCAAGAGGCGAAAGAGAAGGCGTCAGCTGATAGCGTGCCGGTAGTTGACGTCACGCAGCTTGGGTACTTTAAGGTGCTTGGTAAGGGGAGGGTTAATTCTGCACAGCCGATTGTGGTTAAGACGAAGCTGATTTCGAAGACGGCTGAGAAGAAAATTAAGGAGGCTGGTGGTGCTGTTGTGCTTACTGCCTAGGGTTTTCTTTTTTTTTTACTTTTTGATTTTTTTTAGTCTATGATTTCTTCAAATTTACAATGTCATGGTTTTGTGAACATCTATTTTGCTTTATTGTGACTTTGTTTTTGGACAATATTGACCAGTTTTGAAGTGGTTATCTTTTTGTTGATTGAATTTTGAGTTGTTTTAAAACTAAGTTAAGATCATTGTTCTTCATAAGGAGGGTGATGAATTTGAAACCTCTCATGGAGAGTAAAATAATTTTAACTTATTTTAACAGTGATTATGATTATGATGATATGAGATGTAAAGCCAACAAAATGTTCTGTTAGTGTGAGGGCATCTACAATGCTGTTGTTAGTGACATGAGTAATGCTCTCGTTAGTTTCATGTCATGCGGAGTCAGTTTATGATATCAAATCATCTTGTCTTTAAGACCATCCATGGTGGTATATATTTGGAAGTGTTTTGGGTAAAACGTCGGGGGCGCCCCCTCCCTCTCCGGTGTTTTTGCCCAAACTAAGGGGATGTTTGGGATTGCTTATTTTATCTCTTTATGGCTTATAACTTATAGATTATAAGTTACAAGGTGTTTAGGAAAATTAAATATTGATAAGTGTAAAAGTCATAAATTACAACTTTGTAACTTATGACGCATATAAGTTATAAGAAGGTAAAATAATAAATCCCAAACACCTCTAAGTCAGCTGACTTAATATTTGTAACAATTCACGGTCATTTATAATAGAACACAATATGATAAGGACAAATAGCACTTTGTGTTGATTCTATAACAAATACAAGAAAATGGAATAAGATGTGTTGAGTGAGCGACTAGAGGTTCTTACATTTTTGGGGAAACTTTCCCCCCCTCATTTAGACTAAATATAAAATATATAAGGAAAATTCTTAAAATAAATCATTTTTTAAAGAGTATGAAAATAATCCTTGAAATTTTCAACTTCCCAAAACAATCCGCCCAAAACCATCGGCGTCGATGCATTTGGTTTGAAATTCGCCCATCGCTAAATCATTGACACTTGTAAAGTGACGGCACAATCCTATAGCTTTACTTTCAAATCTATCTGTCCCGATTATTTTGGTCTGAAATTCGTGTTCACGTGAACTCGTCTAACCAGACGAATTTCACGTGAATTTCGTGGATCCTATCATCTTCATCGCCATCTTCTTCTTCTTTACCTTAATCTTCTTCATCTTCATCTTTGTCACATCCTCCCTTCGCCGCCGCCACCCATCTCCCTCCCCGAAGAACTCCAAGAGCTCAACCTTTTCCAGCAAGCCACCGCCATCATCGGAAATTCATATGGATTTGACCGGCGGTGGCTTGCTGGAAAATGTTGAACTCTTGAGTTCTTCGTGGAAGGAGATGGGTGGCGGCGACGACGCATGGAGGATGTAACGAATATGAAAATGAAGAAGATGATGAAGAGGATGAAGATGGTGTTTTTTTGAAATTCGTCTGACGAGATGAAATTCACGTGAAATTTCCATGGATGTGATTTTCAAGCAAAGATGCTTTTCAAATATGTTTTTCAAACAAAAACAATCTAATCCGATTTATTTATAGGCAAAAGCCACGTGGTAGGTAAGGTATACACTTGTCAGAATATTAGTGGCCGTTGAAATCAAACGTTTATAATACCAATGCGGCGGATCCGGTAGATTTCATTGGATGGTTTGGAAACTTGATAATTTCCATGACTATTTTCATACTCTCTCTCTCTCCCTTTAAAATTGGATTATTTTCAGAATTTTCCCAAATATATACATGTCGTGTTAGTTCAATAATGTGAGCATAGCTCAATGGCAGAGCACTTCAATCAGATGCCTGAGATACAAAGACCTGAACTTCATCTCCATTTTTTTCGTTTTGTTTTGTTTATTACGGCAGACATGACACACAAAAATGAAAGAGCTCGTTAGGTCTTCAAGACGAGACCTCCGCGTGTTTTGTTTTGGATTTTGTTAGTTACTAATATTATTTTTACGACTACCGCTCTCGTATTAGTGAATATTTTTTGTAAATTAAGTTTCTATTTTAAAAGCTTATTTCTACTAGTCACACATGGCCTCTGAAATCATAGAAGTTAGAAGGACAACCCGCATAACCGTTTTACAAATTACATTCTATATGTCTCATGTAAAATGAAGCCGCCCTTACGATTGTTGTTCACGATACTATAGAATCTCACTAATCTAAAATTCTATGTACAAGACTAGGATAGAGCCCGTGTGATACACGGGTGGTTAAAAACAACAAAAAAGTAAAATTTAATAATATGCATAATAACATACCTTATAGATTCATAAGATATAAATAATGATAAAAAAATAACAATTTATAAATCTCTAAAAACATATTTGAATACAACTTTGAATACAACATTGGATATTGACTTAAATGTTTAATGATTTGCTAGTATTAATTAGAAGTGAATTAATAATATATCATATATAAGTAAATCAATGTTGTAAAACTCCCGAGTATGCGGCCGAGTACTCCCCGATTACTCCCCGCCTAGATCGAGTACTTCCCGCCTCGGCCGAGTACTCCTTAGGTGTTTTCCGAGTAATCCCCGGCTACTCCCGAGTACTTGCAACTCCCCAGTCAACCGCCTAACAACTTTTACAACATTGAAGTAAATAAATATAATATAATTACCACTTAAGTGGAGTTGGTAAACATTTTTAGTTTGAAACATGAGTTCTTAGGCAAGTCGATCAAGTTTCTTCTTTTTTATTCTTGCGTTCATTCCTCGGGTATGTTTGTGTTATTTTCCTTCATGTTTTAATAGTTTAAAACATGATGTTATGATTAATTTAACATCAATATTAATTCATCAAAAACAAACTCGACTCGCTTATGCATGTATTTGGTTTCAGTTTAGTTACTTCTATCATATCTAAAACCAAATGCTTTTCATTTATTAATCCAGAAATATTATTTTACCAAGCCGGAAACGAACTCGACATAAAAAGTTGAGTTCGAGTCCGAGCAAAAACGAACCACTCGCTTAAACTCATTTTTGGCCCGTTTGGGATTTTTCTTGAAACGAGCCTGACTTAATAACATGACTAAGAAATATTATAACCCAACATTTTATAAATAATTAAAATTAACCAGCTTAAAAACTTTACAACGGAAACTTTAAAAACATATAATTATAGAGTAAATATATATTTTTGCATTCAAAGGTTTAAAACACTAAACCACAAACCGAATCTTCTAAGTCTTCCAATTATGTTTATTTTCTTGAATTTTATTTGAACCGAACTCGTCCAGCTTAGCTTACTTAAACGCATAGTTCGCTTTCACTTGCTTACTTTAATATGTGAGTTTTTCATAACCTCTTTTTATCTTTTAACATTTTTTAGTGTAACACGTTACCATACTTCTCGTTGTTCTATTATCATTGTTTACAAACCGATTCGCAATTATGTCATGTACGTTAATAATATTCTTTCATATTGTTTATGATGGCTATATGCGTATAATGTGCAATGTTTTTATCAGTATATGGTTGGTATATCAAACATCAAACATCGAAGCGGGAGGGTCCAGCGAGACGTACCCATGCCGCCTGTACCATGTCCCAGTTGGACTAAACAGTGGTTATTATTCCCCTAGCTTGGGGCGTTATTTTGTTATCATTCCCCTAGGTTAGGGTATTGCTTTTGGTTGCATTATATTTAATTTATGTTTGAATATATTGCATTCATGACAGGCGAATCGACAAATGTTTTACCCCCCCCCCCACACACACACAAGGATGAAAGCTCACCATGTGTTGTTGACAAAAATATATTATTTTAAACGTGTTGCAGGTTGAATCCAATTATGTGCTAAGGACGAGTACCTTAGGATATATTAAATGAAGACTTATGTGTTATCCGATGAAATGTATTTTGTTTTATTTTCAATTATGAGAAATTGTGTACCTGCTACTTTGTGAAATCAAGTAAATATAATTATTGTCACTTTAATAGTGTTAAGAGCTTATGAGTGACTCGTATGTTGCACTCGAACATATTCCGCTTAAAGCCCAGCCGGGGTGTTATATTAAGTATAAATCTGACACTTGACAAAAAAAATAGAGGGTTCCAAGTTAGGCATGAGGTTTTCTTACCTACGATGAGTTTCATCCTAAAATAGAATGAAGATGATCGGATTAGTTAGTAGTCCATTAGTGATCCAAATAAATGAATAATTGTCGTTAGAAAAAAACTATTAATTTTTTGTAATTGATAGAAAATTCTAGAATATAGTTGATTTTTATATTTGAACATAGTGGAGTGATATATAATAACAAAGTGGATCTCCGTATGAGGTGGAATCCAGTTGTATCGGGGTCCACTTAATTCGAAGTACACCATCAACCGTACATATAATCTTCTTTTTCTTCCTCGTTATGATATTTAATATTTATTTTAAGAAAACAATAATATATATTTCAAAACAAGAAATGATGACAATATTAAAACACTAATCTTTGTTCTATCAATAAAAACACATTATTCTACCATTTCTAAATTGAGACCCAGGTAAGGGTTGATCGGTTCCTGTTCTAACCGCATGTTTAATTTTTTATACCTTTTAGTCGTGACGGTTCCTACTTGAGTCGTCGATTCAATTATGTTTTGACTGGTTTTTAACCTCACCCTAAACTTCATGATCTCTAAAACTGATATGCATAAGAATTATCATGATATTGTTCGAACTTCTTACATATTATTATTAGAGATGTCATGTTAGGAAAATACAAAGAAAAAGAAAACATTTACGAGAATATTTCGAGTAAACGAATATGTGTGACTTTCGGATAATTAGATTGGGTATCACCTAACAGAATAATCATCTCACGCCCACATGAATTTTTTTAACTAATTCTATTACCACATATCATACCTAAATATCCATCAAAAATATTTTTGAAGAAACGTGGATCGACTTACTAGTAGACGATCAACTTTCCTCGGGTATGAGTGTGCTATATCACCGATGGTTTTCCGGAATATGAGTTCTTCCACCTACAAAACGAGCAGCACCGTGAACTTACCCCTCAGAAAGGGACAGAGGGGTCCTCTTTGGGGTAACCCTCCGGTGTGAGAATAAGATATTGTAGGAGAAGATGATAATAATCTGAAAGTGAGTAAGGACTTAGAATGTATTTTCTTGCTTACCTCTCCTTGTGGAGGTGGTGTGGTATTTATAGTGTTAGGGTTTCCAATGATTGGGCTCAGACCCAATTAGGGCCTTTTTGGCCTCCTCCTATTGCTTCGCGCCACGTGTCCTTAGGACACCTGGTGCTTTTTCATTGATTATTCTCTGACCAAGGTATTTCACCTGACCCATGTGCAATCACGTGGTAGCACATGGGTTTTGCTGAGTTGTCCACCCTTCATTGGCAGCTGTCAACATCAGCATATTCTTTATTCCTTAAAGGATACCTTCTGGAAGGTTGTCTGATGAGCACAATCATGGTTGTCCTTATCCTGATTTGGATAAGGACGTGGTTGATTATGTGCACGTGTGATATGCGCCTATCCTGGGGATGCGCGAGGTCTTCTCTTTATTCTCACGCGCAGATGTTTCATGCGCAGATGTGATATGCGCAAGCATATGTAATATGCGTGAGCATATGTGATATGCGCCACGCGCAGATGCGTCACGATATGCGTGAGCATATATGATGCGTGAGCATATGTGATATGCGCCACACGCAGATGCGCCACGCGCAGATGTGATATGCGTGAGCATATATGATGCGTGAGCATATGTGATACGCGTGAGCATATGTGATACGCGTGAGCATATGTGATATGCGTCATGCGCATAGGTTTTGGCTTTGTGTCTTCATGACATCCTGATTTCAAGCCTCTTGTCTATATCTTGTGGGTTGACCCGCCCCGCTCGATGTTAAGGCGGGTGCATACCTCTTCAATTTTAGTTTTCAAGTTTACTCAGTTTGAGTTCATTTGCCATCCTAGTCGTCATTATTTGTATCATTTTTCGTAAGTTTTATGCATTGAAAACACAATTGATATGTTGTGCTTTTTCAATCGTAACTAAACATCCTAGTATAATACTTTATAGAAATAATGATATTAATAAGATAGTGGCATTAAGAAACTATTTAAACAGGTTTTAAAATTGACACTATCCTGATATACATTATGGGACTAACAATGTGCAATGGTGTGTCCTTATCTATGATCTCCTTGTTGTTCGGTATCTAGGAAATTGTCATGGTAGGTGAAAGTTGTAATTTTATGAATTGTATTATTCTGAATTGACATAAAAAATTATAATGTTTTAGTAAAATGTTACATCAATAGTTTTTGTTAAATAATTAAAACTATTATTTAATGATAAAATAAATGTTATTCCTTTGAATAACACAAACAATCAAATTGATGAGAAAAAACTAGTTATTACATACTGGATGAGTATTATTACAGAACTTTTAAATTATTTAAGAATTTTAATGAATTTTTAATAACTAACTTTTTTTATAAAAAAATTTGTAAGTTAATTTTATTTGAGTGTAGTTTTATGACTTTATATATATACATATATACACACACACTATTATTGTAACATATGAATTTCAAATACCTAAAACATTAAATATTGAATCAATATGTTAGATATTAACGAGTGGATAATTAGTAAAACTGACCGAAGAATAGTGTCAGCTAACTCGATTTTTCTCTATAATAATACTAATAATAAGTTTTAAATAAGTTTTAGTTTTCTTTTCAGTACAAGTTTAATAAACTAAAACTAAACTCGAGGGTTAAACGTACAAAATCATAGAATAAATTAGGAGGAAAGTTGGAGGACCATGCTTGCCATATCTTGGAAGTTAATTTGAAGACATGTATGACATGAACTTCCTTTCCGTCAAATATGCATGACATGATTCGATTAAGCAAACTCTCATCTCTAACATCGCATTTATTTAAGGGTTTGAAAAAAAAAAGATAAGATTTTTTTTTTTCAATCTTAAGTTTTTTCATTAAAAGAAAAGAAAGAGAATGAAAAGAAAAGTTAGTGTTTTTTTTCTTCAAAACTTTCCAGTCAAATATGGTCTGATTCGTAAGGAAAATTTATAGTCATGTATAATATTACTAATTTACCCTATCTTTTCCTTCCTATTTAACTCAATAATGAGAACATCATTGTAAAGTTACAAGCTTTTTCCTATCTCTTCCTACCTACCTAACTTAATAATGTAATTAACACTTTATTTTCTATTATTTTATTTTAACTCGAGAACGTCTTTTAAATATATAATTTTTTTTCTTTTATTCCCCAATCCAATCTTATCATTACTTTTCTTTGTATTTTAAACCCGAGAATGCAGTGTAAACGATACAAACCTTGGTAATCTTTCAAATATATATAAAATCGCTTCATGAAAACCCTAAATATCTCTGCCGTTTTCACACCACCACCGCCCCTATAAATCGCATGTCGCGACCATTGCCGCTACTCGCCGCCATTCTCCGCCCTCCACGTTAAGCCGTTGCCGCTGCAAACCATACGTCACCAGCACCGCTGAGTTTCTTAGTTAGCAATTAGCCCCGGTGCGTATTCATTTGCTTGCCTGCAACTCCGCACTAAGTTCCGGCGTTTCGGTTCATTCACCAACGATCACCCCTGCCGCTCGTTTCTTTTCTGAGTAAAACCGCCGCCACCGCTAACGGTTGCTGCCGGAGACGACTATCACCAGCACGTACACGTTCTTGAGTTACGTCGCTGCCTCCTCAGTCCTCCGATTTGTTTCGCAAACCCATTGAAGTAAGAGTTTTAATAATCTGTTTTGTGTGTTTGTGTTATATACACCACTTTGTTTGGTTCCGGCGACTAATACTCCATAGTCTAAAACTTTGTTTTACAACTGAAATAATCACGTAAATAGTTTCAATACTAAGTCGGTTCGTTTGGCTTGTTTTGGTGCATGTCCATACATTTTTTTTATAATCAGTTGTTATAATCATATAGGACATTTGGGCATTTAATGTGAAATTTTAGCTTAATTAATATCTAACATGTAAATATGGTGCACACAACCTGTGCATAAATCCATAAATTAAGTTTACAATAACCAACTAATTAATAGGTTATTTTGTGTAGAGTATAAACCAGCTTATGATATTGTTTCCTTAAGGTTAATGAATTCATAAGTTTGGAAGGTATAATTATGTTTCTATGGTTCAAACTATGTAATCATATATAAAGTTTTTCAAAACTTGAGATGTATTAATAAATTATAATATTATGAATGTTTGTGATAAAGAATGAACTGTATTAAATTGAAAGTTGGAAAAATTAAGGAAGAGGAGGATGGCTAGTTTTATAGTGTTGTGTAGTAAATAAAACCACAAATTTTATACCACCATCAATGCATAAGCATGTGAATGTTAATTAATGCCTCCTTAAAATTTTCTGTCGTCGGAAAACCAACAGGTCATAAATCCGGGTAACTCGGTTAAGCCTCATGAGTTGATTCGAAATAAATTAATATGTAGGTGTTAGGACGACTTAAGGCTACTCGACTTTACTTGCTTGTTTACAAGGTACGGTTTCTGTTTTCGTTTACTCGTAGTATAAATTATATTCCATTTTATATTCGGTGTCCGTCACTTTGTAATGCGGACTTTTCAGTTTGAGTTCGGTTTACTTATTTGGTATGTTTTATATTTATTTTTGTAGCATGCAATAGATTATATATTTTGTATTCGCTATTGCATGTTCCGTTAGTGGCATTTTTGTTGCATATTTATATGAAATTAGCTTTTGTTCTCTGTCACCCGAGCATGTCTGAAATGTCGTATGGGCGTCAACGGCATGCACTTATCGTGACAGTGCGTAATAAAAGTTCACGGCGTCTCTAGCTTGGCCCCTAGAGGCGTATAGATCGATCTTAGCTCTGAGTCTGCGTTTGTTGTGTTGAGATGGAATAATGGGTGTACGCTACGCTCACCGTCTCATAGATGGACTAGCTAGCTGTGTACCAGTCTGTTCTGTTTAGGCTCGTGGGTGCTTCTGTTTCACGTGACTTGAGTTCTTGATATGTGTAGTCACGTGGTTTGATGTGTGTATATATTCTGAAATGTTTCTGTATGCGTTTGATTTTGTTATGACCAAGTGTCGGATTATGCGTCAGTTTATGTTTAGTATTTTTGTCAATAAAAAGTTGGTTTCGATTTTGAATCAAAGTTCTTAGACTTACTTTTCCTTCGTCTATCCTTACCTATACTATTGTTTTTTTCGTTACTGGGCAATTTTTGGCTCAGCCGTATTTTCTTTGTTGTGTTTTTCCTATTTGTTTACAGGTTATCCGGGACTCGGGGGAGTTAGTGATGAGAGGGACAAAAGAAAGTTCAAGATTTAAAAAGTTAATTCTTTTTGTTTTAATAATGTGACTTAGGTTGCTTTGATTTATTGTAATTTGGATTGTGGCTTTGATTTGATATCTATAATAGTGACACGTTAACCTGTTTCGGGTTGGGATGTTACAATTATTGTTATGAAAATTAGTTTTATAGATATATATAAACTTATGATTTATATATGTAATAAAAAAATTATATATATAATATGATAAAATTACTTCCAAATAATGTTAATGTATAAAAAAAAGTAAAAAAAAATGTTTGATTGTTTACAGTTCCTATAAGTTTTTAACTTTTTTTGAGCTTTTAAACGATACCAACCATGTGTGTGTGTGTGCGCGCGTGTGTGGTGGGGTGGGGGGGGGGGATGCACGATGTATGTAAATCATTAAAATATGATCCTACTAACTAATTCAAAGTAAATCGATCGGTTTAATCAATCTAATAGTTTAACAATTCTGTTTTTCGTTTAATAGAATGACCGAGTGTTTGAACTTGGCGTCGCTCGTGTAAACTAAACCAATTGTTTATCCTTTATTATCTTTTAAAAAAACATGCATTTATGTATATGTATTACTAGCTTTTAAACCCGTGTATTACACAAGATTTGTCAAATGATAAAATAAAAATGCCTGTTATTTGAAGAACAAAATTAAAGGTAAAAAATAAATGAAATATACTATACAAACAGTAAGAAGTCTAGAGTATCATATTTATATAAGTTTGAGAAAGGTTCTTTATATACAACATTTATTATTTTATCACATGTATTCCTATTATCATCCAATATTAACTTATATATTGTCCATGGGAAAAATATGAACATCGAAGAGACAACCAACCATAAAAAATTGTTCTTGACTATTTTCTACTAGTTTAAATTTCATAATTTTACATCTTTGATCTTCAATCAATATTCTATTTTTAATTTCTTGACTAATTTTTAACATAATTAACAAAATGGTTTTGATTAATGACCACACCACACTAAAATGAATGAAATGAGAAATTAAAATATTATAAGGAAAAATTGACTTTATTATAATTCAGTTTTCAAAATAGTTTTTGACTCATGACTTATGGATAGTTAAGATTAATGAGATGAAAGATTAGAAGATTATGAGAAAAGGCATAAGATAAGATAATATTAATAAACCATCTTTATATATTTTAATACGAACCGGCAATTTAAAGAATATACATAAAAAAAATAAAGTTTAAACGTTTAAAACTCAACTGCCTTAGCTAGTCTGGTTAATTAACCAACCCGACATTCTCGTCACGCTATGGTGTTTGTGGAAGGCTATAAACAATATGGTGCATAATGGCTCGATTGTGACAGTTGGTAGTGTTGTGGAGGAGGTTAAAGTGCTTAGTTATCTTTGGGTTAAAAATAGGTCGAGTGGGTCTTCGCTCTTATGGTCAGATTGGGAAAAGTTTGGTTGCTTTTAAGTGGGTTTGCTATTTTTTCTCTTGTGTTGTTGCATTTTGGTCCGGTTCGAGTAGCTTGCTTGGCCGACTCTGTTGTACTCTCTAATTTTTCTATTTGATTTCGTTTTGCCTTTCAAAAAAAAATAATAATAATAACAACCACCCGACAGGTTTGATTTGTGATATCCAGATACGTAATTAGCTATTAAACTAGACCCAAATCTTTTACTAAAACTAATAATCTGACTGGTCCAGCATAATATAAAACAGAAACGTGTACGATTGTAAAAGTAAGAAGGAAAAGGACTTATCATGCAAATATAAGCACAAATTACAATTTAGGCATCATTTGCTTATATTACATGTAAAGTAGCAAAAAGGAGATGCTCCTATCAACTTATCGCGTAGTGCCTACCATCCCACCCACCCACACTTCTATCTACTGATCATTCTTTATCTGCCGTGAAAAAGATTCTAGCTTTTTTTTTTTCAATTATATTTTATACAGTTATTTACTACTTTATATTGCAGATTTAAAACAAACTATTAATTGTGTTATTATAAAGTTTAAATGTTTGATGATTCGATTAAATGTCTTCTTATGTATTATAAAAAAATGTTAACTTAATTTTATTTATTAGATATAATATAGCAATTAGGGTTTCTTGTAATATAATAATTATATTTAATTAATACAATTTAGTTGTGTACCTAAATACCATATTAGTGATATATATCAAAGATAAAGCTAAGCAATTCACTTGGGATGAAGTTGATTTATTCAAGATGATAGCCAACCAACTTATTAGAAGATGTGTCGCGGATGAAGAATTTCTTAGCATATGGGCATTTTTATGCATGTGAAGATTATTTAATTACAAAGAAAATAGGACATCATATTTTATCATATTCACAACTATAATATATTATTTAACGTGTTTATTGTTGTCAGGGTGGCCGGATACTGTTGTGGGGGTGAAGTAAGGGCTCGGGATTTCAAAAATAGCGCCCTATTTTCTTAAAATTATATATATCGAAGCAATTGATTGGGCCTATGTAAACAAAGTTACGAGGCCGAGAACTAACAAAGGAAAATGCATTTTTTAGAATTCGAAAAATTTGGTTGAGTCTGTAGTCACTTTTGATTAGAGGTGAGCAATAACCGAACTGTTAATCAAACCGAAAACTGACGAAACCGAACTGAAATTAACCGAATTAACTGAAAAACAGTCATCGGTTATTTTTTGTATCCTTGGTTAACAGAAATTAACTAAACCGAGCCATTCATATTTTCATATATATATATCTAGTTTTTATGCCTCCAGTTCATCTATTTTATGTCTTATATCTACTGTACTTGAATTTTAAGCATTCAATTTCATATATTTATGTATCCATATAATGTATTATTAAGTAAAACTTTTATCCAAGTTTGATTTTGGTTATTAAATGAAATTAACCTAAGCAAAAACCGAAAACTAACCGAATCAACCGATCCGATTAGCTGAAAACCGATTGGTTAATTCGGTTGAGGCTAATAAGTAATAACCGAACTATGCACGTCTCTACTTTTGATTCATGTATACTTGAAGTCTATGACCATAATGTCCCTACTAGGATAATAGCCCGTGTTACACACGGGTGGAAAACATTTCAACAAACAATATAAAATATAAACTACGTATTCAGTCAACACAAATAGTTGACATAAGTTTTTAACCCTCAGATGTTACAAAAGATGTTAAACTATGTTTATAACATAAAAAGAAAATACTTTATAAATAAACAATGCAATGAATAAGAAATAATATAACATAAATGAACCATTAGACCTGGAAAAAAAAATAAAAAACACATATTAGTAAAAGATTTTGTAATACTAATTGAAAGCCAAGTTTACAAATATATACCAGCTTTAAACTGTATTACATTAAGTTTCCGAAAATCTATTTGTAAACAGCTTTATTTAATTTTTTTTAAATGTTCCTAATTGTTCTAAAGAACGTTTTTTTCTTTTTTTCTTTTAGAATGTTTTTTATATATAATTTTCAGAGATATCAATATTTTAATATCATTTTTCATGTCATTTCTTAATAAATAAATAAATAAAACTTAAAGAACATTCGGGTTGTTCACCATTCACCGGCTCTTCTTCTTTCCTCAAGAGTAAATTAAATCATTGACAAGGTGGTTTATTAATTGGAATAAATTGACTTAATCATGGAGTTAATTGCATTAATTTGAATAAATAGATTTAAATGAAACAGAAACTTAAAAAGAAAGACATACATTTGACAAGGTGGTTATTAATTGGAATAAATAAACTAAATCATGGAGTTAATTGTATTAATTTGAATAAATTGATTTAATTGTAGAATTAATTGAATTAAATTGGAATGCTTATTTTAATTTAGTGGATTAAAAATAATTATGAATATATGAAAATTATTGATATGGAAATGTGATTACATGGAATCATATGTGGATAGGCTAGAATAAGGACATATGAAGAGAATCATCTTGTTTTAATATATTAGTAAGATTCATTACGTTCGTTACCATCGTAAACAAAATAACATTTTTGTTATGAGGAGAGCCTCAATTTTAGAATTCGATTGGTGTTTTTAAAATTATTGAGCCGACTTGATTATCCCAATTTATACTTGTGATGTGAGCATGTAAATTTGGTCCTCATGGTTATAAATACGAATATACGATATTTATTTGATCCGATACACTGTACACAAAACTTTAATGGAATCCATGTTTTTATTTATTTTGGTGAACATCCTTTGATCTGTGTTCTTAAATAATATTAAGGTTGTCAAAAGAGTGAACAATAAAAATGTTAAATTCAAACTAAAATATGATAGAAACAGAGTGTCACATATAAGAAATAACTAACATACGGGTACAAACGAATATCGCATGGAAATAGGAGACATACACAAGAATTTTTAACATGGTTTGGCCTCAACAAAAGACCTATATCTACGAGCTGCAATTACAATTCTTCTTTATTAGCCCCGCAACCAAAGAATAAAATCACACAACATGATATATATAGAGATTAACTAGGGTTACCAGCCTAATTAACCAGAATCAAATATAGGCACGTGCAGACGTGCTCTTGTTCTCCTTATCGTCAATTTGAGCCTAAATCCAAAACCAGTCCAAAGTCTTCACAAATCCTAACAAAATCAATCTCAAATGAAAAATCTTAAAATTTCTATAATTCTATAATGGATTTATTTTTTTCATAACCTTCCTATTTCTTATAAGAAACAACATTAACTCGTTTGCTATTTATCTACTTTAATCCCTCCTCTACTTCCTATTCCTGAGTAACTTCTACTGAGACCAACTTACATGACATGAATTTTTTTTTTCAAATATAGGAATGACTTAGACCAATGTATTGACAAAATTGGAATAAACAACGGACGAAAACGTTGGTGGTGAACATTTTTTTTTTCTAATAAAGGGGTAGTGATTGGAAGGGAAGTTATCCACTACACACCTTTTGTGCATAATATTTATATGGTGGTGTGGTGCCACATGACGCACAATGCCTTATATGGACATTATCAACTACACATGGTCTACGATAGCTTACAGTAAAAGAAACAGTAATAATAAAGATGATCAACTAACGATAAAGATAATACTTCAATAACTATCCTATAACTCAAATTATTGATATAACAACAAACAAAGTTAAAAATAAATGATATATAAAAGAATAATAAATATAATAGAAAATAAGCTTGGTTGACATATCCTTAAGCTGGACTTTCAAAGCAACGTGTAGCTTGAAACGAAGTTTACAAATTGAGCATACGTGAAATCTTGATAAGAGTTTCATCACCTTCATGATTCATTCTTTTGTATTATTTTCATTTAGATTATCCATCTACACGCATACAAATTTTATCACGATTTTAAATTTACGTCGGTGCCTGATTCTTGCAGATCACTTTTGCATTTGTCATCCTTGTTTAAAAATCATGATCCGATGCCCAATTTGTAATTATGTAGTTAATTCAATATAAAATATAAACCCTAAAACAAAGGTTGGCAATTCCTGACTCGACAAGTAAAAGTATAGGTTTTGGGTCAGTTGACACGACCCGTTTAAAAAACATGTCAACTTGAACACGAAACGATAAAAAGTGGGTTGACATGTTAACCTGCTTAAGAATTAAAAAAAAATTAATATTTTGATTTTAGAGAAAAAGTGATAAATTTTAAAGTTATATATTTAGATTTTTAATTTATATATCCATTAACTTTTAAATGTAAAACTAGCTTATTTTAAACTACGTTTATTCGTTCCTCGTTTCCAACATTTTTAGTTTACTAGTTCTAACCGACTATTATGTGATGTTTTTATCTTGAGCTTAATATGTAAAACCAAGTTTGTTAATTGGGAATAAGAGATAAATACACAAAATCAATTAGATCTATCACATATTACGTATATGTTTTATCAGAATAAGAGTAAATAATTGTTTAATTTGTTACCAAGTCACTAGATATTACTTATATTTGTAAACGAATGTAAAATGAGTCAACCCAAAAAACAGCACAAATTTAAACAAATCAACACTATTAGAGAATAGTATATAATATATATCGTTAGACTTTTAGAATTATAGTGTGATCATAATTATGAGATTGCATTTGATTATTTTACCTTGTATTTAGTTCATTAGACTCCATATATAGTTGATTAATTAATAGCACATAACGTATTATCATTACTCTACATACCATACCTGTATGAGACTATACACATCAGCAAGCGATTAAAAAAACCTAAATCGGGACTCTTGTCACGTGAAATGGGCAATACGCCAATACACTGTCATCCTCCTCTTTATATATACACATATACCCCCACTCCACTTCTAAAACATTAGATTCAGAAGCCCTCTTTCTTTCCACCATTACACCCACCCACCACCAAACCTATACATACAAATCCCTATCTCTATAACACCACCAACAGAATTAATAACGATCGGCGGCGTGGTGGTGCATCAGCTATACGCACACAGCAGAATTGCTTCTGTATGTCAGTAGATTGTACGCACTGCAGCTACTACTACGGTGGATTTGGTGAGCTTGCTAACCCCCTGCAATGGCCTCAGCTTCGCAAAAGACGTCGCATTCTTCCCTTGATTCCCCCCGCCGTCAGATTGTTCCGGCCTCCGCCTCCGCCTCCGCCGCCGTCGTCGTCGATGATTGGACTAACGACGATCGCAAACTGCCGATCAATTCCGTCGTCAATTCCTCTGATCCTTCAACCAAAGGTAGCTATGATTGAATATTTGTGCGTATATTGTGCGTTTATTGTACGTATTTGTATAGGCTTACGGTTTTAATATCGATCATATGTTAACCTAATTTACTATACGGTGATGTGTACGATTACATATTATAAGTATACGTATAATACCTAATTTATACGTATACGTGTACATGTGTGTAGATTATTGGATAATGATTAATCTGGTGATATATGAGTTGGACTAATAAATGGATGCACAAAATTTGGAGTGTGTTTGCATGTGTAGATTACATATTAGCCTAATTTATACGTATATGTATACGTATGACTGTATGAGTGTAGATTTATTAGATAATTAGATAATGATTTATCTATCTGGTGATATGTGAGTTGGATAATGGTTGTACAAAATTTGGAGTGTACTTCTTCTATGTGTAGATTCAGACAATTATTATATGTCAGATCTTGATGTTTGTTGGTGAGTTTCGTCAACATCTGTTTCTTTTTGGTTGTCACCTTTGCTGGTGGGGCTTACCTGAATTGTCATCTCTTTATATTTAATTTTCCAAATGGATTTGTCAAATCAAAGAAAAAAACAATGTACTGATCTACTTAAAGTATTGGAGCCTTTTAATTGCTAACGTTTTTAAAGTTGTTAAAGTGATAAGACAGAATGTAAGGATGGCTATTATTTGATTATTATTTATTTGCTACAATTTTTTATACAGAGTATTTGTTGTGTTGTGACCATCAAGGCACTGTTTTTCTAGATTTTATGTTCTAGGCCTTTTGTTTGACAGATGAGGTTGTGTTTCTTTTAGTTACAATAGTCTAACTTTATTTTCCACCAAACAAGCACTTCAAACAAAGGGGCAACATCTTATGGACTTATATCTTCAAGTTATTACTCATCTTCTATGTTTGAATATGTTGCTTGACTGCACTCGTGTTCCTTATTTTGTTCACTACATCAATAGGCAATAACAGTCTTTTGAACTACCCTTGATCTATTCTACACACAAATTAGGTTTAATATGATAATGTCGTATACCAGCCATTGAAAAGTGGAGACCGGTTCAATTATGTTAAAAGATGTTTAGTTTCGCTTTACATGTGAAGTTATATGCTATAATATGTAGCTGTTTAGTCTTGCTTTACATGTGAAGTTATATGTAGCTTTTTGACTCACAAGTCACTGTATAAACCTCTTATTGGTGTAAGACTCTTTCTGGTTTTGCTTTCTATCGTTTATCCACTAATTGAGCTTTAATGTTTAGGAATCCAAGTCCTCACAAGGGCTCAAACTAGTCATCCTTTGGACCCATTATCTGCAGCTGAAATCAAAGTAGCTGTTGCAACTGTCAGGGCTGCTGGAGCAACCCCTGAGGTACTAAACAATATTACTAGTTTATAGATAAAGCATCAATCATGGTAATATATCAATCAAAGTGAAGAATGTTTAACCCCTTTTCTTTTCAGGTCAGAGATGGCATGCGATTTGTGGAAGTGGTTCTATCAGAACCGGATAAAAACATTGTGGCGCTTGCAGATGCCTACTTCTTTCCACCATTCCAACCATCATTGTTACCCAGAAGTAAAGGAGGGGCTGTCATACCTACTAAGCTTCCTCCAAGAAGAGCTCAGCTTGTTGTTTATAATAAGAAATCAAATGAGACGAGTGTATGGATTGTTGAGTTATCGCAAGTACACGCAGCAACTCGAGGTGGACATCACAGAGGAAAAGTTATATCTTCACGAGTTGTTCTAGATGTTCAACCTCCAATGGTAATCCTGATACATGTTTTGTAATGTTTACATGATATTGTAGCTTGCTATTTGTTCTCATATTGTTATCCATCGCAGGATGCTGTGGAATATGCTGAATGTGAAGCTGTGGTGAAAGATTATCCACCTTTTCGGGAGGCTATGAAGAAGAGGGGAATAGATGATATGGATCTAGTGATGGTTGATGCTTGGTTAGTTGAGAACTTAAAATCATTCGTGAATTTTTAACACAACACAAATTATGTAACTTACACTTACACATGCTACATTTTAATGAAACTTATGCAGGTGTGTTGGATACCATGGTGAGGCTGATGCACCCAGCCGTAGACTAGCAAAACCACTTATATTTTGTAGGACGGAAAGTGACAGTCCAATGGAAAATGGATACGCACGTCCAGTTGAAGGCATACGTGTTCTTGTTGATATGCAAAATATGGTAGTTCTCGAATTTGAAGACCAAAAGCTTGTTCCCCTACCACCAGCTGACCCATTAAGAAACTACACCCCGGGTCATACACGAGGTGGTGTTGACCGTAGCGATGTCAAACCATTACAGATCCTTCAGCCAGACGGACCTAGTTTCCGCGTTAATGGCCATTATGTTGAGTGGCAGAAGGTAATGCTTGAGGTGTTACATGTATTGGTACTTTCTGGATTAGGTGGGTTGGGTAACAGGTCAAAACGAGTTTGAATTTTAGTATGGGTTGAAACAGGGCGGGTCTGTTAACCCCCAAACGGTTTTTTGTTAATGTTTGAATAAGTTATGATTAATTAATGCATCAACTAAGATTAGGCTTGTAAACGAACCGTGAACAGAGCTTGTTCGTGTTCGTTCATTTAACTTTTACCTAACAAATGATTGAACACGACATGTTCGTTCGTTAACAGTTTTATGTGAACACCTCACAAACATAAGTGAACGAACTTAAACAAGCTTAAACTAACGAACAGAAGCGAGTTTAAATGAATAAACGTTCACGAACATAAATGGACGAACGTAAATGTACGAATGAGAATGTGTTCATGTTTGTTCATTTAAGTAAATGAACGAATTTTTTTGTTCATGGTGGATTGTTTATTAAATAAACGAGCATATATGAAGTTCCCGCCTAACGGTTCATTAAGTGTTCACTGAACCTTTGGTTCATTTATAGGCCTAACTAGGTTTAGTAAACTTTGTTATTAACATAACAGTCTAAATATTTGAATAAAACCTATTTATGAGATTGCATGCAATAAAAAGCTTTATTTTAACATAACAATCTAAATCATTAAATGATTTACTACAAAATGGATAAAAATTGGCACCTCTGTATCATTTAATACATCTTTAGTGAGTGGTTGCTTTATATTGTTTGATTTGCAGTGGAACTTCCGTGTCGGTTTCACTCCGAGGGAGGGTTTGGTATTACATTCGGTTGCATATGTTGATGGTAGCAGAGGTCGAAGATCAATAGCTCATAGGTTGAGCTTTGTTGAAATGGTTGTACCTTATGGTGATCCAAATGATCCACATTACAGAAAGAATGCGTTTGATGCTGGTGAAGATGGCCTTGGAAAAAATGCCCATTCCCTAAAAAAGGTTTGTACTTGAATAATACACCTCAAATTCTTATGTTACAAGTTAAAACAAAACAAATGTTTTATCTCCACAGGGATGTGATTGCTTAGGATATATCAAGTACTTTGATGCACATTTCACAAACTTCATTGGAGGTGTTGAAACAATTGAAAACTGTGTATGTATGCATGAAGAGGATCATGGAATCCTCTGGAAGCATCAAGATTGGAGAACCGGGTTAGCAGAAGTCAGAAGATCTCGACGACTGACGGTTTCTTTTATATGTACTGTTGCAAACTACGAGTATGGTTTCTATTGGCACTTTTACCAGGTGATATTTTAGTTCAAAATTCAGAAAAAAAAAGTTTGGATGTTTTATAATTCTATAATATATTAATATGCATGGTGGTTGCAGGATGGAAAGATTGAAGCTGAAGTTAAACTCACTGGAATCCTGAGCTTAGGTGCTTTGCAGCCAGGAGAAGTTAGAAAATATGGTACTACTATTGCACCAGGACTGTATGCACCTGTTCATCAACATTTTTTTGTTGCCCGTATGGACATGGCAGTTGATTGTAAGCCTGGAGAAACATGCAATCAGGTATGCATTATGTTGTTATATGCTAAAGTTATTTCCGTTAAAATTCATAAAATAAATTACAATTGTCTTGTGTGTTTTTTCTAGGTTGTTGAAGTTGATGTTAAAGTTGAAGAACCAGGAAATGATAATGTTCACAATAATGCATTCTACACACAGGAAACATTGCTTAAATCTGAATCTCAAGCAATGCGAGATTGCAATCAGTTATCTGCTCGTCATTGGATTGTAAGTCAACTAAAGTCAGTTGATATGTTGACTTTGACTTTTCTTACCTATTATTGTCTTTGGCTTCTTTTAATTTATTCAGGTGAGACATACAAGGACCGTGAACCGCACGGGTCAACTGACGGGCTACAAGCTGGTACCTGGTTCAAACTGCTTGCCTTTAGCAGGTTCAGAAGCCAAGTTTTTGAGACGTGCTGCGTTTCTGAAGCATAATCTGTGGGTTACACCTTATGCACCCGGTGAGGATTTTCCTGGTGGAGAGTTCCCTAACCAAAACCCGCGTGTCGGTGAAGGTCTGGCCTCATGGGTCCAGAAAGATCGGTCTCTTGAAGAAACCGATATCGTTCTCTGGTCAGTAAACTGTTATGTTATTACTAGTCTATTAAACATTCAATAAGCTATATGTTTTGTCATTATTTTCAATCTTTCAGGTATGTGTTCGGGATCACTCATGTTCCAAGGCTGGAAGACTGGCCAGTGATGCCAGTAGAGCGGATTGGGTTTTTGCTTCAGGTATGTTGGAAGGAAAATGAGATTATATCTCAATATATTAAAACAAATTTATCTTATTTTGTATTGTATTTTGTGTGCAGCCACATGGGTTCTTTAACTGCTCCCCGGCTGTAGACGTTCCCCCTGGTGCTTGCGAGTCAGATGCGAAAGACGGTCAAGTTAAAGACGGAATTGGACCCAAGCCAGTTTCAAGTGGGTTGATGGCCAAGCTTTGATCTGATCATAAACAGTGTTAGATAGAATGTGGTGAAACGTTGGGTTAGTTTTGAACCGTGGTCTTTTGGTGTGTGTTTTTGAACCAGTACAGTTCTTGAACGTTTGTTTTCTTCTTGTTCTTTGCTTGAATAAGTATATGGCATACATGTCCTCTATACATGTGTGCACATTAAATATATGATATAGTAGTATGTGTGTATAATAATTTGTTTCTGCCAACATACATGTGTATGTGGGTGATATAGGCTATGTGCTTTAGTTGTGTCTACTCGTACAATAATGACTAGTGGGTTAATTAAGTACAATAATGAGTATGTGTGTATAATAATGTATTCCTGCCAAACGTTGGGCTAGTAATCTAGTATTGTGTGTAATAATAATAATCATGATGATCATGAAAGAATAATCCTTTATATAGGGGAAGGGTATGGCTTCGTTCGGGCCTCACAAGAAAAATCTTATCTGGTAACCTTCTATTTAATCTGGTATTGGACGATATTTTCAAAAATCTGGTAGCCAGTAGCTGGCGGATTTAAAATATGATGGCGGCCGACGGGATTTTCCTGTTAGAATATCTGAAAAATAGGCGCTGGCGGGTTTAAAATATGATGGCGGCCGACAGGATTTTCCTGTTAGAATATCTGAAAAATAGGCGCTGGCGGGTTTAAAGTATGATGGCGGCTGAAAGGATTTTCCTGTTAGAATATCTGAAAAATAGGCGGCCCGGAAGGATTTATGATGGCATTAAAGTTGTCATAAGAACGACACATGCTGGTGTGTGTTTGACTGATAAAAGCTGGCGGCTCGGAAGGATTTTGAATTGACAAAATATGGAAGTTAAGATTTATTCAAACACTATAGGATTAGAACGGTAAAAATAAGCATTTTTAGAATCAAATATGATTCTAAAAATTAGTTTAAAAATTAGTTTATCTATGAAAAGTATAGATAATTAAAGTAATTATTTAATTTTCACAATTACCCTAATTATTTATATGTTTAATAATTAGTTTAATTTGTATCGAAACGAACCCGATTATCGTTTTCTCAATAAATTAATAAAAAACCAAAAAAATGACTCCCAAGAGTACTACCATCCGTGTACGTAGGATGTAGATATCAATGAAGTTGTAAAGTGCCATCTGTCACTCACATCCCACGTGTCCACACTCCTCTCCTCTTCACAAGTTTACATATACACCCACGTACTCATCACCACCGTCAATGGCTGAACATGAATACAACCACAACAATGGATATGGATACCAACAAAAAGACGATGCATACTATTCAACATCAAAAGTCCTAGCAGTCCTCACCCTCTTCCCCATCGGCGGCATCTGCTTCCTCCTCTCCGGCGTCATCCTCACCGCAACTCTCATCGGACTCACCATCTCCACACCACTTTTCATCATATTCAGCCCCATACTGGTCCCAGCGATATTAATCGTTGTGTTCACAATCATAGGGTTCATAGCATCGGGTGTTTTTGGAGTCACGGCGTTTTCTTCGATGGCGTACATAGTGAACTTCTTCCGGCGGATGACCCGCGGTAGACGTGGCGGTAGGTCGGTGCGTGATCAGGTGGATTATGCCAAGTGGAGAGGTGAGGATAGAGGTGGCGGGTATGTGGGCCAGAAGGTGAAGGATATGGACCAGAGGATTCGACAAGAAATGGCTAAGGCCAGAGGTGTTAAATGATGGGCCTGTAGATTCTGTATTTTATTATAAATGTTGTTTAGTGGTTTTATTTTATGCGCTAGAATAAGGATTAGGTGTTTCAATAATGTAAGAACTAAGAAACAAGTGTTTAAAGGGAAAATCAGTCAAATAAGAGTTTTTACCCAAAAAAATTGTTAAAAAAGGAGGGGGGGGGGGGGGGGGGCAGCTCTAAGTAATGTGAGCGAGTAGCCGAATGTAGTATGTCACCCCAGTTTGGCCTAGAGAGTGTATGAACTCTATGGTTGTAGTTAGGATGGTTTTGGCTGATTTGTTGTGACATTATCCTATTAGTTAATTGCTGGTTGAGTAATTGGGTACACCACCTTCTAAAATTGAGTGGTTTTGGGGTTGTTTTAAAGTGTCACTCCTCTGTTGGTTTATTGGTTTGTTGAGTGAATAGTTTGGTTGAGCGGATAAACCCTCCCCCCTCTTATAGAAAAGGAATACAAATCACAAATAGAGGGCCAACCAGGTGGTGAAAATAAAAAATAGCGGATGTGACAAGTTTAAAACGACATTAACGGAATTTGAGATAAGGGGAGGGGGGGGGGGGGACACTTAGGGTTTCTGTCTTTGAAAATTTTCCAGAAATCTTGTCTAGCAATCTTTGAAATGTACAATGATGTGAAAAGCGCCTTTACACTTGTTATGGCTTTTTTATGCCTGCTAGATTATGGCTTTCATATCCAGTCTTGTTGGATGGAAAGCTGAAGTTCAATATCAGTCTTTGTGAAATGTTTGGTCAAACTTAAACCGTCGACTAAAAAAAACCCGTTTTTCTATCATAGTAAAATGTTTGGTCAAAAAGCTTGTTTTTGTGATTTTCCCTATATAACACCAACTGGGAAAGGAAAAAAAGAAAGAGAAGGAAAAAAAAGAAGTGAATAAAATAAAGTCAAATTAGATTTTAAAAATCTAAACTGTGACTAACTTACCGATATTAATTCACATCCACCAATGACATTCCTAAATTTCAGTTTTTTTTATCAAGATCAATCTCACTTTCATAAACATCATAGATTTACACTATTTCATTCTAACATCATAGATTTACACTATTTCATTCGTATAGATGATTATGACCAAAATAATAGAGTAGCAAACTACGTTCTTTGTGATTGGATGATTATTAGCGAATGGAAAACCACATTTTTTGTGAGCAAAATCCAGGAAACCACACATTTTTCAGAGAAATCAGGTGAATGACAAGTGTGGACCTATGATGTGCAAGTAAGATTGTCTTGGACTCTTGTTAATGGAAATGAAAGGCATTAAACATTAGTGTCACTGGTTATGGTTAAATTTAGTATCCAATTTTTCAAAAATAAATACAAAGTTGTAGGTTATTGTCAAAAGGTATAACCTTCAAGCATCTTGGGTTGGGACTTGGGAGGATTCAAAAGCTCTTTGGTTTAAGTCTCACAGACGATAGAACAAAAAAAAAATCGTCACTCAAAAGAAAAAGGTTATTAGGTTATAACATGGGTTTCAACTCTTCCAACTTCCAACTACTAAAAGTCTAGTCTAACTGGCACGTGAACCATGCATGAGTCAAGACACTAGAGTTTTGGGCTTTTTTTTTTTGCTTCAAAATGTTCATGAGTGGAACTCACTTGATTGAAAGAATAATTATTTTCCCTTGAATCATCTGGGGCTTCTCTTCCCTTTTTATAGGTGTAATTTATAAGTATATCAATTATATACTAACACAAATTCCTAATCATAAACCAATTACAAATATGATATATATAGAAAACTATATCCGATCTAGTACACCCCTGCAGTCGAAGCGAGAGGAGGCCGTATACTGACACTGGAGCGGAAATCATCAAACAAAATCTTTGGATGGCCTTTAGTGAAGATGTCTGCAATTTGGTACCGGGATGGGACATGAAGAATCCGAACATTACCACGCTGAACATGTTCGCGAACAAAATGAATATCTAATTCAATATGTTTAGTGCGTTAATGTTGAACAGGGTTACCTGAGAGATAAATAGCACTAACATTGTCACAGTAGATCAACGTGGCGTGAGATAATGGTTTGCGAAGCTCTAACAGCAAGTTACGCAACCAGCAAATTTCGGCCACAACATTAGCAACACCTCTGTATTCAGCCTCGGCACTGGAACGAGATACAGTAGACTGACATTTCGAGGACCAAGAGATAAGGTTATCCCCAAGATAAACACAACAACCTGATGTTGAACGTCTCGTATCAAGGCACCCAGCCCAGTCGGCATCCGTGTAGGCATGGAGGGATATAGTGTTAAACGGCCCAAGTGTAATGCTATATGATGATGTCCCATGGAGATATCGGAGTATACGTTGTAGAGCATACCAATGTGTCATCTTTGGGGAGTGCATGTGCATACAAATCTGCTGAACCGCATAAGAGATATCGCGACGTGTAAACGTAAGATATTGTAATGCTCCTGCTAAACTGCGGAAAAGAGTTGGATCCTCAAAAACAATGCCATCCGATTTGCTTAATTTAGACTTCGTATCGACCGGAGTAGGTACGGATTTGCAAGATTCCATCCCGGCCCGTTTAATAATATCAAGTGCATACGCTTTTTGAGATAAAAACATCTCATTGCCTTGGCGAGAGACCGTGAGCCCGAGAAAATAACTTGAGGACCAAGATCCTTCATAGCGAATTCATCTTAGAGGCTTTCCATGAGTGCAACTCGTAAGGTATCAAAAGACGTGGTGAGGATGATGTCATCCACATAAATGAGCAGATAAGCAACGTTATGACCATGATGATACACAAATAAGGAGTTATCACATTTACTTTGAGTAAAACCCAGTGTTGTCACAAAATCGGTGAACCGTTGGTACCATGCCCTCGGGGCTTGCTTAAGTCCATAAAGCGACTTTTTGAGAAGACACACGTGGTTCGGGTAATTTTGATGTCGAAACCCCATGGGTTGATACATGTACACCGTTTCGTTGAGCGTGCCATGTAAGAAAGCATTAGTGACATCCAGTTGATGTATTTGCCATGATTGAGCCAAAGCAAGTGATAAAACTGTTCGTATGGTAGCCGGTTTAACAACCGGGCTGAATGTTTCACCGCAATCCACGCCAAGTTGTTGGATTCGACCATCGCATACCAACCGAGCTTTGTAGCGTTCCAATGTACCGTCTGATTTGAACTTGTGACGAAACAGCCACATGCTACGTATAACATGCATATGTGGTTGGCGTGGAACTAACGCCCACGTCTGATTTTTAATAAGGGCATTAAACTCAACCGGCATGGCATCGTGCCATTCCGGAGAAGACAGGGCAACCGTAGGGTTTTTAGGAATGGGAACGATGGTGGAGGTAGAAAGATTAAATGGTTGGCGAAGTTTAATGATGCCATCCATTGAACGAGTGTGAATAGTACGAGTAGAATGGGTCGTATTAGATGTTGGAGCAGGCTTAGGAGGGAAAGTATGGTGTTGTGCCGTTAAGCTCGGTTGTAGTGGAGGAGGAATGCTGTGGGACGGGTTTGGTTGGGTCGATGTAGCGGAAGATGTAGGCCCAGTGAAGGAGGGAATATCATTTGGCTAGCCTGTAGGCTTTGGTCTACGTGTGTAGACCTGACGAAAAGATTGTTGGGGTGGGCGAGCTTGGGTTCGAGTCGAGGGTTGAGTTTGGGCTGGTGTATTTGTGGTAGCAGGTGGTATGGGTGTGAAAGATGAGTCGTGAAGACTGTCCACGTGAGGCCAATGGAGGGGGTGAAGATTGTTTGTTAGGAAGTCATAGGAGGTAGGAGATGGTTTGTGTAGATTTGCAAACAGGAAGATGGTTTCATCAAACTTTACGTGGAGACAAATAATGATCTTATGAGTAGATAGATCAAGACATTTATATCCTCGATGTTGATTTGGATAGCTGAGGAAGACACAAGGTTTGGAACGAGGTTGCAATTTGTGAATGGTGGTGTGAGGGAGAAGCGGGTAGCACAAGCAACCGAACACACGAAGGTGGTTATAGGATGGTATACGATTGTAGAGTAGTTGAGTAGGTGTTATGAAGTGGTGGGTTTTGTTGGGTAAGATGTTCAGGATATATGTGGCAACCGTGCCAATAACTATTTGGAAGGTGAGATTGGGCTAAAAGGGTACGAATGATGTTGTTAATGGAACGGATGGTGCGTTCTACTTTGTCATTTTGGGAAGACGTGTATGGGCAGGAAAAACGGAATTACATGCCATTATTGGTGCAAAATTGTTGGAGGAGGAGTTGGCGTATTCTTTTCCGTTGTCACATTGAAATTGTTTTATTTTACGTTCAAATTGTGTGTGTATTAAATTGGAAAATTGTAAAAACATTGAGTATACTTGGGACTTATGGCTAATGGGGTAGGTCCATAAAAAATTAGTATAATCATCAAAAAATAAAATATAGTATCAATGTCCCCCGCTACTTATGATGGGTGATGTCCATAAGTCACTATGGATGATGTCAAATGGTAAAAAAGTAGGCGTAAACGAATCAACAAATGGAAGTTTAACAAATTTTCCAAACACACACGATTGACAAAGTTTATCATTATTTAATGAACTATAATTAATAAAACAAGACTTCTTTAGAGAATGCAATAAATTGGGTCTCGGGTGACCAAGTCTTTTGTGACACGTGTCTTGAGTAATGGCTACAAAAGTTGAAGGAGACCGAATCTTGGATAGAAGTTGAGGAGTGAGTGGATAGAGATCCCCGGAGCTATTGCTACGGAGGATACGAGCCTTGGTCTTGAGATCTTTCACAAGAAAACCATACGGGTCAAATTTAATAGAAATTTGATTATCGGTTGTTAAACGACGAACCGATAATAGATTTTTGATAATATCGGTGTAACACCCACAAAATTTTGATCAAAATTTGACAAGTTTATAAAGATAAAGGACTAAAAATATCTATGGGATAAATAATAGGAAGAAATGAGAGAAAGAAAAGAAAGAATTATATGTTAAAGGAATAAGTAAGGAAACTCCATCCCACATGGAAAGTGTGAAGGAATTTAAAGCACTTTATAAGGAATGAGTTTTCCATGGTAGTATTCTTGTATGCCTAACCACTCTCATTAGTCCTAGCGGAAGGTGCGAAGCAACCGAGCGCACGCGCACGGACTCGGACTCGGGCGATGGGCGTAATGTGGCGTTTTGATGGCGCACTTCGCACTTCGCTCGCATCGCCGCGAGCTGCATAAGGGCCGCTTTAGTATTTTTGAACTATGATCAAGATGTGACAAGCTACCAAAAACCAAGGACTGAAAATGGAAATTATGCACCTTCGCGATACGCGAAGATGCATGAAGTAATCTCACCCGGTGCACGTGGCAGGCCTAGTGGTTGACTCAGCAAGGCTATTAAGCAACTTCGCGATACGCGAAGAATCCTTTGCGATACGCAAAGGAATATAATATTAATTGCGGCTACATTTGTCCTTCGCGATACGCGAAGATGCACGAATTTTTGCCTATAAATAGCCGGCCATGGGATAAAGTTCCTATCACATCACCTCACATCTCATATCACACTTTACCTCGGTTTTCGTGCCAAAGTCCCGTCATTCCGGATACGCTCGTTGTCTAGAAGTGCGTGCAAGTAGGAGCGCTACCTACGTGAAGTTTAAGCATTTCATAGATAAGCCATACAAGGTAGGGGTTCTGCCTAATTATTTTATTATATGGCTTAGACCCTAGTTGGGGGTATAGTCTATACCTTAATTAAATAATAAGTGAAATATAGCTTTCATAAGATAAGAGTATGAATAAAATATAATTCTTTATTATAAAGATTTATCTTACGGATGAAGAAATGAATATACGTTTCTTCATGATAAAGAAACGTAGTATATAAAAGTTTTATAAAATGAAATGAATATCAAGTTAAAGGTTATGCAAATAGACTTAAGGTCTAAAGCTAGATCATAGATCTAGTAATCTATAGAACGTTGTTCTCGTACTATAGGTCCGAGATAAAGATCAGACATCTGTTGGTGAGAAATTTTGATATCAACAAAAGGTGAATACGTCCAAACCTTTTTATAGATTTATGACGTGAATACGTCCAAACCTTTTTATAGTTTTATGACGTGAATACGTCTATGTACTGTATATTTTGAAAATATATTTACTCTTTAAAACTATGGACTGTTATCCATATGTAAAAGAGTTATGGAAATATTTGCATGAGGGTTGGTTCAAATCCTCTAAAACGTTTTGATACAAGGTAGTACTAAACACTCAGGCTAAAATACATATGTGTCTAGATCCTTACATATATGTACTGTAGTGGGCACACTACAGACATACTGACCATGAGGCAAGTGACTGTCTCTAGGGAGAGTGAAGTCCGATTATGTGGTTTGTGCGTATGTTAGTTCCGATGAGATGGGATTGAGACCCACTGAGTCGTTGAACACTATTGGTGTTGTGTCATTACGAATGGTGAAAATGTTTTATTAAGTCAGCGTATTCACCAGCATATAGCTGACGTATTTTCAAACTGTTTTCAGGTAACCAAGAGTAAGGTATATAGAAAAATATGCCAGTAAAGATAGAAGATCACTAGGCATAGAATGCAGCTGGTGGCTCAGCTAATTTTGTATTGAGGCATATATATATTAAACTTGTTTTTTTTAAAACAAGTAATTTTGTAAAACAAACAAGGGTATTTAATTCCCTATGTTATGAAAGTAAATATTTTAAAATAACATTTTTCGCTGCAAACTTTGATAAATTGACAAAAGTGGTACCAACTGTGAGTCACACGCCTAGGCCCGAAGGCGGGGTGTGACAGTCGGGTGCATAAAGAACATTGTTAAGTTTAAAGGGTGGCTAGGGTGGTAGTAGGGTTTGGTTGCCTTGTCCATTAACCAGAATGGTGTGACCATTACCGACAATTATGTTTCGTTAAATACCAGAATTAAAAAACAATGAAAAGTTACCTGGATTATTAGTCATATGATTTGTTGCACCTGTATCCATGTACCAAGGACGCTCTCAGGGATACAGTGACATCGTGTGTAATGCTTGATCGATGTCGGTCGGGGTGTAGCCAGCGGTGTATGATTGAGCGGGCCGAGAACCAAGAATACCCGGGCTAGGATTTGGAGGCCGATTGCTGGTGGGATAGGGGCATGGCGGGTTATGGTTTGCAGACTATTGTAGGAGTTGTTGCCATTGTTGAGGGGAGAAACCAGTAAAATTTTGCCAAGGTTGAGGGTACAACGAAGTTGACTGAGAGGAGGAGAACATGCCTCGTCCACGGTCAGAGTTGTTGCGTCCACGGCCCCGTCCCCGAAACGATCGACCCCGGCCACGACTACGATCAAATGATGTGTAATCCGGGCGGTTGTCCTGACGATTTTCCAGTGTTAATAGAGTCGGTCTTAGAGGCAGAAGCTTGGACAGAACCGGCCACTTGAGCAGCATGAGATGCTAAGTTATTTTTTCTAGTTTCTTCTTGACATAGCCGAGACCAGGCTGCATTAAAATCTGGCAAGGGGATCGTCTGTTGAAGAATTGTAGCAACCGTCTCGTATTGTTCGTTAAGACCGGTTAGTAACTGAAGAACTAACTGCTGATTCGAGAGAGGAGCGTCAACATTGGCTAACTGATCTGCCAAAATCTTTACCTCTCGGCAGTAGGCTTCCATATTGGCAAAATTTTCCAACCGAGCTTTTGTTGAAGATGAATTGCACGGGTGGGTTTGTTATCTTGGAACAAATTTTCAAGTGAATTCCAGGCATCATAAGCGGTAGTGTTGGGTTTAATGATGGTTTGAAGGAGGTCCGTTGAGATGGTTCCATATATCCATTGTAAAACAATGGCATCGAGTCGTTTCCAGGTCTCTTCGGTAGTCGGACCTTTGTCGCCGGAGGAGGAAGATGTGGTCGGTGCGGGTTTGGGAAGAAGGTGATTAAAACCTGAAAGGCAGTACAGTGAATGCGGAAGAGTTCCGACCAGGTGACGTAGATCAAGGGTAATTGGGATAAAGTTTTTGATGTTAGAGACGGTGATAGCGGGGTGTATCTTTGTGTCCATCGAATATATGATGGTGGGAAGAGGAATCGAAGGTGACAGAAAGAAGAAGAAGAGATAGTTGCAGGTTTGGGATCGAAGAAGAAGCCGACTAGAAGGGAGGTACGGCTGTTTTAGGTTTGACTTGATACCATGAAAGAATAATTATTTTCCCTTGAATCATCTGATGGATTCTCTTCCCTTTTTATAGGTGTAATTTACAAATATGATATATATAGAAAACTATATCCAATCTATTATTGACAGACACGGGCTCGGATAGAGGCGCATAAAACCAAATTTTGGGTCCGACTTGATCAGTTTTAAAACCGATTCAGATCGAGTAAAACGACTGCTTGTAAATGTAATGGTTACTGCATTTTCCATCAAATTAAAAAATATATTTATAAATATTTGATTGTTTGTTTATGTCTATTAACTTACAAAATTAAAATGGCGTTATATCCTGTTACATTATTATATGTTTTTAGAATAAAAATATATAGTTGTTTCTTGACAAGTTAACCGATCTTAGCCATCTAACCAGACCTGCTTCATTGCCTAGAATCTACCTTACAGATACAACTCAAGTCACACGACATGAGAATGACATGGCATGATCATGAAATCATGGAACGAAGCTTAGTCATATGTGAACTATATAAGCTACCTAGTTCATTGATGGATGTTTTCTTAAGAACAAGTCGAACGACCCTTGCGAATAGTCATGTAAAACATCACCAACATAAAAACAAACATCTTTTTACATATCTAACCGTAACCGCGCCCAATCTTCTTTCAAGAGACGATGGCAGGCAGCCTCCGAGTTAAAATCTTGAACTCCTTCTCTCGACTTAACATGCTCATCCTTACATACTTCATACTAGCCCCAAAATGCTTCCCGCCTCTTGTTAAAATCTTGTTCCTCCTCAGAAACCCTTCACAATCATCCACTTCTCCCTCACATTTTAACCAAGCAAAGGCTGCATCAAAACAAAATCAATTATTTCTAGTAATATTGTTACCGTTAACTGAGTTTATTATCTGTTATATATATTATTATACGATATTATCATATATATTTAAGTTTGTTTTTAGTTATTATATTACTGTAGTTTGAATAGCAGGACAGTCACTGAAACATACTTATTAGTTATTATCATTAGTTGGTCTCTTTATATAAAGAGATCTAGTATTCTAGTTTTCAACTTTTCAATACACAGATATTATTACCAGGAAGCTGTCCGAAAGTTCGGCCGCTGAATGAGCATCTTTCCGATGGAAAATCAGGCAGACTGAAAAGCTCGGTTTTGTTCACGGCTTCTCTAAGTTCCTTCCATCTTTGTGCCATGAGTTTGTAGCTATAATCAAAGAAAGTTTCAGCATGTGTTTGGTTGGCATGGTCACAACTATCGGATATGGTTTGCAGAATCTTTGCTGCTCGGATTTGTGAATCTTTCGACACACCAATGGTGTTGATTTCTATAAAGGTGGTCATTTTCCTAGCAATTTCTCTATCTTTCACAAGAGCCCAACTGCAGCATTTCAAGTAAAGTTAATACAAACGTTTTAACGGTTAATTAATGTTTGACTGCGAAAGGTATTAGTAATAAGACTTGCCCGATTCGGGAACCAGCATGGCCAGTACTTTTGGAGACAGTGAAGAGCATTATATCATAATCTGCAGGTGATAATATTGGTGTATATTGTGGCCAATAATACGCAAGATCATGAATCAAGATTCCTTTGTCTCCTTTGACTACATCTTGTCTTGTGGATCCATCAGGGTTGTTTGGAGAAGTTACTAGCTCAATGTAAGGTTCTTGTTTGTTAAACTTATATGCATCACCTGCCCATTTGTGTAGCCCTGATTTCAAGTAGTCGGTCATCAACGGGTAAGACTGCAAACAATTTTAACAATTCTATTAAAATGACACAGAGGGAAAGCATAAATAGTAACAAAGAGGATACTCTTGAGAAAAACCAGTATAATACGGAATGATTAAACCACATTAGGCTCCATGCATATGACATAATTTGGACCTGCAATGGGACAAACCGCCTGTGACAGTTTTTTACTTTTTTATAATATCTATTTTGTGACCACACATGTGCATCACTCTATAATAGTACTAATAAACATGATCTGGACCATTTAGATATGTTCATCCATTACTTATGGGCTCGCAACTCCAAGCATAGCCCGAGTTGTGCCCTTCTTGAGTTGGGCCATTTTTTAGCCCATTAATCTCAGTCGAGGTAGCCCAAGTATGAATCCATCGATATCACATAGTCATCACTATAATGATTTCTTCTAATATCTATTTTGTGAGCTCACATGTGCATCAAACTATAATAGTACTAATACAGGCAAGCAAATTATCTTTTAGATAATTTGTACTCCAAGTATCATGTCATTTAAGTTGACATAGTAGCCCGTTGACTTCCTAAAATCATGTTGTGTTCCAACTTCCAAGCTAAGTTACCTCAGTTTCACCAAATCCGTAGGTGCAACGGATAGAATCACTAAATGCCTTCGTAAGTAAGTGACCTAAACACATGTCTAATGTCTTACCAGCACATGCAAACACAACATTAATGGATTTATCACAGGGAACATAGTCATTTATCTCTCATCAATACCGAAAGATTTTTTGTTTTTGATATTGATTTTGCTTTTTCTTTCACAAGAAAGAGTCAATAAATAGTTACAGAAAAGCCTGAAACCATGTGTGACTTCATAAACTAGTAATAACAAATAAACAATTTGTAGATTAAGGATTAAGGGTTTAATTACCGAGTAAAATGGAGCAGCCGAAACCACATTCATGGGACCCGCAGCGTTAGGAGGTGAAAGTGCATAAATTGCAGCCTGATAAAGTTGTGAGGAACCCGTTCCCACGACAATGTGTCGACCCTCTGTGACCGCATTGCCAACCACCTTGTGCAGCCGTGTGATTGAGCTCTTAAGCCCGGGCTCCAGAAACCAACATACGTTATTTATATCTGAAAAGTAGCTTATATGTTGCCAACCGGAAGTCACAACGGTTGTTTCTTCACCCTTATGTTTCCAAAAGTTCTCATACATAGTCGGGTCGCCGCTAGAAAGTGTCACATATTAACAAAATAAGTAAAATAATAAATAATAATAGTACATTAATTAATGGTCTGGTCAAGATATGATGAAAGAATCATTACAAGGTTTGGAGATGCAAGGGAAATGTGGTAACATGTGTAAAGATCCTAATGTGCACTTTAAAATTAATAAATTAAAAAAAAAAAAAAGAACATAACATATCCAAGCAACAAGGATTAAAGAATTGTATTGAAATAGGTATGTCAAGGCAGATCTTGTCCTACATCTATCTCCATTTGTGATATCTCAGAAAATGCTGCTGAATCTCTGTTGACTGATTAAGAGTTGTCAATGATTAATCTCTTGATTAAGATGGTAAAATACTAACTTATCTATTAAAGAAAACATAAATAAGCTATAATAATTATAAACTCTAAAAGGGTCTTCAATTTCGGTCCATGAAACTTTTGCCAAAGTTCCATGATCCAGCAATCTTTAGTGACAATCCACAATTTTGAATGATCATGTACTCCTGCAAGCGACGTAGCAGGTGCGGCGTAGCAGTGAAACGAGTCCTAAAGAGCGGCAGCTTGGCTGGTGGCTAGAACTACAAGAGAGAGCGGCTCAATGAAGAAGCGGTGCTATAGGACCATGGTCAGATCTGTGAGGCTAAGGAGCGGCTCGAGGGATAACCAGCAGCATAGGACCGTAGTCCTACAAGGGACCGGCGCGACGAATGCAGAACTTGATGGAGGAGCAGGGCTAGCTCAAATCCCATCCTAGGCCCGGTGGGCGCTTAGGGCACGGTTTTGGCGGGGGCACAAAAAATTTCAAATTTCTTTATATATATATATATATGTATGTATAACAATTATTTAAAAACATTAACAAGTGAAATTGTGCCAACAAAAATCTGAAAAAAAAGGGCCTACTAATTTAGCATTTATTCTGTTTATGTTTAATTGGGTTAAAAAAAAAGGGACTAGCGATTTAGCTCTCTGTTTATGTATAATTGAGCCAAAAAAAACTCTCGAAAATTCTTTTTATATTGGAAACTAAACTGTGCCTGTAGACACGTAATAAAAACTCTAAATAATAATAACATATTCCTAAGCAATACCTAGGGCATCCGTAGTGGGGCGTCGCAACACCCCCCCCCCCCACCCCACCAAACCATTACGTATGGAGGGAGCGTTTTCACCATCTTTTGCCCAGCACATTTCGGCGTTTGGGGAAATGGGGTTGGTTTAAGAACCAATCACAGCTCTTTTTTTTTTAATTTAACTTAAATAATATTTAATTATTACCCTACCACTACGTACACAACGAGAAGAAAAAAGAACGTGTTTACTTGACGTTGACATGAAAAAAGAACGTTTTTAGCTCCTCCACTATGGATTCGCTTCCGTTTGTAATTATAATATTTTAATCAGTTTGTGATGATGAAGATTAGGCTGAGGGGTGTGGAGCGCGAGAAAGGGCGCGTGAGCCCATCCGCTCGCGCCCCGGGGCGCGAGCACCACACCACCGAGGCGCGAGAGGGGCGCGAGAGGGGAGCGAGCGCGGAAATCCAGGCAGGCGCAAGAGGGCTAGCGGCTGGGATAACGCGTAAATGGCCTGGGAATGCGTAAATAGAGCCGTTGGGCTCTTTGTTTATTAAAAAAAAAAAAATTTTTTCTCTATAAATATCACATACAAACCAAAACCAATATCACATACCAATATCACATACCACACCCAAAACCCAAAATCACCCCATCTTCCAAACCTTTTTTTAAAAACATGGCTGGAAATTGGTACCCAAACCTAGATTCGGATTACAGTTACGACGATTTATGGTCGGCACCGGACCAACCGATGTTTTATTCGGGGTCGCAACAATCATCCGGCTTTCAACCATCCAACATACAACCGTCTCCTAACTTTGTAGTTCCGGAGACACAAGAACCAGAAGGTGAAGCTGCGGGACAAAGAAGACGCGTCCACCGGAAAAAACAAGTTGCAACGGACGGGTCGGGTTCAGCTTCGACTGGAAGGACGAAACGGAAAACCACTCCGTGGTCATCGGATGAAAAACAAAAGGAACGTATCCGGAAGAGGTTGATCGAAGAAGACCAAGCCGAAGAATAAGAATAATGTTTTTTTTAGTACTTTAATTTTTTTTTTAGATATTAATGTGTTTTTTTAATTAATGTGTGTTTTTTTAAATAATTTAACACTTTTTTTAATAATACGTTTTTTTAATACATTTATAAAAAAATAAAAAAAAACCGCTCGCGCCCCCTCTCGCGCCCCTCCACACCATGTCCCGGGGCGCGAGCACCACAACCAACACCCATCTTATCAAGTTTCTCTCTCTGCCACACGTCACAATATTATTGGCTGGAGCCCCCACTCGCGCCCCCTCTCGCGCCCCCCACACCCCTCAGCCTTAGTGGTTCATTGTATCCTCGAAAGCAAATCAAAGGTCACGAAACCCCATGCAGAACAGTAATAAACTATTAGAGCACAAAAAGAACAAGCTACATGCATGTAAAATAATGATGACGATGGTACTGACATGGCAAGTAACATGCTCTGTTTTGTAGACTTTAACCAACCAGCCACATGACATGAGAAACCCAAGTTGCCATAAAAGAGTGGTGGTAACGTGATTCCCTCTTTAATTATTTTCTTCTAAAGTGTTTGATTTAACGATACACTGTGGACATGCCATGGGACTTCTCCTTTATGTTTGCTTTTTATTTTTTAAACTATAACTAAATAAAGTGAAAAAAGTTAATTAATATTAATATTATTGGTAAGCAAAATGATTATTGTGTAGGTGGTGAGAATGGACACGTTAACCTAGCTAGAGTACTGTAGAGTACAGTAGCATGAAATTAACGGTAGACACGAGAATTGGGAGGTGGAGGTAAAAACGGGTAGCTCTCTCCCCGAGGCCTGACATTCACCGTTGGAATTCACATTGTATTGTCCTTGTCTCTTGGCTAACTTAAGCTGAGGGGTGTGGGGGGCTTTAATGGGGGTTTTAGTGGGGGCTCCAACCAATAATATTATGACGTGTGGCAGAGAGAGAAACTGGATAAGGGGGTTGTTGGAGCCCTGGCCCCTGGTGTGGAGGGGCTCCAGCAGGGGCTCCAGCGAAAAATTTTTTTTTTATTTTTTTATAAATATATTCAAACAACGACATTTTTTTTGTGTTAGTTTTGAGAGGATTTTAGGAGGAAAGGTGTATAATTGTGAAATGAAGTATATTTTATAAAGTATATATTTATAGTTTAAGAAAATATATTTTTTTTTAATTTAATATGAGCTCAACGGCTCTTTTCCGTAAACCTATATAGAAAATATATATTTTTTTGTTTTTTTTCGGCTCCCAACGGTCCAAAATACCTCAAAAGGTGTGCTCCTCTCTCTCTTCTCCCGCTAACAAGCTCACGCCTGCATTGTTTTTCGCGTTAGCGCCCCCGTTAGCGCCCCGGTGGTGTGGTGTTAGCACCTGGGGGCGCGAGCGGAGGGGCTCTAGCGCCCCCGTTGAAGCCCCACACCCCTCAGCCTTAAACGTATCTTAAATTGGCGCCCCTTAGTGCCTTGTCGTTTTTCATTCTTTTTTTATTTATTACAGTTTTTATCGCAATCCATTTATTTTAGGCTTTGTTTTTTTAAGGTGTGTTATATAGGTTACCGTACTTTTGAAATTTGAAAAACTCTATTGTCTCGTTTTTGTTAGACTATATTGTTTTAATTGGGTCCATGCTGGTTTTTAGAGTTTAGCTTGGATGCTTTTCAGAACAACAATATACCGTCGGATGACATTTTACAGTTGTTGTATCATCACTCTTATGAACAGTGTCTCTTATCAAATTATTGATGAAAAGTAAAATTTTCTCTTTTTTCTGCTAACCACTTCATATGATATGGAGAACCCACTCACCGAAATTTGGATTACGTGTTGTGAATATAATAGGTTTTTTAAATTCTCTAAGTGTATTCTATTTTTTAAAGTGTGGTTGTGAGCGGGAGAGAGATAAAATGTTACAGTTCATGAGTAAAAACCGGTCGTCTGTTCGGCAGAAATTCGATTATGTTTGTCTGTTTAATAAACGAACAGGACATGAACAAAATAATTTCATACGGTAAGCTTAACGAACAAGCATGGACTAAGGACGCATTCGTTCAATAGTGTTCGTAAGTGTTCAATAACGTCTCTCCAATTACGCCCGATTCAGTTTGTTTATATCCGTCCGGAAAATAATCCAGATGTTATAATTAAAGCTACCGATGGAGAACCCAATGAAGCTGTACATGCTTTAACTGCTGGTGCTTAACAAACCCACGCAGCGAATAATGAAGACGAACCATTCAACAAAAAAGAAAACAAGAGGAGTTAATAGTGTCCTCAAGGTAGGTTTGTCCATTAGAGTGTTCGCTAGCATCCTATTACAATCATAATGAACATATACAAATGGACACAGACAAACTCAACTCCTTAATAGACAGACACGAACATGAATTATTGTTTGGTAGACGTTTGTCTGACAAAAGTTTAGCAGACGAACACGAACAACGTCTCGTTCGGTTCGGTTCGATAGTGTGTTCGTGAACCGTTCATTTGTCTGACTAAAGTTTAGCGGACGAACACGAACAAGGTCTCGTCCGGTTCGGTTTGGTCCACTCATGTCCCTATTCATGAGTAAATTTGGAGAAACAATATTGATACTCTATAACTTTTTAATTTTCACTTAAAGTGGTTGTGAGTTGAGGAGAATTGAAAGGTAATGATAAAGGTATAAAACATATTATTTAATTAAAAATAAAAAAAAAATAGTAATTTTTAATTTAATTATAAAGATGTAGATAGAGTACTTACAGGGAATACTCTAAGAGCATCGAGCATTCCCAGCCCGTCCGACAACCCCATAATTAAACTTAAATGATATTTTTTATACATTTATTATTATAGTTTTTCTCTTCTTTATTCACAACCAATTTTAACAAATTAAAAATAAATATGGGCAAACAAACTTTCTCAAAATATACAAAAAATCACTAATTTTTCTCTTTCATCTACTCACAACCATTTATAACTTTATCCTATCAAAATCATCTAATAAAATTTGGAGGATTAGTTGAGAATGATTTAAGAACATTCACAATAGAGTCTTTATTGTCATTTTCATCTTGTTTCTATTCTTGTCTTAAAATTTTTGAGTTCTGTGAACGGTGTTTCTGTAGATTTAATGATGCACTATTTATCAAACTCTATATTTTCTTTAAGTTCATGTTCGTTTCAAGGATTTGAAAGGAATTCTAAGGAATGGAATTTTAAATCCCATTAATTGATATGTTCGTTTTATTAAATGAAAGAATAAGAATGGAAACTAAATCACATCAAATCCCACATTTCATGAGATTTTAAAATCCCACCTATTTTAAAGGATTGTTATAGAAAATAAAGGATTTTCTTATTAACAATAAAAACCCCTCCAAAAAAATTCAAAAAAATTAATAAAAAAATCATAACTCAAAATGATTTAAAAAAAAACGAGAAATGAACCGAAACCGAAAGTCGACGAAAACGAATCACAAACCAAAACTGAACCGAATTGATGGAAACCGAAAAAATCGATCAAAACGAAACAAAAAAATTGAAACCGAACACAAATAAAACTGAAAAAACCAACCACAACGAAACAAAAGGCCGAAAACGAATCCGTAACCGACGAAAAACAAACAAAAGAAACCGAAACTCAACCCGTCTATTGCTCCGAAACCGACCAAAAAAGAAACAAAGGAAACCGAAACCCAACCTGTCCAGTGCGAAAACTCATGTCAGCTTGAAACCAATTCCAATACATATTAACCAACCAAACACATGATAGGGATTCTCAAACATTACATTCCAATTCTAATTCCAATTCCAAATCCTTAAAAAAAGTCCGTGAAACGAACGCGTCCTAACTGTTTAGGTAAAAGAAATATATAATAAATTAAATGTTTTAAGTTATATATGGTTTGCAAAAGAAAATATAATAAATTAAATGTTTTAAGTTATATTATGGCTGTAAAAGAAATAGTAATTTAGAAATAGAGTTAATGATAAATTGAGTGTATTCACTTTACTAGTGAGAAGTAGGGGGTTAAACCTCACTATCACCAATTTATATGGGAGATATGAGGGATGACCCTGGCTTGCCAGGGTTCGAGTCCTGATCTCACCCGGTTTTACCAGCTCCTCGTTGTCTTGCCGTTAGGCGGGCGCGGGAGTCGGGTTTTATCCGGGGAATCCCTCATTAGGTGGATCGCTAGGGGCTCCGTCCATCCGGACTCGTGACCGGCTCAGGCTACCTTTAGCCATTGGAGGCCACATACGAAGTACCCGGCGTTATCTAGTTGGTCATTCCAAAAAAAAAAAAAAAGAAAGAAATACAGTTAATGAAATGTGAATTGATTTTCTAAAAAAAAGTAAAAACATATATTTTGAACGAGACTGATATCATTGATTGAATGATAATATTGCAATATCGGTACAATCAATTCACACACATGTGCATTTAAGATTTAATATTATTTCTTTATTGTGTAACTTTGCATATTTCTTTAAATTCATTGATTAAAGTAAAACAATAAACTTGGCTATTATTGTTAACTTATGGGGAAAAATTCATTAAATAGTACAAAGTTTTATACACGTTGTCTTCATAAAAAAGCAGTTAAATGATTTTATTGGAACAAGGTCACACTATTGTCACATACTCTCAATTAGACTTCTCGCTATAGGTGGTAAAGAGCGGACAGCGTAAGGGGTGAAGGTTAATTATGAATTATCAATAAAGTTGATGGTTTGTTTTGTTAAATTTATTTTAATATAGATTATTCTATAATAAGTTTGTCTTTAGTAGATCTACAAATAAAAGTCTAGGTTATTGTTTTATGTGAGTCAAGAGAAACCTTTTCTCCTTGTATATTCCTGAAGTTATGCTCGTTTAATTATATGAAAAGAGTCACGGGCTATCACCCAAATATCTCGTGTTTGTTTGATCTGATTGTTTGATCCGTCTGGGCCAACAAGGAAAGCACCACCGAGGGGCGGTAAAGGGCTGGCAGAAAAAGGTAGGGGGGTAGTGTGAAGACGCCCAACTTGGGTGTTTTGGTGGGACCACTCTACTTCTCTCTCATACACGCAGATACATACATATGTATACAGGCTCTGGTTATCCACACGCCCTTTCACGTGGGGTTTCATACGATCGTATAACCCCTATATGATCGTATGTAGGGTGTGTGAGTTTTGAGGGGGTGTACGAATATCATATCCAATGTATATATAATGGGGCGGTAAAGGGGCTTCGAACCATAGCGGGACAACATAATAAAGGGGTTTTAAAGCCCCGTCCATAGTGACCGGCCTTATATTTACAAACTTTTTTAAGGAAATCTAAAACAATAATTTGATCAAGCAAATGAAGGGGAAAAAGGAATTATAATATGATCAATAATGAAAAATTGACAACGTGTTTAATCGAGTTAGGCAAGCCGTAGTGAGCTGACAAATCCCCACATTCGGGGCGATTTTAGGCGGTAATACCCCCCCCCCTAAGCGGTAAGTGGGACAAGAACTTGTCGCCGGTGAATGTTAGAAGAATATTATAATTTTATTAACGGGACAAATGGCAAGCCTTGGGGGCGATTTTTTGGCTACAACACCACTACACCACTAAAATAAAAATCGTCATTTGCTGACGCGAAGCCACGTGTCAAAAAATCGCCATCTTATAGCCCTCCACCACACATAGCGTTAAAGTGTATTCCTTCCTTCCCATGTGTGAAATATAGCAGCAAAAGGACAAGTTTAGGCATGTTTGGGATTCCTTATTTGCAGCTCCTTCTAATTTATATAAGTTGTTTTGATAAGTTACTCCTTTCTGAGTTTTAACTTATCAAAAACTCATTTTTCCTTCTTTAAAAAGTTAAAAAAGTCACGTTACTCAAATACATTTTTAACTTATAAAAGTTAATATAAGTAGGTAAAAATAAGGAACTTCAAACACTCCCTTAAGTGAGAATCATGTTGGAAATTTAATTTGGTTAACTTTTCCTTAAAAGCTGGTGTTGCAGTCGGTTGTAAGTTTCTCATATACATTTTGCGCCTCTTTGGTTTTTTATAAAATTTGTCCTTTGAAAAAAAAATAAAAAAAAATAAAGATTTTAGATATAAAACAGTCTGTACTAGAGCAGAGTAGAGTAGAGTACTCACTGGTCTAGGTTGATGATGACAACACTCTCCTCGTCCTCTGGAGTCGTTGCCTGCGCATCTTTGTTGTTTTTCTTCTCAGAGCCATGAAAATGAAGCTTCTGCTCCCAACTACTCCTCCATTTGGATGCTACTGTTTCTTCAACCTCAAAGTTCATCTTCCAGATCAAGCCCATGTTCATCGCCAGAGATATCACCAGCACATTCTTCAAAGAAAACATATAATCCGCCATCTCTTCAACTGAACTCAAGTCTCAGTTGGAATTAGAGTTTATAACTAAACAAAGTAATAGTTAAGTAGGAAAGTGATAGGTGCGCTTGAGCGTTGTTGCCATCAATTTGGAGGGGATGAGAGAAAGAAACAACAAGAGAAAAAATGGAGTATGCTTGTTGAGTTGGAAATGCGATTTAAAGGCCGATTATTGTTTCGCTTTCCAACTTGCTCAATATATATATTTTTTCATTTAGGCTTTTTATATTTCAAAGTAACCAATATTTTATAAGAAAAAATAACTATTGAGATTGGCTTTTAGGACGGGGAAAATTTCCAAAATGGCTTGATTGTAATTGGAGATTTATTTTTTGTCACACTACAATCTATGGCGGAATGTGCCGGGGCGTGACATAATTGTATCATAGCTCAAAAGACACTAAAATAAATCCACGTGTCAATATCTAAATTATTAAATTCATATTATTCAAATACGCAAAAGCACAAACATTGTCTCATATAAATAAACATGACAATTAAATATAAAGAAATAAATAGTCTTTAATTAATCATGCATCCTAAGGTCCAACTACTCTTTAATCCCTTGATTCTTCATCCAATATAGCTACCTGCGTCATGCGGAAAAATACATACTTTGTCAACATAAAGTTGAGCAAGTAATCACGGTTTTTGAATACATATAATATAAAGATGACAATTCATTGTGATAATATGAAATACTACAACTAGCATAACAATAATATAAAAGTTGTATTTTCACTCGAATCCAATGGATAACGAGCTACTCCGATGGCGTATGATCATACTAATGAGGATGAGGATGAGATACCAACCACCAAAACATAAAATAGCACATAGTCACATTTGCACGTATAACTAATTGAGCAACATCATATAACGCAAATAGTGGAACTATAGTGAAAAATTATTTAACGCGTAACGCCCCCAAAATGTAAAACGGTAAAAAGGGGGATGAGAATTACTTACCTTATAGGTGAATTAATGGGGATGAGATAATAATAAAATTGCGGATTGACAAGTTCAAGCCTTCGAGATACGTCAACAAAAACGCCCTAATTGTTAATGATAATATAATTAATAAATGAGGGGAAAAAAATTAATAGGACATAACAATTTGATTTTTATGGGATATTATTAGTTTCAATGTCATTATTTTGATTAATCGGTTTGAAAGATTTGGGGTCTTTTATTATTATTTGTATTTACATTATTATTATTATTATTATTATTATTATTATTAGTGTTAATACTATTATTTAGTAACTAATATAAGTTATATATTTTATCCATGCTTATATTTTCAAGTAACTAGATTTTAAATAATTAATAACCAATATTAAGTATTAATAACTTTATATATATATACATAAAATATATAAATAAATATTCGTATATATGTGTGTGTGTGTGTGTGTATAAACATGGGAGAATTTATTCGGACCTTTAAGCTTGATCGGTTCGATACTATATATAAATAGATAAATACATATGAACAAATAAATAAATAGAATAATATTTGTTTTATAGTATTATAAGCATATATATGTATGTTTATGAGTATAAGTGTATACATACTTATGACGTAAAGCCATGGCCAAAATAACACTTTCGAGGTTCGGTTTCGTTAGATTAATGTTTATTTATTATTATATTATGATTATAATAAAAATAAAACAAAGATTTAAGTAAAATAAAATAGATAAATAAAAACCGGGTCCAGGGGGCTCGAACCCGCGCCTGGACCGGTTCTGTGACTTTACAAGACACGCACCAGCCATCAGGCTGGTGCTCAGTTTGTGTTTATTATCAGTTTTGAAAGTATATGACCAAATACAACCAGCAATAGTTTCAAAGAACATAACCCTAGATCATAAATTCGTTGATTCGTTTGCTGTTTGTTTAAATTAACTTAGGGTTTTTGTTAATGGATCAAAAATGAGCAGAAACCATATATTAATTACCGTTTATAGTTGCGGCTTAAGGGTTAACGGCCAACAGTTGAGTTGTGGACAAACTTGAGTTCGTTGATGGTATGGACGGCGGTGTAATCAACAATTGAGTTAGGGTTTAGTTTCGTGGGGTTGAGAGGAACGTGTGTGCACGTTTAATTGAATTTTTGTTATGTATTTATAGGGTATTAAGGTTAGGATAGCCGCGGGTTTATAATCGAAATTAGATGTGATTTTGATTCGTTTTCCATGAATAGAGTGTCGGTTGAACGCGTTTTTGATCAACAAAAGATTTGGCAATATCGATTTTGTGATTACGTTCGTGAATTACAGCTCAAGAAAGGAAAGGGGGGGGGGGGTATGGAGGCCGACGGGAATTAGAGAAAGAAAGGAGGGAAAAGAGATAATATTGCACTTAGGGCCTTGAGCTTTAATGTGTGATGCAAAGTGGATTAGAAGTAAGTTTAGGGGTTAGTTTTGCATATTGTTGATAGTCTAATAATAAATATATAAAAGAAAATAATTAAACAAAAGAAATATTTTTTTGATATCTCACCCGAACACGATCCGGGTCGGGTAACAATTACAAAGCATTAAACGGAAACCCGAAATGTTACAGCATTCCCTACTTTTGAAAATTTCGTCCCGAAATTAGAGATTAAGCCGTAACGAAGAGGTTCCGGTACTTGGCTTCCATTTGGTCTTCTCGTTCCCAAGTGAACTCGGGACCACGCTTGGATTCCCAACGAACTTTGACAAGGGTAATACGGCTACGCTTTGTTTCTTTCTCCATATGATCCATGATTTCAACGGGTTTCTCAATAGTGTGCATAGATTCATCAACTTGTACTTCGTCGAGGGGTATGTGGAGGTTCCCCTCGGCTAAGCACTTCTTGAGATTAGAAACATGAAACGTCGGATGAACATTGGAGAGCTCTTCAGGAAGATCGAGACGATACGCAACTCTACCAACTCTTTCAACAATTTCAAATGGCCCAACAAAACGAGGAGATAACTTGTTTCTTTTGCCAAATCGAACTACTCCCTTCCAAGGAGAAACTTTGAGGAGAACTCGATCACCAACATTAAACTCGAGAGGTTTACGGCGCTTATCGGCGTAGCTCTTTTGACGGCTACGAGCGGCCAGAAGATTTTGACGAATAAGAGCAATCCGGTCGGAAGTTTCTTGAACAAGCTCGGGACCGGTGATTTGCGATTCACCAATCTCGTTCCAACAAATTAGGGAACGACATTTTCAACCATAGAGAGCTTCAAAGGGTGCCATGCCAATACTAGTGTGAAAACTATTATTATAGGAAAACTCAACAAGTGGTAAGTGAGTATCCCAATTTCCACCAAAATCTAGCACACAAGAGCGGAGCATATCTTTGAGTGTTTGGATCGTTCGCTCGGATTGACCATTGGTTTGCGGGTGATAAGCGGTACTTAGATCAATACGGGTACCCAAGGCGGATTGCAACGAATTCCAAAAGTGAGAGGTAAATCGGCCATCACGATCGGAGATAATGGTTAACGGTGTTCCATGGCGACAAATGATATTCTTGACATAGAGTTGAGCTAGTTGACTCACGGAAAACTTTCTCGAATGGGTATGAAATGAGCCGACTTGGTCAATCGATCAATAATAACCCAAATACTATCATTGCGGCTTTGAGTAGTGGGGAGTTTGGTGACAAAAGCCATAGCTATGTCCTCCAATTTCCACACAGAGATCGGTGGTTGCTCGAGCAAGCCAAACGGCTTTTGGTGCTCGGCTTTGACCTTAGAACAAGTGAGGCATTTGGATACATATACCGCAATATCTTTCTTCATTCCCGGCCACCAAAACATGGGACGAAGATCGGCATACATTTTATCCGCACCGGGATGAATCGAGTATCGTGACTTATGAGCTTCATCAAGGATGAACGTGCGAATACCGTCACGATCGGGAACCCATAAACGGTTCAGATAATAAAGTAAACCGTTACATTTGGTTTCAAGTTGGATTTGGCGCCACACGACATCCCATCGTATAAACTTCCCTCGGTGACGGAGACGTGCTGTGCGTCGAAGATGCGGTATTGAAGGTCAGATTGCATGGTGACACGGTTGAGCAAGACGGATTTGATGTGACTCTTACGACTAAGAGCATCGGCCACGACATTTGCTTTCCCGGGGTGGTAGCGAATCTCACAATCGTAATCGCTTAACAATTCGGCCCATCGTCTTTGTCTCATGTTGAGATCCTTTTGGTCGAATATGTGTTGTAAACTTTTATGATCGGTGAAGACCACACATTTCGTTCCATACAGATAGTGTCTCTAAATTTTCAAGGCAAACACGACCGCACCAAGTTCGAGATCGTGCGTCGTGTAATTTTTCTCGTGAACCTTGAGTTTACGCGAAGCGTAAGCAATGACCTTGTCTCGTTGCATAAGAACACAACTGAGACCTTGGATAGAAGCGTCGCAAAACACAACAAAATCATCGTTGCCCTCGGGAAGAGCAAGGATAGGAGCATTGCAAAGCATGTCCTTTAGGGTTTGAAACGCTTTTTCTTGTTCGGGACCCCATTCATAAACTTTCCCTTTGTGGGTTAGTGCGGTAAGGGGTGAAGCAATTTTCGAAAAGTTGCGGATGAAGCGACGGTAAAATCTCGCTAAACCAAGAAATGAGCGAACCTCCGTTGGAGAGGATGGGGTTTTCCAATTTTTAACGGCCTCGATTTTAGCGGGGTCAACATGAATACCCTTGTCGTTGACGATGTGGCCCAAAAATTGAACTTGCTTTAGCCAAAATTCGCATTTGGAGAATTTAGCATAAAGTTGTTCTTTTCGCAACAAGTCAAGAATGGCGCGTAAATGATCTTTGTGCTCGTCTTCAGGTTTAGAGTATATCAAGATGTCGTCTATGAAAACAATCACAAACTTGTCGAGGTAGGGTTTACAGACGCGATTCATAAGATCCATGAACACGGCGAGAGCATTAGTCAACCCAAAAGGCATAACTCGGAATTCAAAGTGCCCATAACGAGTATGGAAGGAAGTCTTGGGTATGTCATCCTCGTGGACACGAAGTTGGCGGAGATCGATCTTGGAGAAACAAGCGGATCCTTGAAGTTGATCAAAGAGATCATCGATGCGCGGAAGAGGTGTAAGGCCCCGTTACCGGTAACCCTACTTTCGTGTTGGATTTACTCATAAACACAGTTCTAAATATCAGAGTTAATTAAAAACTTTACGCGGAATATAAAACTTTCATAAAACATTACATATCAATTCATAATCATGTCTTTAAACATTCCTCTTGTCTTTCAAAATCAAAACGTAACTTATAAAACATATCGGATCTTCGGATGCCAGGCTTTAGTCTTCTGCCATGTGTCCTCCACTCAAGCCAGCTGTCTCATCCTACTCACCTGCGTGCATACTAAAAGTCAGCTACGCTGAGTGAGTTCTAGTTAATCATACACTACCATACAATACCTTGTTACATACATACGTACTTAACCTCATAACTTTCTTTCATACACACATAAGTACTCATACCTTCATTCTTACTTACATACTTTCTTTCTTACTTACATACTTTCTTTACATTCATAATCATACGTTTTAAAGAGCCTTTCGCCCTATAACCTCACAGATATTATAAGGGTCTGGTCCCTAACATCACAGATATTATAAGGGTCTGGTCCCTAACATCACAGATATTATAAGGGTCTGGTCCCTAACATCACAGATATTATAAGGGTCTGGTCCCTATCATCACAGATATTATGAGGGTCTGGTCCCTAACATCACAGATATTATTAGGGTCTGGTCCCTAACATCACAGATATTATTAGGGTCTGGTCCCATGTTTTCGAATATTAGTAGGGTTCGATTCCCTCTTCGTTACCATACAACCATACATCATACCTCGAGTATTATTAGGGCTCGGTACCCCTTTCGTAACCATACAACCATACAACCGTCATTTCCTTCTTTTATTAACTTTCTTACGTTCATACACATAAACATACATATCATACTTGCCATATTTATAACGTTACAACCTGACAGTACGTGCAATATCCGAAGATCGTTCACGAACCATCAAGCAATCATTCATACATATCACATATATCACCTATGGCATACACTTATCACTTTGGATAAATGTATTAACAACACATCAAGTATGCACACAGCCCCGAAAACATAACAAGGAATGGGGCTAGAAACTCACCTGGATCCTGTTACGCTCGCCGTTGATTGTAATTCCTTTCCTTAACTGGGCTCGGCTAACTGTATAATATTTACACATATCAATTACTACTACTACTATTACCACTACTCATTTTCGATAACCGCCTTAACACATTTTCCATTAGGTTTTTAATTTATTTCATAAACGAACTTCACTTCAGGCGAATCTTGGAAACAACTTGGTTCTGGCTTGATTCGATCGAATAGGGACATATTCGATCGAATCTGAGACACACTCGATCGAACTAGACACACACTCGATCGAACCAGTTGGGAAAACTCGTTCGGCTTGGTTCTGGCTTGATTCGGTCGAATAGGGACATATTCGATCGAATCTGAGGCACACTCGATCGAACTAGACACACACTCGATCGAACCAGTTGGGAAAACTCGTTCGGTCGGACATGGCACTTGTTCGATCGAATAGGAACTCGTTCGGTCGGATATGAAGCTCATTCGGTCGAATAAGATGGAGACCGTTCGGTTGCTTCCCTATTCGATCGAATGGACTGATTCGGTTGACTCATTCGATCGAATAAGTCTGATTCGACGCCTTCAAGCTGGGCGACGGAGAAACCTACGGGTTTTCCAGATTTTCCAGATTTTTGACCCAAAATCGAAGTTTTTGACATGGAAATGTTCGGGATTGAAAGGGCTATCAATTCCTAGTGATTTTAAACACAAAGACCTGCATTTTGACACCAAAACAAGACGGTTTTTGACCCGAAAACTCAAGTTACGAAAATGGGAGTTTTTGCTCGATTTGAGGCCGAAAATGGTTATGAAAACGGATGATTTTCGAGAGGGACTTACCAAAAACGATTAGGAACAAGATTGTGGACTCGGATTTGTGATTTGAGAACTTTCTCTCTCTAGCTTCTCTCTCTAGAATTGAGAGTGTTTGGGTGCGGGAGTGAAAGGGAGTTAGTGAAATGGTATTTTGGGCTCGGGATGGGTATTTATATCTCTCGAGCCCACGGACCCAAGGCCCATTCTCATTTAACCCATCTTACGTAATCTAAGCCCATGACCCGTTCCTTTCTCGACATTAAATAACTAAAACGTGAAATTACTAAACATAACTTTCTTTTATTTATCATTATAAAAATTTTAGGATGTTACAAGAGGATAACGGTTCTTGATGGTAAGCTTATTGAGCTCTCGGTAATCGATGCACATACGAAGAGTACCATCCTTCTTCTTGACAAACAAAACGGGTGCGCCCCAAGGAGACGAACTCGAGCGAATGAAACCCTTGTCTGTGAGTTCTTGGATTTGATTGGAGAGTTCTTGCATCTCGGAGGGTGCAAGACGATACGGTTCCTTGGCTACGGGGGTTGCTCTGAGTTCAAGATCAATACGGAACTCCACTTGACGTATGGGAGAGATTCCGGAAACGTCTTCGGGAAAGACTTCAGGGAAATCATGAACAATCGGGATGTCGAAAAGTTGCTTTTCTTCGTGGGCCTTTGTGGTGACATGGGCTAAGAAAGCGACATACTTCTTGCGCAAATAACGTTGGGCTTCAAGGCACGACATGAGGTTTAGCTTTGAGAATGGTCTTTCTCCGGCGACGTTTAGAATTACGCCACCTTCGATGGGGATACGAATAATCTTCTCGAAACATAGAATTTCGGCATGGTGAAGAGAAAGCCAATCCATACCAATGATGACGTCGAAGCTACCCATTTGCAACGGAATAAGATCAATGGAGAACTTTTGCCCATTAAGGGTGAGAGCGCAATTACGGACGACGGAGTCGATAACGATCGAACAACCGTTAGCTATCTCTACCGTGAATGGTTTAGACAATTTATTACGGGGCACATCAAGTATGTACTCAAAATCAAAGGAAATGAAACTCCTATCGGCTCCCGAATCAAATAATACCGATGCATGATGCTTGTTAACTAGAAACGTACCGTTCACCACATCGTTCGAATTTCGAGCTTGATTAGCATTGATGGTGAAAGCTCGTCCTTGGGTTCCTTGAGGTGCTTGGGTTTGGGACGTTGAGGCTTGAGGGGTTGGAGCTTGGTAGGCTTGCATGAGCATGGGTTGAGCTTGAGGATTTGGAGGATGCATGAATTGTGGTAATTGAGGTTGGTGAGTTTGAACTTGGTAGGCTTGGGAAGTGTAGTAGGCTGTGGGGCAACATAGGCTTGATGGGCTTGAGCGAGTCGAGGACATGCGTTGCAGAGGTGGTTTGGATCACCGCAGTTATAGCAAGCCCTAACGGTGTTAATGATTGGAGCACGAGGGATGACTCGGTTGGATTGGTTTTTGACGGTGCGAACCACGGTGGAGCGGCTTGCACTCGGGGTGCTTCTCGGCAGTATTGGGTGAGGTGGCCAAATCGGTGGTAATTGGTGCACACTCGGCAAGTGGATTGGGCCGGATGGTGACGTTGACAAGTGTTGCAATATGGGTGTGGGCCTGTGTATGGTTTCTTGGTTGGAGGGGCTTGTTGAGCTTGTGGTTGGGCTATGACATAGTTTTGGGAATTAGGCTTTCGTTTGTTATTGCGGTAATGAGAGGAGTTGTGGTTGTGGTTGTGTTTGGAGGATTCGGGCTTTGAGGATTCGGGCTTGGACTCTTTAGTGGGTTCGGATGCGGGCTTATCATTGGGCTTCTTGGAGCCTTTCCGCGTCAAGGTCCCAGCCTTAACGTGGTTTTCGGTGAGGGTACCGACTAGAGCAATGGCGCCACGAAGTTCCTTCGGGTCACGACTAAGAACGGAATCTTGGATTTGCATCGGCAAACCCGAGATGTACTTATCAATGGCACGCTCCAAAGGAGTAACCATATGCGGGATAATGACGCTCAATTCGTGGAATCGGTTGTTGTAAGCGGTATTATCACCTCCCTCTTGCTTCAAATTCCAGAATTCTTCTTCCAACTTCCGGAGTTCATATTTCGGGAAGAATTGGTCTAGCATGAGCTTCTTGAGGTCATCCCATGGCAAGGCCATGGCAACCTCATCCCCAAGGTCTCTCTTTTTGCTAGTCCACCAAGTAAGGGCACTAGATTTGAAAACACTTAATGCATACGTGGTCTTCTTGTCATCCGGACATGCAGAGTGGAGGAACACGTTTTCCATGTGCTCGAACCATTGAAGAAGGGTTGTAGCACCCTCAATCCTAAAGTAATCGGTTGGGTTGGTGAATTGCTTGATAGTGAAAACATTAGGGTTTGCGGGAACAGTTGCGGCATTCACGGCTTGGAGTTGAGAGATGACCATAGGGATGGCTTCCATAATTCCCTTCGTAATGCGAGATGACATGCGACGGCCAGAGTTGCAGCGGGTACGGTTGATGAGACGGGAAGACATACTGCAAGGATCAAATGTGTAAAATTTATGAGACTCGGGTAAATGTTGTAAATGTGTGAATTTGTATAAGTTGATACTTGTGAATTCTATTTAACAACTTGAGGTTGAGTTTGGAGTCATTTATGAGACGTGATTTTATAAGTGTTGATGTAATGAGGGATAATAAATAAAATAAAAACATAAGTAATAAATAAATAGTTATAACGTAATTTAAAATTGAAACATGGGGTTTCATTTGTTGGTTAGGATTTCATGACCCACCATGGTTCCTTCCAATGAAATGAAAATATCGAAAACCAAATAAAATTGAGTTGTGAAGGGGGTTGAGATAGATGGTTGAAGTACTTCGGGAACCACCCCGTATTTGCGTACTTCACCCAACTATTCAACTAAAAAACAATACGGAAAACCGAGTTTAGCCACGTATCACCGTGAATTCGGTTATAAATTAAGGATGTGATCGTCACATGACCACGATTGATACAATGAGGGTAGTAGATTCGTGAATGTTTGGTGTGATACGCTTTGGCCTAACAAGTTTCACACTCACACCTCACCCTCCAGGAAGGCAACCAGGTCTCACAGTTGATCGAGATGTATGCGCATTGCACTTCCTTAGACTTGCAAGTCTTGGTGTCAAGGGATCGGTGTACAGGTGTGTCCCCCCTTACAGTTACTACATATCCATTACACGAATCATCCTCAATGAGAGGCGAGTTAAAAGGTGGGAATTCTTAAGCAATTTCCCGATTTAAAAATCGTCCTAAAATTTTGAAAAATGATTTTGAGGCATAGCCTCTGAAGAAGTGTGTGCTTTCGTGTACAATTATATATGATAAACAATTTAAATAATTTAAGCTATGTACAAAAATTTAAACAAGTAGGGTGCACGTATAGGAACACGTATAGGGACCCTAAGCATGCTACTAGGCCGTTATGTCTAACCACCTATCTTATAGCCTTCGGCTCTGATACCAATCTGTCACACCCCAACCTATGGCGGAATATGCCGGGGCGCGACATAATTATATCATAGCTTAAAAGACACTAAAATAAATCCACGTGTCAATATCTAAATTATTAAATTCATATTATTCAAATACGCAAAAGCACAAACATTGTCTCATATAAATAAACATGACAATTAAATATAAAGAAATAAATAGTCTTTAATTAATCATGCATCCTAAGGTCCAACTACTCTTTAATCCCTTGATTCTTCATCCAATGTAGCTACCTGCGCCATGCGGGAAAATACATAGTTTGTCAACATAAAGTTGAGCAAGTAATCAAGGTTTTTGAATACATATAATATAAAAATGACAATTCCTTGTGATAATATGAAATACTACAACTAGCATAACACTATCATAAAAATAATATAAAAGTTGTCTTTTCACTCGAATCCAATGGATAACGAGCTACTACAACAGCGTATGATCATACTAATGAGGATGAGATACCAACCACCAAAATATAAAATAAACACATAGTCACATTTGCACGTATAACTAATTGAGAAATATCATATAACGCAAATAGTGGAATTGTAGTGAAAAATAATTTAACGCATAACGCCCCCAAAATGTAAAACGTTAAAAAGGGGGATGTGAATTACTTACCCTATAGGTGAATTAATGGGGATGAGATAATAATAAAATTGCGGATTGACAAGTTCAAGCCTTCGAGATACGTCAACAAAAATTCCCTAATTATTAATGATAATATAATTAATAAATGAGGAAAAAAAATTAATAGAACATAACGATTTGATTTTTATGGGATATTATTAGTTTCAATGTCATTATTTTGATTAATCGGTTTGAAAGATTTGGCGTCTTTTATTATTATTATTATTTACATTATTATTATTATTATTATAACTATTAGTGTTAATACTATTATTTAGTACATAATATAAGTTATATATTTTATCCATGCTCATATTTTCAAGTAACTAGACTTTAAATAATTAATAACCAATATTAAGTATTAATAATATTATATATATATACATAAAATATAGAAATGAATATTCGTATATATGTATATATATATAAAAACATGGGAGAATTTATTCAGACTTTTAAACTTGATCGGTTCGGTACTATATATAAATAGATAAATACATATGAACAAATAAATAAATAGAGTAATATTTGTTTTATATTATTATAAGCATATATATGTATGTTTATGAGTATAAGTGTATACATACTTATGACGTAAAGTCATGGCCAAAATAACACTTTCGAGGTTCGGTTTCGTTAGATTAATGTTTATTTATTAGTATATTATGATTATAATAAAAAGGACTATTGGTTTTTATTGGTCCCAAGTATTTCATTTTTGCCGGCGCTGGTCCCAACTATCACTTTAACTGCCAACGGTCCCAACTTTCACACATGTGTCTACCACCAGTCCACGACTAACTGAGTACTAACTCCGTTACGTTTTAGATGACGTGTCTATCCTACGTGTTAAAAAACCTTGACGTGGCTGCCTGCGTGTATATTAATAACAAAAAACCCTTCTCCTCCTTCACAAATCTGCAAATTAAAGTCAAAATCAAAACCAATGGGGTTAGGGTTACTAAAGTTTAGTGAAAACACATCCGACAGTTCCCGGCAATCGACAAGCGGTCATGGTAACAAAACCTCGATATGTCCACACCGGCAACCGAACACGCCTGCAACACCGTCATACCTTTCGGGATCTTAACCGGATAGCCGTCCACAAAGACCTCGATGACGTCATCCGGGTTGGGGAAATGAACCCTGGCTCCGGCAATCGGTGTCCGCTTCGGGAGATCCGGTTCGGCTGCGGAATCGGGTTTGTGGAGGTCCGGTGTTGAGGTGATGGTACGGAGGAGTCTAGGGTTTGTGGGTATGAGTTTGGATCGGAGAGCTTTGGAAGCTAGTAACCCTAACCCCATTGGTTTTGATTTTGACTTTAATTTGCAGATTTGTGAAGGAGGAGAAGGGTTTTTTGTTATTAATATACACGCAGGCAGCCACGTCAAGGTTTTTTAACACGTAGGATGGACACGTCATCTAAAACATAACGGAGTTAGTACTCGGTTAGTCGTGGACTGGTGGCAGACACATGTGTGAAAGTTGGGACCGTTGGCAGTTAAAGTGATAGTTGGGACCAGCGCCGGCAAAAATGAAATACTTGGGACCAATAAAAACCAATAGTCCTAATAAAAATAAAACAAAGATTTAAGTAAAATAAAATAGATAAATAAAAACCGGGTCCAGGGGGGCTCGAACCCGCGCCTGGACCGGTTCTGTGACTTTACAAGACACGCACCAGCCATCAGGCTGGTGTTCAGTTTGTGTTTATTATCAGTTTTGAAAGTATATGGCCAGATACAACCAGCACTAGTTTCAAAGAACATAACCCTAGATCATAAATTTGTTGATTCGTTTGCTATTTGTTTAAATTAACTTAGGGTTTTTGTTAATGGATCAAAAACGAGCAGAAACCATATATTAATTACCGTTTATAGTTGCGGCTTGAGGGTTAACGGCCAACAGTTGAGTCGCGGACAAACTTGAGTTCGTTGATGGTATGGACGACGGTGTAATCAACAATTGAGTTAGGGTTTAGTTTCGTGGGGTTGAGAGGAGCGTGTGTGTACGTTTAATTGAATTTTCGTTATGTATTTATAGGGTATTAAGGTTAGGGCAGCCGCGGATTTATAATCGAAATTAGATGTGATTTTGATTTGTTTTCCATGAATAGAGTGTCGGTTGAACGTGTTTTTGATTAACAAAAGATTTAGCAATATCCATTTTATGATTACGTTCGTGAATTACGGTTTGATGCTAGACCGTCGCTATCTAGTCAAAAACAATTAAGTACTTGTGACCTGAAACACAATAAACATGTATGAAGTACCATAGTTCCTAAACTAAAAGAGTAAAACGAGTAAGTTAACACACATAAATATGTACAAATAAACCAAACATCACGGCTCAAGAAAGGAAGGGGGGGGGGTATGGAGGCCGACGGGAATTAGAGAAAGAAAGGAGGGAAAAGAGAGAATATTGCACTTAGGTCCTTGAGCTTTAATGTGTGATGCAAAGTGGATTAGAAGTAAGTTAGGGGTTAGTTTTGCATATTGTTGTTAGTCTAATAATAAATATATAAAAGAAAATAATTAAACAAAAGAAATCTTTTGTTGATATCTCACCCGAACACGATCCGGGTCGGGTAACGATTACAAAGCATTAAACGGAAACCCGAAATGTTACATTTTTATTCTTTTAAATAAAAGTTTCTAGAAATATCCCCTACAAACACATCTTTGACGACGTGTTAGGCCTTAACATCCTAACGCGTCTTTCACGACCTGTTAACCTCCAACACGCGTCTTTTACGGCATGTTAGCCTCTAACTTGTCTTTCACGACATGTGTAGCCCTATTAATTGTTTTTTTTAATATTACATTATTAAAATTAATTTAATACATATTTACCATTTCTTTTATAACTTGGAATGCATGAAGTTTTATAAAGTTCCAAATATATCGTCGAGACTTACTTATTTTTTCTACGTGTTGGCATAAATTTTACTTAAAACGAGACTGGTCAAATTTTATTAAACATTTTAATATCAATTTGACATTCGGTTTTGAGTAAATTTATGACAACACGTAGAAAAATAAATACGTCTTAACGACATATTTAAAATTATATATAAATTTGTATATTACAAGTTATAAAAGAAATGGCGAATATGTATTAAATTAATTATAATAATGTAATATTTTAAAAACAATTAATATGGCTAACATATCGTGAAAAACACAAGTTGGAGTTAACAAGTCGTGAAAGACACACGTTGGAGTTTACCAGGTCGTGAAAGACGCGTTAAGGCTTAACACGTCGTCAAAGACGTGTTTGTAGGGGACATTTCTGGAAACTTTTATTTAAGTGGATAAAAATGGAATCTCCTATTATAGTTGGGTCATTTTAAGAATTTTCCCTTTAGGATATGTGTATTGGTTTTTTATCAGTACCAACTATCATTCTTTGGTCGTTGTCGGTTCCAACAGGTTGAGAACAGGGTGCTTGTCTTCACCAGATGGTGACTTTCAAGTCTTGTGGTTATCAAATGGTTGAGAGAGAAAAACTTCTCTACCAAGACATGTTTTGTTTGGGCGAACAATTCATCACGGGAAAACAAAACACCGAATTGCTAGATGGACAATTGATTAAGAGCGAAACAAACGATATTTTGACACAATTTACTTGAGATGTTACAGCTGACATGTTGGACATATTTTGGTGAATGGTTACATCATTCAGCCAAGTACGTAGTTTGTTATCTTAGGTTTTGATGGGATATTTGGGGTGGGTCAAGATATCTTAACTTACGTCTTTTTAGAAATTGTTTTTGCAATCTTCAAAGACTTTTGTGATTCAGTTGGGACTTAGCTTTCCATACTTCTTAATAAGGCCATATATTATACACGTGATTCTCCGTTCTCCACGCATTGTCACCTTGTCGTCGCCTCATCAAATTCTCCACCATTTAACCTATGTTTACACCCACCAATCTCCATTCCTGTATTTGTTTTTTAATATTAACTTAGATATTTGATTATTTGCAGTTTCTCTTTTGGTATATGTAAATATAAACTGGCTTTTTTATTTTATTTTATTTGTGTGTATATTCGTACTTTGTCCAAGCCATTTATTTATGTGAAGTTGATGTTACTGCACATACACGATACACGGAACAATAACAATAAAAATTTGTTTAAAACATAAATCGTTATCGAAATATTAAAATCCATAGACCCACAATATGATGAATAATAAAAAGGAATATGATTGTATGAAAGGGACGAATTGTTAAGCATTGAGCTTGGTTTTACTTTTGTGGCATGTGGGTCCACCAAATCAACTGACTTCAGGGGCCCATTGTTAAGCCCAACCCAAATTAAACATTTACTCACAAATGTCTTTATAAACATTAAATACGTGAAATAACTTAAATATTTATTTTTAGGAATTTTTACATATTTTCCCCTCCTAAACTATGTAAATTACATATTTCCCCAAAATACAAGTTTTTAATGCAAATTGTACAATACTCTTTAAGCATGATTTGGAGAAATATGTAATTTCAAAGTTTAGGAAGGGAAAATATGTAAATGCCCATCATTTATCATTACAAATGTTTTGTAATTTTTAAATTTGATTAACAAACTTTTATTTATGCTAGGGTTGTTCGGCAGTCAAACCGAGTCGAGTTAAGGTTCGCTCGTGTTTGATTTGTTTGTAAACGATTTGTGCCAAGCTGGCTCGGTTTATAAACGAGCCGAACTGAGCTCGGCTTAGGTTGTTGTAATATCCGACATCTCGTACCATCAATATTGTCCAATTTTCCCACAAAGAACTTACGGATTTGTTTTTATTTGCCCTGTTATAGACTTCTCAGGAGGTCACTGTGCTATTTACACTTAAGCATGCTTAACTGTAGAGCTCCCCTCTCGACCCTAACATTAAGTCCAAAACACCTTGGTGATTTAAGAGGTGGTGCATTTTCATATGAACCAAGAATCTCTCATATTCACAGCCGATATGGGATTCGCTTAGGATGCTACAATGGTAAACAAGCCAAGGCATGTTGGCTCTGTTTGTTAGCGAGTCAATTTCGGGCGAAACTAATCGATCGGCTGGCCTGGAAATTTTGACCACATTCTCAAAAATAGGTTGATATGGGCAAAACTTCGCGTGTGTAACCAGTGCATGAACGCGCATAACCGGCATTAAACACGAATAATCAATGCCGTGCTCGTAACTAGCTACAGTAAAGTAGATCTTTATTCATCATTTAAAACAACATTTTCTCTTAAATGTTACATATTTACGAACACCCTTTAAATAAATATATTCATTATATTATTCAATGGGGGAGAGGATGTAAATTAGAAGAATAAAAGGTGGTCCAAAGAGAAATAAATTTGAGGAAAATGGCATTAAGGAGATGGAAGGGTATGGTCCTTCTCGTGCTACTCTTATTAGCATTAACATCCATTCAGAAGGTCCCCTACTCACGTCGCATGTTTTATTAACATTACATGCTTATTGTCGTTTTTCTTGTAATTTCATTTTACTACGTAGTATTTTAGCGTTTGTCTTGTCAAAACTCACAAGTCAAAATGTACACATGTGTAGGTTATGGGCAACTATATAACCTGCAATCGAAGTCTGGTTTCAGACACCAGATTAGCAACATGTGTTCAATTTTTTTACTCGCGCTGAAGAAGATCTTAGTAGCTTAGACATTATGCATGAGATAGAAAGATGTGTATCTAATACTTAATTCTTTTAAAACTGTGGCATAAAAGTTTTACACACTGTGATGTAACTAATAATTGTTGTAATTTATAATAGAGAAAACCATCGTGTATAGATTTCATTAAGCTAAGTGGGAAGCGAGTGCGTGTTAAATGATTAGTTCATGAATCATACTTGAGTAGTGTAGTGTAATGACTAGACACGTTTTTATATGTTTATGATCTGAGTATCGGGAATGATCTAAGACTCCAAATTGGTTAGGGCTAAAAACACTCACAGACACGGCGACCCAACTTCACATTAGCATTCCTCTAGTTTTTCAAGATTACTCATTTTTTCTCCATTCATGTACAATCGTCCTTACAAATCTTACATTTCCACATCAACACTTTTTACATTATGTTAAAATAAAAAAGGTTTGCAAATTTTACTTTTTTTTCCCAAATTGTTACATATTTTTAGTTATTCTAAAATTATTTAAAATAATAGATGTGATGTGAGTTATTTAAACACACATGATGTACGATTAAAGCATCTTAAATTAAAGAAAGAAAATGTAATTAAAATTAGGGTTAGATTATAATAGAAAGTATAGTTTTTGTAGGAAGGATAAGAAGTAATCTTATCCATTGATTTTGAATATGGAGGGTTGAGATTAATTTATGGGGAAATCAAGTGTGAACACAAGATAAATGGCATAAAAGGAATAACACATTTGTTGACTTTCTCTCTCCACATGCAAGGCGCATGTCAAATTTCCCCATCATTTTAAAACGTCCATAACTTTTTTTTATAACGTTTTTATTGAAAAACAAATTCACTATAATAACGAGTGTCTTTTTATCTTTTATATGAGTACCATATTGTAATATAAAAATTAAAAAAAATTAGTGAGTTTTTTACAAATTGTGTTTTACCGAATTGTGTTTTACAAAATTGTGTTATACAATTTTTCATTGTGTTTTTTTTTATAGTGTTTTTTCCATTTTGTTTTTTGCATTGTGTCAAACAATTGTGTTTTTTACATTGTGTTTTTCATAGTGTTTTCCATTGTGTTTTTTTCGACGACCGTTTTCCGGTGATTTTTTTCGGGCGATTTTTCGGTGAATTTTTCGGAGATTTTTCCGGCGAAATTTCTCGGGGATTGTTTTCCGGTGAAATTTTCCGGCGAAATTTCCATAGACTTTTCCGGATAGGTAGTGGCGGTGGGCGGTGGAGTGGTGGTGGTTGTAGGAGATGAGTGAGGATGTAAGCGGGTTTTATGTAAGTGGGTTTTTGAAATTAATGTAAGTGGGTTTTGAGATTAAAGTAAGTGAGTTTTGATATTAAAGTGTTAGACTAAAATACCATCCTTCCTAGCATTGTTAGAAAAATCAAACTTCTTATTTGATCCTAACCCATTAAAATTATTAGTCCCTATAATTTTTGCACGAACAAAGCCTTTGCATACAAACATCTTCCCCAAGGCGGAATGCCCAGTCGCACCCTTCCAATGGGTGGTGTCACCTGCGCTACGAGCGGCCTCCCACATGCATCGATGTGCGAATAGGATGATAGTTATTGGGACCGAGTCCATAAGGTGGTCACGGCTCAATGCAAGCATGCCCTTCACGTGGCCAAAGGCAATTTTCAAGTCAAGATGTTAGCATGGATCAACTTTCAAACCATTAATTATTAATTATTAATATGATTCATCACAATAAGATTATATATGTAAAATGAAAAACTACACTATTCAAAGGGGTAATTGTGTGTATATAAAAAGTTACGTTCGGACTTTGAAACATAAATTTATTAATTTTAAATCTCAGTATCTTTTGGATAAAAAAGAGTAAATTTGCATCACTGAGAAAAAAACAGCAGGAGCTGAGGGTCACCTGGGTCATAAGTAAGCCCCACCGGGTGTGTTGTCCAAAAGAAAAAAAAATTATTAATTAAACGGGTGAGATGTCCATGAAATATCATAAATCAATTTATTTAAATATATTTTACTAATATTACTTTATATATAGTTAGCAAAAATAGTTTTTACAAATGTTTGTATAGTTCACCAAGGTAGTCACTAAAGTATAGATAATTTTTCTAATTGCTAGAACACACTCACTAATTATACTCATAAATATATACTATTGCCCCACATGACTCAAACTCATAACCACATAGGAAGGGAGACAATTTTACATACTTTGATACCATTAGATCAAAAACTATGTGGTCAACGTGCAGACTGAACATGACCGACATCATTTTGGGTTTATTAGTAGTCGGTTAACTCGCATTTAAGTCGAGATAGCTCGTATTTTGATAAGCAAAATATTTTTTTTAATGATTTAGTATGTGCCTTTTAAAAGAGTTACACGAATAGTTTCTGTGATATGATCTTACGGTTTTAGTCCCTAGATTTTTAAATTTACTCATATCAAATCATGGGTACCGCCACCAATTCATTTGCATATCGATTGCCAAATCAAGAAGACGTGTGGCTTTGTCGGAATCTTCTCAGTAGATGGTCATGGGTATCTAAACCCAACCCCTTTCACCCCGTCTTCTTCCAGCCCTCAAACAACCTTGGAGGGCCAATGGAGCGATTTTTCTTAGTTTTAAGATGCTTAGGTGGCGGTTTTAGGCGTTTTTGTTGTTGGGTTGGTTTTAGGGCGGATCGGTTGGGTAAGGAGTTCCAACAACAAATCATCAAAAGGCGATTTGGTAGTGAGTTTGTGTAGTGTATAATAAATCAACAAATCAAGTAGGTTCGTGTGGTAGAGACTAAAAATGAATAAAAATTTTGATTGTTACCTTTTGGATTCAAAGTTACTTTTTGGATAGCGTTAAGGGTATGTTTGGTTGGAGGTAATTGAATGAAAGGGGAATAGAATGGGAGAATGAATGGAATGGACAAGAGAATGAAATGGATCATTACCATTCCTTTGTCTTGTTTGGTTAACATATGAGAATGAAATCAATTATTAATTTTTAGTGTTTGGTATCCAAAAAAATTGTAGAAATGAAATAGAAATAAAAAAAACACTCGTATCTCAAAATACTTTTTAACCCAAAAAAAAAGAAACTACAATGGCGACGGTGGCAGTTGGTGGTGGTGCCAATGGTGGTGGTGGTGGTGGTTGTTAGGTGGTAGTGTTGTTGAGAAAGTATGGTGAAGGAGGAATGGAATGAAAAAAAAAAAGGGTGGGAATGAATGGTTTTGATGGAATGGGATTTCATGTGTAATGAATGATTCCATTCCATTGAGCAACCAAACATCACTTTTTTTCATTCCCACGTAATGAATCATTCCATTCCTACTATCATTCCTGCAGACCAAACGCTACCTAAGTGTTATATATGTGCAAGTGTAGCTAATAATATGTGCAAGTGTAACAATTAGCTTAATAAGTTCTTTTTTTTTCCCTTTTTTGTGATAGCTATAATAACATTCGTTACATATGTTAACAAATTAAAAAGAAAATTAATTGTTACATCGGTTTTGATGGGTTTTCTCAACTCAAAAAGAGTTTTCATTTCATTAAAGTCTCAAGTAACAACTTGACAACAATATCAAATTATACAAGTTTTAAATAACAAAAAAAAAAACAAACACGCACCAATAGAATAAAAGAATGCAAATGGATTCAAACGCGTTATCAAGAGCTGAAACTATACTAGAATGTTTAAACAGGCCAAATCAGCACAAACTGAATTACAAGCATTTTTTTACGAGTCAGACAAATAATTTACGACCCAAACTCGAGCTTGGAAATTTTCTTACGAGTAGAGCTCGTTTTGTGGGACCCAAATTCCATCCGCAATGCTACAAATTAATTGTAGTGCAGCAGAATATAAGCTGGAATGCATAAACAGTACAGGTTACTGACCTTGAGTAGTGGCATACCCTTTTTCTAGATTCAATCTTGAAACAAAAAGTGAGAGATTGGAAAGAAGATCGCACAATCTTTTCAAGATACAAGTCTTGATTTAGGGGTCATGTCTTGACCCTATAATAAGTAACTAAAAGCAAGATCCACTCACACATACATCCTTAAAGTGACTCTTCATGTTCATACATTATTAATTTTGTCAACTATATAACATCATCACAAAACACCTTTTTTACACTCACATTTCTTTATGCCATCTTTCTTTATTATTTATCAAACACACAAATATAGTTGTCTTTATTATTCATCACAAAATCACTCAAAGAATCAGCCTAATGTTCTTAGCTTATTAAGTCTTGTGTCAAAGATAGAGATTTGGATTTCAATAATCTTATCCTGTGATAAATAAAGCTGGATCTTTTATAAATAATCATATGTACAGTCACATGGCCGTTAAGCAAATTACATTATTGTTATTCACAGGTGACGGCAAACTATAACACGATTATGCAACCACTATATTATTCACAGATCATTTGTAATTATACAAATGATATAGAACCTATTGAACATATATTAAAAGCTAAAAAGAACGGGTTACCAGGATATCATTTCACTTGTTCATCAGCTTATCAAGCACTGAATTGAGATCCACACGAGACTCGTTCACAGTCAGTTTTCTCACACAAGCTCTTACAAGGTCCCGCCTGAAACCCATTCCAGTGACCTGGTCAACTATATCCTCTACTGGAATTGTATCCCCATTCTCTTCGGATCTAGATTCCTCTATCACGCCAATGGCAGTTGGTAACGCATAAGGCAGTGTTTGGGCTGCAGGGGTATTAATGTAATTACTTCTACTACTTTCTTCTTGGGGATACAGAAACGAGACAACGGGTTTCACATGTGAAGTTTCATATGAAGATGACAATTCACCATGAAAGCGAGCATTAGAAAAACTAGCAAATTCAGGCGTATATGCAAAATGTGGAAACTGAAGGTCTGGTTTCTTTTGGGAAGGCGTATGATATTGCTGATGTGGCGGAATGGCGTATTGCTGAGCTGCAAGTTCATGAGCTTTAAAGACTACTGGATGATAAGAGCCAGCTTGTGACAAATTGAACTCGTTTGATTGTCGGTTATAAATTGGTGTGTTACAAAATGACGGTGGAGCAATATTTATTTTGTCTCTCACTGAACCATGAAGAATATTAAGCTGAAGTTGTGTTTCAGCTATTTCATGTTTCTCTCTCAAATACAGAACACCATCTTGCACCTGACACAAATCAAACGAAAATATTAAAAATCATATACGTATGAAACCAATATGAAATGATATGAAACAGGTAGCATTAAGTATATAGCAATCAAAACCTCTTGTAAAATACTCTCCATCCGCCTCAGCTTCCTGTGAGTCGTCTCATGATACCATTCATCAGAGTTCTTCACATCCTCCACATAGTTATCAAGCTTGCAGGCTTCATCCTCTAGGTGAGAGATTTGTGTGCCAATACCATCAATTTTGAGGTGAAGTTTATCAGATATGTTCTTCATTGTATTGTCTAATTTACATAGCAATGCCTCATTGTCAAAAGCCCCAAATTTAACAGTATCATTCCGGTTCATCACACCAACTGTCTGTAGAATAAACCAATACCAAATAATTTAGGATTTTAGGCTTTATGAGCCCCGAAAGTACTCATATCCATGGAACAACCCCCGGAACCGTTCTAATCCGGTTCAGTTACTGATTGCTCGTTTCTGGGCCCGAAAAACCCGTTCGGCGTTTAATGTCCTAATAGTGTGCGTTCATTCGTTTAGTATTACATCACAGATTCATTCGACTCTTTGATTGGTGTACCATCAATTTCAAGTTCTATGGCTATTTTACTTCTAAATTCTAATTGCTTATATTCAACTAATTCTATGAATTTTACCTGTTCAACAACAATTCTACAGGTTTTTGTTCAATCGATTTCAAGTTCGTTTGATTCTACAGGTTTTGTATGATCGGTTTTTGTTCGAATGTATTCATATATGTTCTCAATACACAGCCAAAAACTAATTCTTTAGTTTTCCAGGTCAAATTATTGAAACCCGAATAACCCGAACCTGAAAAATCTGGGAGAGATTAGAGTCGGGTTTCGGTTCTAGATTTAAAATTTTCAAACCCGAAAGGACTACGGGAAAAACACATGTAGCTATAAATTAGGGTTCAAAAGTTTGACATAAGTGTAAGTTTAACTATAATCTAATTGAGTGTCCAAATACTCAAGTTAGGGTTGATGAGCTACATGCTTATTTTGCTTCATTACCTAAGTAAGTTAATTCTAGTAACATGATCCAAAATTAGTTATGAAAGAACGAACATACACGAACTATTATTAATTATTACCTGCGGATTAGTAGGCGTTGATCGATTAATCTCATAAGTGTGGAAACTAAAATCACAACTGTGATCATCATCATCTAACTCACTAATATCATCATGAGGGTTTGTGAAGTGAAAGTAATCGTTGCTTCGAGACTTAAAATGCTCCATTTTACTTTACCTACCCTTACCCTATATCAAGCACTTACGTTATCATTCTCCGTTGGTAGCGTCTACCTTATCGTGCTCTCTTTCTCTTTCAGTGATGAATGATGTTATCCGGCCTTCCACCGGTTTTGTTTTTATTTTCAAAAACCGAGTAACTTATTTGCCTTTAAATTGAACCGGCCTAATGACATTAGGGGGTCTTGATGATACGTATTTGGGTTAAATTGTGATCCAAATCATTACGTTAATATAGAGGTTTGGGGTGTTCACGGTTCGGTTCGAAACCGTGAAACCGCCCAAACAGGTTATCGGTTCGGTTTAACGGTTGGTTTTTTCTTCAAGTTTCGGTCGGTCGGTTTCAATAATTTCAAACCAGAGTGAACGGTTTGGTTTACGATTTATATCAAAAATCAACCGTACAAAACCGGACCGGACCATATAATATAATTATATATTTTTTTAAATATTTTATGTTATATATATAGATATATAATTTCAATATCTATGTTAAATATGAACTGATGGTGCAAATACAGTAGCAAGTTGCAATGAATTGGTCTTTAAATTTTCTTCATTAAAGTATTAAATCTTAAATCAAGATATACTTTATGATCTTGATCAGGCTTAGAATCTCAAGCCACTTATTCCGATGTATTTTCATATTTCTTGGCAGATTGTATTTAAACATGATCATGGACGAATTGTATTTATATATGTTAAACATTTCAAATTATTCGAGACTCAAACCGCGAAACCAAACTGGAACCAAACCGTAATGAACGGTTTGGTTCGGTTTGGTTTAAGAGTTAAACGGTTTGGTTTTGTTTTACAAGAATCAAAAACCGTTACCAACGGTTCGGTTCACGGTTTGACCCAAAAACCGCGAAAACCGGACCGTGAACACCCCTGATAGAGGTGCACAAAAAACCCGGACCCGAAAAAAATACCCGGAACCGGTTTTTGTTATACTCGGGTTTTTAATACCCGAATCCGTACCCGACCATACCCATAGGGTACGGATAGGGTATGCATCTCAGTACCAAAACCCGTACCCGGAACCGGACCCGATTTATACCCAGTAATACCCGAAAACCGAAACCGGTTCCATACCCGGAACCGGGTTTTTCTAATACCCGAAATTACCCGAAAAATACCTGAAAAATACCCGAAAATACCCCTAAAAATTGTAACCCCTTAAAAAATCCAATCAATACCCGAAAAAACCGGGAAAAAAACCCAAAAATGGGGTTTTTCAATACCCGGAAATAGGGTATTCAAATACTCGATTTTAGAATACCCGGTTCTATACCCGACCCGAACCCGATGCATAGGGTATGGTTTTTAGAGACAATACCCGGACCCGAACCTGACCCGGGTATTACCAATACCCGATTTTCAAATACCCCGTCATACTCGAACCTGGTTCCATACCGGAACCAGGGTATTTTAAAAACCTGATTTGTGCACCTCTACGTTAATATCTACACTAAAACTAGCATCTTACTATACTATTAAAGCAATACAAGGTTTCCACAATACATTCAACTAGCATGTCTACATAGGCTTCCAACTCATCAATTTTCCATTTATATAATTTTCACATGTTAATTTGAACATTAATTTTAAACATTAACTCCTAAGTTGAAGAAATTTTCAAAATAAATTGTTATAATCATCATTTATTGAGTAATAAAGACAGTTAATTGTTTTTATTGTTATTTTTTTAATTTTGAGACTTTGTTATTTTATTTTTTTTGGATTTTGGAAAATTATTTATGAACGTTTAGACTGCATGTATGGATGTTTGGATTGAAATGACGATTTAAGTCACGAGTTTTAGATTATATTGTTGCTTTATTAAACGCGCGGTTTAATAAAAATTATAATTATATCTCATTGTTATATTTATATTTTCCGTTCGTGTGTAACACGGGATCTAACCTAGTGTTAATAATAAATTATTAACATCAAAGGCAATTGTTACCAAGGTTTGATTTCACGGTTAGGTCTATTAAAACTAAATGTTGATAATAACATCCAAGTTTTAAATGAAAAAATACATGTATCATATCAGTCATTATCTAAACTCCATTATACCACATTCTTATTGTTATTTATGTTAGAACCATGATTAAGTGCAATATTAGGTTTGATACACAAGAGTTTTTAAACCAAAGAGTTCAGTCCGGTTTGGAAAAAAAAATTTCATTTTGAATAGCTATAAAACACGTCAACAAAACCAAACCCATGACATGAGTAACCGTGAAATCACTTATACGTTTAAACTAAACGCAACAACAAACTAGTCAAACAATTAAGCACCCATAGAACAAGTTACTTCAAATGAATGACCCTGAACATATTCGAAGCTTTAATCCATTTGTCTCTAGATGGCGACTGAACTTCAAACAAAACATAATAAACAGAGCGTTATACACGAATGTTCGTTTTTTTGTGAAGAAAAACGTTCACCACATAGCATGATGTTTGGCGGGACTTTTTAAACAAAAATACCAAACAGACACAACTGCAAAATTGATTGCGTGTTTACAATTTTTCATTTTCAGTGTCCACTGGGTTTGTGTTATCCTCATCACCATCTTTGTTGCAAACTACTGTCTCGGTTACTGCTTTGCCCTGCTTCTGTTCCAGCTCCTGCTTTAATCGTTGGATCTCCGCATCCTTGTTTTCTAGCTTCTCTTCCAATATTAGTGTCTGCAACAAACCAGAAACATGTTAATTAACCTTTTTTGGTGCATATAATTAAGTTAGGTACAGAAGTCTTGTTTCATTAAACATCAAGAAAGGTTTTAAGAAAAACAAACCATTTCATTTGATTTTTCAATGTCGTTTGTCAATCCCTCCATGTGCTTGCTAAGTCCTGCATAAACAAATATGATTACAACATTGATTAGCATTTAGTGTAGACTTAATTTTATAATATACGTAGTCTTGAAATGAGAGACAAAAAGAAGATTTAATGTCAACCTTCAAAATGATTTTTGAGCTCCAGATTTTGAGATTTCTGCAAAGCAAGTTTCATTGATAATTCGTGTATCTGCATGGCAAAAAAAAGTGAATCAATCATTAATATTTAATCAGAACCTTTTAGTTCTAGATAATTTAATCTTTTCTTAAAAAAATGTATCACCTTTCCTTCCCTAGCCTGATTTCCAATCTCCTCATTTTCCTCCTGCAGAGTCCTGCACTTAGCCATTAACATCTTCCCCATCTTACTTTGTGGAGTAAAATTAACCGCATCAATATTATTTTGCACCTCCTTTATTTTTTTATCCTTTTCCTCGACCAAATTCTGAAATCATGATAGCATTAACTACAAATACCTTACACAGTAATAATTGTATCTTTACTTTTTAACTTGTGTTGGCAGTAATATTTATTAAGATGTTCCATACAGCTTCATCGTTCAACATCAGTTTTATACTGAACCTTTAAAATAACTTAAAAGATTTTAATATAGATAATGGTTATGCAATTTCATCAAAAACATCTAGGTGCTTGATCCACTTACCTTCAAACGTGTAAATTCTTCATGAATTGCTGGATCAAGTAGCAGTCTTCTTGCCTGCAAAAATTTCACAAAATGCCATACCAAGAAATTCAACAAAATAAATAAAAATAATAATCAATTTCAGCTTTTCTAGTGTGGTTTAATCATTACTGTAGTTGACATTTTGGCACTTAATAAAGGCCTATGAAAGTTGAAAGCAGCTAGTTTGACTCCAAAATTAAAAAAGTACAAAGTTGGGCACCTTGTACCTTATTTTGGCTTTAGTGATAATAACAGATTATAATAACCAATGACATACCTGCATCGATGGAGGCTTGAGTTGTGATCTTAAATCCCGAACTGCAGACTGAAATAATAGAACATAAATAGCAATTAGGCGGGCAGTGAAGAAGGCCAGGGGTGTGCATCGATCGATTTCGGTCAGTTTTAGGCTCAAACTAAACCAAAAACCCAAACATCGGTTTTTCAGTTTTTCAAAAGCGGTTGGTTTAGGGTTTTTCAGATTTGCCATTTGGGCTTGAAATTTTTTGGCCAAGAAAAAAATTGCCCAAATGATGAATGCTTGGCTTTAGTTATTTTGGTTACTGTGGTTTTTTGGGTCTCATGCACAACCCTAAGTGAAAGTATCCAGTAAATTATCTTTTGAAGTTTAAACAAAACAAAACAAAATACTAGAGAAAATCCAACTAAGAGCACCAATTGTTTAACATAAATTGGTAGATATAGTGTTGGTAAGAGATCAATTATTACATAACCTGTGAATATAACTATATAAGCCCATTATATATTCACACAACTGACAAAAACTATACCTTCAAATCTGCTATCTCCTGCTCCCGTTTTGCAATGGTTACTATAAACGCAGCATCCTTTTTCTTTGCTTTTTCTAGCTGAAAACAAGAATACAATATATAATGTCGATTAGAACTCAAAAGTCAAGATTGGTATTTCATTACCAACACAAAGGCATTATTATGTAACCTGCTCTCTGAGTGTTCCCTCTGAAGATTTTAAATCGTGGAGATAACCGATAACAACGTTAGGTTCTACATGGAAAATGGTTCATATATCAATGAACCCATAAATTATTACAAATCATATGTTATGTGTTCTACTTTTAAAATGATAGTAATATGTGTTACAGAAACCAACCAACTGATGTGCCTGCTGTAACAGACTCATTCTGAAATATAGAATGCCATTTTTGAATTTCTGACTTTGCAGCTTCAAGCTCTAACTGAAAATAATATCAGCATTTTGATGTTACATACCATGAGGATTTTGAAGACTAAAAGGTCATTTAGAACAAGTGTAAAAGTAACATCATACATACTTGGCATGTTGCAAGATTATCCTTACAGCTCTGGAGACTACAAAGACAACAAATAGAAAGATGTGCACGGGTTGATTTATGTATGAATTATGATCCAACTATAAGTACTTCAAAAAGGATATAATCTATATCAGCTAACAGTACCTCTCGCGAAGGGATAAAATCATCCCAGTAGTCACACCTGGTACAGTTTCTTCTACTTTTGACTTAGCCTGAGATACAAACAAAGCAGTAATAAGCATGAAATAATCAAAATAACACTCATTTGACAACGAAAATTATATAATGAAATGTAAAGATAAAAATGTTTTCTTAGGTGACAACTCTTATATTCCATATAATTTGAAATATATGATTGTTTGTTCAAAAAGCAAAAAAAAAATGGAAACTTTTACCATTTCGTGTTGATGAATTTATATTGAAAAACAATTTAGATACTTCACAACAATCTAAATTCAAAACACCTCTTGAAATATTACATGAAAATATATTTTAAGAGATATAACGAGTGATCATGTTTTGTAAGTAAAAATAAGAGTCATTGTCAAAAAAGCAAACTTTCACTGAAATGCAATTTAGTCTCAAAATTATCTCGCATAAGCCCTCACAAGTTTAACTCTTTATTCAGAAATATATAAAGAATTGTTGTTGTGAGTGATTTAACTCCTCAAAACTTATTTTTTGATTTACAAGTTAAGGCACTAATGTTTATCATCTCTTGTTAAAAAAATCGAAGGACTAAACCACATAATCGAACTTTAAGGACTTCATCAGCCACGTAAATATTCAGGGACTATAAACTGTTTTGAGCGGAAATAACTGCTTGTGGAAATAACTGTTTTCCAAGAGAAAGTAAACCCTTGTATTAGATGTTAATCAATTAAAGCAAATAAAAACCAACAAAACTACAAACATATGATGTAAATTCGTCTAAAGGTAACCAAAAGAAACCGGTTGCAAACAAATAGTAATAGCAAATTTAACTTGAGACAGAAGGCACAACGTTCGTTGACTCAGTGTTTTATGTAAAATGCTCTAGGTCTAGGATGATCTAATGTTCTCCATTACATCCTAGGATCTTCATATACTTCAGACAATATATGTTTCAACATATCGCCTTAGTGTCTTAGTGTCTTATGGTCATTGTAGCAGAACCTAGAGGGCTCAAGGTTGTCGGTCCAAGTCTAAGTTATTCATTTGCTTACATTATATGCTCAAAGCACTAAAATGGTATGAAAAGTAGGAAACAAAGTGTTTTTAGAATTTCATGTGTTCTTAGCAATAAGGTTGTTGCTTTAGGGCTCTTAATAACATACACCCAAAGTTAAGGTTGAATATAAGCAATAATAATATAAACCTTTTTGGAGCCAAAGATATCGTCTTCATCATCATCAAGATCTGCAAATCCTCTCTTAGTGCCTAAAATCAATCATTATTACGAAATCAAAACCTAAAAGAAAAATGATGATGATTAAGTTAAGAGAATATTAATAATAATAACCTGGACGCCTGGTTCCGGTAAAATCCCCATCGAAATCATCATCCTATTAATTAATTAGCAAAATGAAGATTAAGACCAAATTAAGAGATAGAAACCTTAGAAATTTATCACACTTACGTCGTCTATGTGACCACGTGATGCCATAGATGTTAACAATAATAACAAAACTGGGCAACAATTTGAAAGTTTACTTGATGTACCGCTACTAATCACCAGAAGCCTTACCGGCTCGACACTAACCACCAGCCTTTTAGGTTTTGTGTTTACGCTTTGTATTTGGTACCGAACACTTCGGTATTGGTATCAGCACCAAGAATTTGAGAATATCAGTAGAGGTGTTTTGTGTTCCGGTACCAATACCAAAGAATTTAAGAAAATAAGGTATTTTCAATAATGATATCGGTATTGGTATCCTAGCTTGGGTAGTATTGTAAGTTGTCTTGTGCAAAGTGACGAAACACAAGGAAGCATGTCTTAACAGTCAACACGTGTTTATACCTTTCGTATTTGATATTTTTGGTTTCCTAACGTCTGAGGCTGTAAAGCTACTTCGTGTCCAACAGGTTATGAATAGTAGCATTATGACCTCACGATCTATATGTGTAATTTTTATAAGACTTGGTTTTGTTATCCAAAATGAGCTAGCGACGCAGCTTGTTGCTCGTTTGTATTCTGTATCGATGTAAACACTACTTTTTAATAAAGTGTATGATTATTCGAACATGGTTTTATTTTAAACCAAATCAAATTGGTAATTAGTTTTTGGTTCAAGAAATCTCAATCCATGCAAAATTTATCTTATTTAGCTTTGATTTAGTCAAATTTAGTCTAATCGAAACTCATTTTCATTGAAATGTTGGGAAAAACGACCACCTAGCCACGAACGGTAAACAACAAAATGCGGAATTAATCTTCGTTTGGCTAAACTTTTTCCCGACCCGAATGAACCAATGAGGATGCAAACAAATAGGGTAATATGAAAGTAAAAGTGACAAAAATTTTAGCGTGGAAAACCTCTCAATGCGAGAGTAAAAAACCACGGGACTACTAGAGCCGCTTCAAATCCACTATCACCAATAATAAGCAATACAAAGTCTTCTCTAGGTAAAACTAGAGGCATACACAAATCATCATATACTTTACACAAACTAACTTCAAGTATATGAAACCAAACTACAAAAGAGTAAAATAATAATAATAAGAGATATCATCAACGAGAGAATGAATCGATATCTGGCACGTCTCTTATCTTCACAAAACACCAAAAGAATAACTTGGATCACAAACTTCACTTCGTCTCTGTTTAAGTACTTCGATGGCAGAGGAATGCTTCAAGAAAAACATGAACCAATATTTGTTGTGTTGTGCGGCTGAATACAATTCGCATCATAAAAGAACCCTTTATACCTCCTTTTGTTTTGTTCCTTGCCCATTACGAAAACTCACGTGGAACAGGCCCATCAGAAAAAACAAAAAACACCACATCAATTTTTGTGGAGTTTGTCTCGGCCCACCAAAGAACCAACATCAATTAGTTTCCTGTTTTTTTTTTCTTTTTAATAATAATAATAATAGAACCCACGTAAGATAAATATTTGCTGGGCTTTCTCATAGGCAAAAAATACCCCAACATGAAAGTGAACCAAGAAACCGAAATTACATAATATTATTATTGTTGTTGTTAAAATGTTATATTCCGATTTGATACCAAATTTGAATTTCGTTTTCACACCTTCCAATAGCACAAACCCCTTTAGTGATTCTTGCACATACAAGACTATAAAAGCATAAAACAATTATTGTTATGAAACAAAATTAATAGCTAAACAATAAGAGAGATGTATCGAGAAAAAAATATATTTTATGAACTAAGTATATTAGACAAGAGCACATGAAGGGGGTGTTTGGGATTGCTTATTTTCATCAATTTATAACTTATTAATCTTTTGAAAAGCAATAAGGTGTTTGGGATTGCTTATATTGTGAAATGAAAAGTTTCATAAGTTACAATTTTGTAACTTATTAACTTAATGAAAAATTATAAGGAGGTAAAATAAGGAATCCCAAATACCCTCAGAAGTATTTATTGTATATAGTAGGAAACCCAATCAATCTACAACTATTTGAATAACATTGCAAGTATATGATAAAGCTTACCTATGCAATTGTTGATAAGTTAATATATTTATAACACTCACTCTTAGTTATCACTAAATACGCTTAGTTATGTCACCTCGTTAAAAACATATGTCGAGAGGAACTTCTTTATCTGGATTAAATTTATTTTATACCAAAAGTATTTGGGGTTTTCTCTAAAGGGCCCATCATTGTAGTCCAGTCTTTAATAGGATGAAACTGTATATTCATGAATCCATCTCTTATAGGTTAACTATTAATTGGCGAAGCCCATATTAAGGTACTATCTTCTCCCTAAATGTACAAAACTAAGATCACAACCTCAAAACCAATCTGTTTTGTGATTGTTTGCCTTTGATCACTACGTTGTGTTCACCTTGGAGTAAAAATCTCCAAATTTTTTATTTAAATTCGGGTTCAAATTCAAAGCTTTGAAAACCAAATTCTAAGCTATTTTAGGGTGTATACGCATATGTTCGCCCACACAACTACAAAGTGAGATATGTCTTCTGCTTCTTCTCCAACATCATATTTTACTCAAGTTTTTTTCTCCTAATAAGAAACAATTGCGTGATAACTTGTACAGAAACAAATGACAAGAGTTTAAAACGACTTAAATAAGCATAACCGAATTGTCGGTGGTGACAGTTTACCTGTCTGGCTTGTTGGTCCATTCCACTCGGTCTAACTGTTCATTAAACTGTATAAACTTCTATTAAGATGTTTAGTACAACAATACTTTGCTTTAATGCAGCTAAATGATTTGTTAGTTTTTTTTATGTGACTATGAAACTATAGTATTTACTATAACAAACCATAATAAAGAATAAAATAATCAAAGAAAGAAATGAAGAAATGAGAAAGAAAAGAGAAAAAGTAAAATGAAGAATGGAAAATATAAAGGAAAATTTCCATCCCACATTGATGGAGGAAAGAAAATGGAAGGCTTTCACCATGGTGTAAATAGGATTTCTAACTCTTGTCTCACATCGATAGATTACAAAACTTGTAAGTTCTTTATAAGAAAGAGAGTTTACAAGATAATATTCTTATGTGCCAAATCACACCCAGTAGTCCTAGCAGAGGGTGTGAAGCACCCGATGCGCATGGGTGAGGGGCGTTTTGATGGCGCTCGCATCGCCGCGAGCCGCTTAAGGGCCGCCTTAGTGTTTTTGCACGCGAAGAAGTATGCTTAAGCTTCTTCGCGATACGTGATGCCTCAGTGTTTTTGCATCTTCGCGATACGCGAAGATGTGACGTGAAAGCTACGCAACATTGACACGTAGCCTGACATGTATCGAGTCACGTGGCATAGCTAGGGCTGAGTCAGCAAACCTACTGCAACTTCGCGATATGCGAAGATGCTCAAATTCAAGCATAAATAGGGCAGCAATCTGGACTTCACAAACTCGTCCCAAAAATCATACTTTCTCTCATATTTCTTATATAAGGTTGATATTATACCCGAGTAGTTGTAACGGTACCTCTCCGATCGAAAGGAACTTATACACGAATCCAAAAGCTCTACCTTAACAGGGTATGACATTGTGCCATCGTGTAAAGTTTCATGTCTCGTGATTATCGTTATAATTATGGGTTTATACTAATATAGATATACTACATTGTGCTTAATCTAGGTGCTTAACATCAGAAGGCTTGTTAAATATAAACTTGCAAGGTGAGACATTCGAAATTTTTGCATAACTCACATTTGCGTGAGACAATTGATTTTCCAACACTGTCATGATGCTTTTCCAAAACCATTAAATTCATGACGGATAGTTTAAATATTTTCAAAAGATTTAAACTAAATTACAGTGATTAAGTCTCTGTAGACTTAAGGGTTGATTACCACTGGTATTGTGGGGTTTTGTATACAAGGCTTGACTACTGGGCTATTATATGTTACTTATTGGACAAGTGTTAGCCAATAAGTAATATGACCACAGTCACAGATACGGTCGAGTGACAAGTACCTTTCGGTAATTTGTAAGCAGACAGATGTAAAAACATCTTAATGTTGTAACTGTAAAATGTGTCATTTATAAATAAATGTACTCACTAGTATTTCCTGCTGATTAAATATTTTTAAACATGTTTCAGGTGACTTGTTAGAGACAAATGAATGATGCATGCGGGCTTTCAGCTTAAATAAGTGGCTTGTCACCAGAATAAAGAAACGTGTTTTGTAAATTAGGGATTATCCCTATAAAACTTATGTTTGTATAAAAAAATGGGTTTTTATCCCAGTTTATGAAATAAGAATTGTGGTGTTTTTATAACTCTGATTAATTTTCCTAACTACGGTTCTGATGAAATATTCCGCTGCAAATTATTTTAATAAACATCGATACCACCACTCAACGTTCACGGCTCCCCTCCCGGGCTATAGGGGTCGGGGCTGTGACATTTACTTGAGACACGCCGGAGAGATTAATATAAGTTCATAAATTCTTTCGAGCAACGACATATGATTGTCATGCGCGTTTTCATGTCCGTGTGTTTATCTTCGTCGGTACATATTGCTTCGACTGTTGTATTCTGAGAGACATATGTTTTTCTTTTATGAAGCGTGTGATATTTATTTTACGGAATCGATATCTAACATTTTTCTTCATTGTCCATCTATTTATTTCAATAGTAATATTGTATTTATTTTCTTTCAAATTGTAGATTACTTAGGGGGTGGGATTCCTTATTTTACCTCCTTATAACTTTTGACTAAGTTAATAAGTTACAAAAGTGTAACTTATGAAACTTTTTCTCTCACAATAGAAGCAATTCCAAACACCTTATTACTTTTCAAAAAGTTAATAAGTTATAAGTTGATGAAAATAAGCAATCCCAAACACCCCCTTATTACTATGAATAGTTTATCCTACAAATTTATCACGGAAAAAGATGTGGTCATGAGGGATAACTAAGACGAAGGAGATGGTGACGTTGAGAGAGAATGAGAACGGTTGAAGTGTAATTATCAAGTGTCTAACTAATGATTGTTCAATTACACTTAATCATGACTTAATTATATTTAAATGTATTTAACATGTTTAGTCAAGAACAAACAATGATTTAATGCTTGAAACAAAAAAAGTAATAATTTTATACTGACTTTATGAAAAACAATAAGATGTTTAGTTGATATTACTCAATAAAAATAAGATGTTTTGTTGATGTGTAGTTGATGCCACTCAATAAAATTTTGATATTGTCCTTCATTACAACTTCAAACAACAAAAGTAAGAACGCATGTAGTTTAATAATTATATTGGTCTAAATGAAATTGTTTAATTATAACAAATAAAGTGGTATGATATAAACATAAATGTAATGGCATTTATATCTTAAGACAACTAGACGTGACATGAAGTGTTTTCTTAATTTCTTACAAAGTATTAAAGGCTGATCGTAAAAAAACTTATAAAATCAAAATATCAAAGTTTGTCACTATTATCAACATCAATGGCTCATTTTATAGTTCATAGATTCACTCGGCACCCTCTAGTTTATAAGTATCCATAATAAAACCTTACAAACACAATAGGCATTACAAGCCCACATTTATTAAAATTATGAGCCTGTCCTTCCAATTCCTATAGTTTTAGTTTTAGTCCTTCACGTTCCTCAATTTTAGGCAGCCCATAACTTGAATAATTTAACTTAAAACCTCATAAAACATTAATACAGTTGATTTAAATTAGGTGTATATTCGACATTGATATCACAATACATGGATGTGGAAGACACATCTCTTAGACATTGATACTATACGTTGACATGAATGTTAATATACAATATGTTGTTAACCGTGAAAACTCTTTTGTGGAAAACTAACGAGACAAAATCAATACTTTGCTAAGTAATAAGATCATGTAAAATGTTAGATGCAAGTTGCGTTTGACGGATGCAACTTAAGATGTTCACAAAGATAAAACTAGTAAAAGTTGGATTTTGAACGTACAACTTAGCTTGATTTGTATTAAAAAAACGCACAGGCACATGGATAATTAGCCACCTCTTGTAAAATAATCTTAACTATATCTAAAGTCAATTATTTATTTTAGGTAGTTGTATTAATATAATAGACTAATAGTAATGTAGTATACAATTAAAACATAAATAATAAGTTTATAATCGTCAAAAAAGAGTTCTTTAAACATCTGATCAACGAAAATATCAACCTGGCTTATGATAACTTAATAGTAGAAAATCAGGCATCAATCATCGATGATTCCATAGATTTTCTAAATCATTATTGTAAAAGTGATGATAAAAACTTTGAAAAAGTTGCACAAAAATATATAAACAGAACAACCCAAGATTTCCATGCACATTCTATCAAGCCATCATAATGTTTGCCTATATTATAGTAATATGATGATTGTTGTTTTATGATTAACTCATTGTCTAAGTTATATAGAGTTAACACTAATAATTGTTGTATTTTGTCACTACTCAATAACCAAGCTAGTCATAATTGCAATTATATTATGCTTAATTTTCCAATCAAGTAAGTTATGACTCATTCATTTAGATAACGATTCGTTTGCTTATAAAATATCTATTATTTTTATTATTTTTGTTGTTGATAGTGTATAATAATATTCTAAATAGCCGTACCACTGGTGACAACTCTAAACACCACATCATCACCTTAGTCGTCTTCGGTTACTCCCCCAATAAAGCCAAATCTAGCAATGAATGGTATGCGTGCAGTTGTGTGCTCAGGATAAGAACATAAACAAAGACATTGTGAAATGGTGGTTAGACTGATCATCACCGTTGAAACAGGTTCACTACTTGTGATAATGCATAATTGTTTTCGTAGCTTACTTATAATAATATGGTATTTAGATGCAAAACCAAGACATAATTTACTAATTTCCAAATCATGTTATTATTTTACAACATGTCAATAACAATTTGTATCAAATGGAGTGCCTTGAGCCGTGTAACAATATAAAAGTCAAATAATTATAAAAAGGAACTACATAAGTAGCCAGCAATCCAGCATGTGCACCATTGTGTTAAGGGTATGAACATCTCATTCAATGCATCCACCATCCACAAGTACAATATTTGAACGGGTCAACCTCCAAACTACCATGTCGACCCCGTGTTCATGAGTTAGACCCAAAACGGACATGAATCCCTTTAGATTAAACTCAAGCACAAATATACATTTTGGTGTGCTACGTTTTAATTCGTCAAACGCAGGAAGTTAACATCCCCAATATCAAGCAAGAAATCCTGACCAAAGCGAGTGCAAAGGCTCATATCAAGTACCATCAATGTCCATATCAACAAGTTAAATGTCTCCCTCTACTATGAAATGTATGTTGAAAGATTATTTGTAAAAGTATAAGGCACATTGAGTTTCTATGATATTCACCCCATACACACCTTTCAGACTATGACATTTGATATCTTTTCCCAAAGTATAACCAAATATTAAAATTTCTTCACATTAAAATAAAGACTTAAAAAGGAATTCTCCAATGCACAGGCCAACACACAAATTACTATATTAGATATGCGTCACGTGACACTCTCTAATCGAGTCTCGTGCTTGGTTGTAAACATTCCGTCTAGGCATCGATTAATCTCCGATTAAGTGTTAGTCGGTACCCCCACTGACTAATCGCCTATTTATTGCTATCTGAGTATCTGGCCATAATCGGTCAAAAATGAAAATTTTATATATTAATTCGTGTTTGTGTGTATGAAAATATTACACATGAATTCCAATCCAATTAATCACTAGTTCCTACTACACTGACTGACTAATGCCTAACGAGTTATACAACACTCTCGTGCATAGATTCCTGAAAATGGACGTACTTGTACACTAATTTAAGTAAAACAAATAACACCCATACTCCATAACACGGATTGGATTATTAACTACGAAGTGTACCAAAATCCAAATCATATTCTCCACATATCCTCTTGTCACGTGATCTCCCTCACTTACATTTTCCTATATTTCTATAATCAATTATTCTTAACAGTATCAAATAATATGTGGGAAGAAAAAAAATTGAATCTTCAGCTAATTCAAATAAATGTAGTATAAAATAAAACAATAAATATAAGTGGTAACATGATTATCTGTATTTATTTCATAGTTTGTAACCGAAAATGTCACATGCGATGGTGGTAAAAGTCATGCAGTACAGAACTCATTTGCAGTTTCATTTTCTACTCGACTCAGATCTGTCTTATTATTTTTCAAAACAAGTTAAACTAGTGTAGACCCTGAAACTTGCACTGTACAATCCCTCATTTATAAGTGATACGACAACGCTGCTTGTATAATTTTATAGATTATAAGATCAGATGTACTTTTCGGTCTGTTTGTATCCGGTATCCTTGTACTATACCCATAAGGATGGATTTATGTCTTACTTCATTCATCTCAAACATCATGGTCTACATGTCCTAAGATCCACAGATTCCGGGTCACCATTTACATAACGTTGTGCTAAGCGTATCCGGTCAGCATCTTTTTATGGGAGCATCTAAGCGTACCACTCTCTACTAAGCACACGTACCCCACCAAATTTGTGAGAGTAGGATACGATTAGCAATTATATGTTGTACCTAGTCATTTAATGTGTCACATTACTAATACTCCACTATTTTTTTTTTTCATTTTATAAAACCAACAAACTCTAGGTGACAAATGACATTGTTCCTCCCTAGACTCACCCCCTTCCTTCACCTGTTTCTCATCAGAGTTTGCAACTGATTTAGCATATTTGTAATGCCTCTCTTTCAACCACTGTTTTCACTTTTTATATTTTTTGTTTTGATCACTTCTTGTTTCTCCCTCAACCAACAAGGTGAATCTCTTATTTCATGGCAAAAAACCTTATAAGGACCAAACTTAGAGGTTTTAAACAACTGGGATTCAACCAATGAAACCCCTTGTGGCTGGTTTGGTGTCACTTGTGATGTCAACAACAATGTCATTGAATTAAGTTTGAGTCACATTGACTTACATGGAACCATCCCCTCTGATTTCACTTCATTGTCAACTCTAAAAAAGCTCATCCTATCCAGCACGAATCTTACCGGGCCAATCCCAAAAACAATCGGGTCGTTACACAACCTGTATCACTTGGATTTGAGTGACAACGGGCTAACTGGTCAAATCCCGAAAGAGATTTCTCAACTCGGAAAGCTCGTTGAGCTTTACATCGACAAGAACAGGCTCCAAGGTCCGGTTCTCGATCACATCAGGAACCTTACGAGCCTGGTCGTGTTGACATGTTACGATAATCAGTTTAGCGGAATCATTCCGAGTACCATAGGAGAATTAAAAAACCTTGAAGTGATACGAGCCGGTGGAAACAAGAACATTGAAGGCCCATTACCAAAACAGATTGGCAACTGCACTAACTTATTAGTCTTGGGGTTTGCAGAAACCAGCATTTCGGGTTTTCTACCTTCAACAATCGGTCATCTCAAAAACCTTCAAACCCTAGCTATTTACACCACCTTACTCTCCGGCCAAATTCCGGACCAAATCGGCAACTGTACGGACCTCCGAAGCGTTTACTTATACGAGAACTCGATTACCGGTTCAGTACCGATCACATTAGGCAATTTAAAAAACCTAGAGAATCTATTGCTATGGCAGAACAACTTAATCGGAATTATTCCACCGGAGATCGGAAACTGCATGCAGCTGGTTGTGATCGACATGTCAATGAATTCATTAACCGGAGTCATTCCGGTAACGTTTCAGAACCTGACCTCGTTACAGGAGATTCAACTGAGCTGAACCGGATATCCGGTTCGATACCGAGTCAAATCGTGAACTGCAGAAGTCTAACTCATATAGAACTTGATAATAATCGGATTACCGGTACTGTTCCGTCTGAAATCGGAAGGCTTGAAAACCTAACTTTATTATTCTTATGGCAGAATCGTATTCAAGGTGCAATACCTAATTCCATTTCGAATTGTCTAAAACTTGAAGCAATTGATTTGTCACAGAATTTGTTAACCGGACCAATTCCGAAAGGTCTGTTTAATTTACAAAACCTGAATAAGTTATTATTGTTAGGTAACGGTTTATTAGGTCAAATACCTGATGAGATCGGTAACTGCTCGTCATTGATCCGGTTTCGCGCCAATAATAATAAGCTTATCGGATCCATTCCGATTCAAATTGGTAGTTTGACGAATTTAAACTTCCTCGATCTCGGATCCAATAGGCTGACCGGAGTCATTCCGCCGGAGATATCTGGCTGCCGGAATTTGACGTTTCTAGATGTGCATTCCAATTCGATCACCGGAACCCTACCGGAGAGCTTAAACGACATTGTATCTCTCCAGCTCATTGACGTGTCCGACAATCTAATCGGAGGCTCATTGAATCATAACACAGGATCACTGATTTCACTGAATAAGCTTGTGTTACGTAATAACCGATTCTCCGGTAAAATTCCGGTGGAAATCGGTTCGTGCGTCAGCCTTCAGTTACTTGATCTTAGCAGTAACGGATTCTCCGGTGAAATTCCGGCGAGTTTAGGCAAGCTTCCGTCATTGGAGATTGCTCTGAATCTCAGCTGTAACAAACTCTCCGGCGGAATACCGCCGGAGTTTACAGCATTAGATAAACTCGCGGTACTAGATCTATCCTACAACCAGCTAACCGGAGACCTTCAAAATCTCGTCGACCTTGAAAATCTCGTTTGCCTTAATATCTCGCACAACGATTTCACAGGTCACGTGCCGGACACGCGTTTCTTCTCCAAATTACCACCAAGCGTGTTATCTAACAACCCTAAGTTATGTTTGGCGGGTGACACGTGTGCCGGCGAAAAAGCGGGGAAGAGTGCCACGGTGGCAATGGCGGTGTTGATAACCGTTGCATGTATTCTTATTCTATCCGCGTTGTACATTATACTCGCCGGAAAAACACGTGGTCATGAACGTGGTTTAAATGATGCTGACGTGGAACTGGGCCCACAATGGGAATCACATTATACCAGAAACTTGAATTGTCAATTGCTGACGTGGCTAGATCCCTGACACCTGGCAATGTGGTGGGCCGAGGCCGGTCTGGTGTTGTGTACCGTGTGATTATGAATATGAATATTCCGATCTCCGTGAAAAGATTCCAATCATCGGAGAGTCACTCCTCCGCTGCTTTCTCGTCGGAAATTGCGACGCTTGCGCGTGTCCGCCACCGGAATATTGTTCGTTTGTTGGGGTGGGCTGCTAACCGGAAGAACAAGTTATTGTTTTATGATTTTTTACCTAATGGTACACTAGGTACATTGTTACATGAAGGTAGTGTAGAGGTGGTGGAGTGGGAAACACGGTTTAAGATCGGTTTGGGGGTGGCGGAAGGGTTGGCGTATTTACACCACGACTGTTCCGTCTGAAATCGGAAGGCTTGAAAACTGAAGAAACACTAAGTGAACCCTGGACAGATTATAGATAATCTGGGGGTTAAGTAATGTTTCCCACGAATGAGATCTAGCTGAGAAGGCTGTTCTTCAGGAGACCTGCAAAACAAACACCGTAAGCTCGTCACTGAGAAGGGGGGGTTCCTCCTTGTGACCACCCTCCGGCGTGAGAATCAGACTAGGTTGCTCTGAATATAAGAGTATATTAAGAGATTGCTAGATAACTGGATAGCAGATGATCTTACCATTCCAAGATGTTGGAGTATTTATAGCCGAAGGTAGGTTTCCAAGCAGGTACAGCCGGTTGAATAGTATTCCTGTTCTACCAACAGTGGATTATGCACAGGCCATACTGGTTGGTGGATAAGTTACGGCCAACAGTAACAAAGTCGGCTGCACTATTCCACCAACTGTAGATTATGCACGTCCCACCTACTGTGGATTATACGCAGGCCATACTGGTTGGTGAATAGGTTACGGCGAACAGTAACACTATTCTACCAACTGTAGGCTACGCACGCCCGTCAGTAAGAGTTGGTGAGTAGGCAGCGGCTAATAGTGACAAACAGTACTAGAGGGTGCTCCTCCTCGTACTGTTGTCGGTGAGCTGTCACCCTGTGATTGGCTCATGGGTTGTTCTGGTCAGATCGTCTGTCCTATCCATACCTTGGTAGGTATAGTACAAAAGATCTTTCAGAATCATACAGACTGGCTCATTTTGGCGGGATTGTTCCCGCCTTGCTCATTCCTTCATGTGACTACTGAATTAGCTATTGCCTTGTGCGTGTAGCCCTGCTGTCTGCGGGTAGCCTTCCCTGATGGCTTGTATCCGCAACTGCGGGAACAGGCGGGGTACTTCACCATTGGGAGGCTTTCCCTGCGTGTACAGCTTGCGTACTGCGCGTAAGGTTCTCTGAGCATGGTGGGTCCTGCGGGAGCAGATGGCCTTTGCGCAGACGTCCCTGTTCAAGGTGAGTCTTGCGGGACCAACTGGGCTCTGCTGGGACCTACCTCTTCAAGTCCCCCCAGTCCAATGTTCTTCTCATGAATGTTTAATAAGGTGAGGTGAACTTTTGGACTTTAAGCAAGGGGTTTTGAAAAGGGTTTTTAGTTTTAAGGTTCTCCGTGGGGATTCTTCCCGCGGGTTTCCTAATGTCACTTGCAAAAATTCCCGATTTTTTTTGCTTGATCTTTGGGTATGATGCGGGTAGGTATGTAACCTTCTCGCAAGTCAGGAGCGTTGAGTCTCACTTGTGTGGATTCTCCTTGAGGTTTTAGTGGTTTTGAACATAGTGATCAATTATGTTTAAACCACCAATTCCATCCTAGAGCCTCAAACAATGTAGTTCTCGACGTTCCCGCTATGCGGGGATGTTATTTCCGTTTCCGCAAGCATTGCCCAGAAGATCCTTCTTGGTTTCAATTCCCTGCGGAGCGCTAGGTATGTGAAGGGTTTTGCCTTAACACTGTACCCGCGCTCGTCTTACGGTTACTTTACTTTCAAGGTATCCCTGGCGTCAATTCCCTGCGGGTGCTAGGTATGTGAAACACTGTACCCGCACCCGTCTTATAGTTACTTTGTTGCCGGGGTATTCTTGGCTTCAATTTCCTGCGGGTGCTAGGTATGTGAAGGGTTTTGCCTTAACACTGTACCCGCATCCGTCTTATGGTTACTTGGTTGCCAAGGTAAGGGGTATTTTCCCGCTTACTTTTGAATCTTTTTGAATTTTGAATTTTGAAATTCGAAAGGTTGGTGAGGATAAGAACAGTCCAAACATCTGAAACGTCGTGCGACGGTTTCTTCTGACTGTGTCAGGACGTGCAGGAAGTTATGGTGACGTGACAGTACATGGTCATTCCAGACGCTTTTTCAGGCGAGTGGGCGCGATTTTTCGGGCGCGTGGCCGCGAAATTTCTGGCACGCGTCCTTTTTACAGCTGTTGCCAGCTTGCTTTTTGCCACGCGTCATAGTTTCATTGCACCCTCGATTTCTCTCTCCTCCGCATTAAATTCACCGCATTAATTGCGATTAGTATATAAAGGGGGAGAGGGTCCTTTTTAATTCACACCTTCACCCTTCTCTTCTTCTTCTTAGCGATTTCCGGCAAATACTCCCCTTTTCAGGCAAGCATTTTCCCGAAATCGCTTTCTTTCTGCAAGATGTCTTCACATGATCTCGAGTCTACCACCGATGACAGGAGTACTGCTGGTGAGTGCCAGTGTGCTCTGCCCGGCGATCAGTACCGGTATGTTGTTAGGAAGTTCATGCTCGATCCTTTCGAGCCTGAGTTTCCTGAACCCTATCAGACCGTGTATGATGCCCCCAGAGGCAAGATCGGGGTTTATGCAGCATTCTTTGTCTATGGGAATCTTAGGTTCCCATTGACAAAGTTTGTTTACCGTGTCCTTGAGAGGCACGGTGTTCATCTGACCGAGTTGCACCCCATGGCGATCGCCAAGATTCGCCATTTCGAGTGGGTGTGCCGGATTCTGGGCATTGAGCCCTATGTGGACCGCCTGATGACCTTCTATACTTGGAGGTGCATCCAGGGGTGGTACACCCTGACAACCCGGATCAAGGGTTTGAAGATTTGCGCGACCGAGCGCAGTCTCCGATCGTGGAAGCGGGAGTTCTTCTACATTTCTGCCCGCGCCATCCCCATTGCCATGAAGTTTAAAAATGGCCAAGCAATTCCGAGCCACCACGCCACCAACTACCAGGAGGCAGAATGGTTTGCAAAGATCTCCCGGGTTCAATCTCCGGTTTACCGGTTTGCGGAGTCCGGGATGGTGATGCTGGGGATGAGCCGGGTATGGAAGGAGGCGTCTCAGGTTCCCATCCTTCTCGAATACGGTTTGAACTCTACTCCTTATGGTATGTCTTGTCTTTCTTGCTGATATGAGTTTGTCTTCTAACTGTTTCTTTTCTTTCAGAGGGGAACAATTTATAGTCGCTCCTGTACCCGCGGGAAGCTGACGATCCTGTGCGGGTGGGTACTCGTGCTCTTGACGAGAACGAGTTGCCCATCCTGGAGCAAACAGCGGATCGGTTTGTGGAGGTCTATCCGCTGGGCCACGAGATCCTGAGCCACCGGCGGCCAGGTAAGGCGTTATTCTTTCCTCCACCCCTCAGTGCTGTACCCGCTGCTGGAATTCCTTACACCCTGTCTTCTTCTGAGGAATCCGCAGATGGTCCTCCGTTAGTGCGGAAGAAGAGGGCTGCCGGCAGGAAAGGGAAGGAGAAGGCGGCCTCCACAGCCGACCAGTGCTCCTATCTGACACTGAGTCAGATAGTGAAGAGGTGGCGGGGAACCCCGGTGGTGAGAAGACCACTGTTCCGGAGGCTACGGCTGTTACCTCCGGAGAACCAATGACGACGACGGTGACCGGCATCAAGAGACCGGCTCCATCGGGTTCGTCCCCGCCCGTCCGTACATTCAAGCTCAAGAAAACCCGTAAGTACGACTCTCTTAGCTTTTATCTTCGTAGTTTAATCTTCAAGTCTTTTTAACACTTTTCTTCTATATGCAGGTGTGGATGTTGGCGCATTCCAGGGTGAGGGGCCGAGTACAACCTCTCCGCCAATGACGGTAGGCTTGGTCAGCCTACCTGAGGCGTCGACCCAGGCGCCTGCGCCTGCTTCCGCTGGTTCAGTTGCTCATTCTGAGCCGACTGTTCCAGCCGAGATGACGTCACCGCCGGCTGTGAGTGCGATTTTTACAGCATCCTTCACAGAGCCGGCGGTTACTTTTGCTGCTGAATCTTCGGCGGCGACCGCGGCGGACCCCATGCCTCCGCCATCATCTGCGGCGGAAACCATGCCGCCCCCGCCATCGGCCTCGACGGCCGAACCTTCAGGTACGCGCGGGGCTTCTTGCCATTCTTTGTTACCTTCCCATCTGCCTGACCTTTTGGATGGATTTCCTTTAGGCTCAGGTGATGGGTTCGGTGGTTATCGGCCTGTGATCGACCCTACAGGTGCGTAGGGTTCTTTTGGCCTTTTTGTATTTTTTATCATCTTTTCCTAACTGCTTTGTTTCTTTTGCAGTGTCGGATTCCAATGAAGTGTATGTTCCAAGATGGAACATACGCCGAGGAACAACCCTCCGTACCCCTGTGGAGTGCGTGGAATGGGCTCGCCACGCTGCTCCCCATGGTGCGTTGTGGGAAGCCATGGCTAGCTACCAGGAGGGTAGGCTAACCAACGAGCTTCGGGTTCTCCAAGCCCGGATGCAGCCGCGCGTCGAGCTGCTTTGTCGTGAAAACGACAAGTTGAAAGCAGCTCGCGCCAAAGAATTATCTCAAGCGCGGGCTCTTCGGGAGGAGAACCAAAAGCTGTCCGCAGCTTTTACGGAGAAGGAGAAGGCCTTCAAGGCCCTCGAGGTTGAGGTTCAAGCGCGACTCGAGGCCCGCTCCAAGGCTGCCCAAGCTGTTAACGAACAGCTGCGGCTAGCTAAGGAGACTGCGAGGAACGCGACCGAGAGGGCCACCAAGGCTGAGGCCGTTGCTGAGCCTTTACACATGGAGAACGAGGAGCTCAAGGCCAAATTAGAGGCTCTCCAACGCGCTCATGATGCCTTGGCGATGGAAGATGCCAAGAAGCTCCAGGAGATCTTGGACCAGAGGGGCGTGCTTGACCATACCGAGCTGAAGCTTAAGGGCGTCGAAGAGGCTGCCGCAAAGGAAGTTCTACTTGCCAACCTTAACAAAAGCGAAGCCGAACGCGCCTGCACCCAAGCTCAAGCCGCCCTTAAAGAAGCTCTGGTTGCCAAGGAATGGCTTCTTCGAGAAGCGTTGTCTCAGGTATGTCTATCTTCATGTCTTCACGCTTTTCTTTGTAGATAGGGTGCTGACACTTGTATATTTTCTTATGTAGGTTGTGCATCGGGTCTTCTCAGAGACATCCTACGACGATGCAATGAGCGCAGCCCTCAACGCTTCTCACGAGGATGGGGAACGGGTGGGCTTTCTGCTTGGTCTAGGGTTTGTTGAGAAAGGCGTCCCGCCATCCAACTTCCCTTTGTACAATGTAGATACCGAAGCCATATATGACCAAGCAGTAAATCAATACGCCGCCTTCCCGCATCCGGTGGTGGAGAAGGTGAATGAAATTGCTGCTGCTGATGACGGGCTACCTATCCTTAAGGCTTACCTTGAACAGCCACGCTCTACTGACGGCGCTGGTCCAAGTGGAAGTGGCCCTGAAGCCTGATCCTGAAGATCCCTTCCCGCTACTAGGATAGATTTAGTTTGTATAGATTTACTTTCTTGTAGGCGGGTAGTTACCCGGTCATTCTTGTAACGAATATTTATGAAATGTAAATCTTTGCGCGGCTAAGACCGCTTGATTCATTGGATTCCTTGCTTTATAAACGTTATATGACTTACATACTTAAGTTTAAATTAGCAATTTTCCAAGTGTTTAGAATAAGTTATCCTTTGAACGTGGTAGATAGGTGTGAAGTTTTGTTTCCTCTTCCGTGATTGTGCGGGTAGGACCGTCACTTGCACGTAGTAGGATGGCTAAACTTTACCATCTGACCTGCGTGTAGGTTTACCTTATTTGAGGATAAGTTAACCTTTGAACGTGGTAGATAATAGGTGTGAAGTTTTGCTTCCTCTTTCGTGATTGTGCGGGTATGACCGTCACTTGCACTTAGTAGGATGGTTAAACTTTACCCATATCTGACCTGCGTGTAGGTTTTCCTCATTTTTTTTTTTTTTAGGATAACCTTTGAACGTGGTAGATGATAGGTTGAAGTTTTGCTTCCTTGTTCGTGATTGTGCGGGTAAGACCGTCACTTGCACTTACAAGGGTGGCTAAACTTTACTTACATCATACCTGCGTGTAGGTTTCCCTTATTTTTAACGTTGTGTTTATGCGGGTTTTGCCGCCTTCCACACGTAACGACTTACTTCTTCCCGTTTATGCGGTAAATACCGACCAGTGGGAAGTTCATAAGTATAAAGGTAAACATATTATGAAAGGAGAATCATTTCCATTAGAAGTGGCTCTAGGCCTTTTCTTTACAAGTTTTGGAATTGATCTACATATAACATTTGCGTAATTGAGCTCCATTCCATGTTCTTGGGATGGGAGTGCCATCGAGCCTTTCGAGCCGGTATGCGCCCTTTCCCAGGACTTCTTTGATAATGTATGGCCCTTCCCAAACCGGGGCCAGCTTTCCCGGGCGCTCTTGGTTTGAAGCCTCGTTGTTACGCAGTATGTAGTCTCCTATCTTGAAGTTGCAGAGTTTTACCCGCGTGTTGTAGTACTTTTGCATTTGTCGTTTGTAGTTCTCTTCACGCACTGCGGCTAAGTCTCTGCGTTCCTCGGTTAGCATAAGATCCAACCGTCTTTCCGCATCATTGTCTTCTGGCTGAATCAAGACTCTTGGTGAGGGTAGACCAATTTCGACCGGGACCATGGCTTCAGTGCCATAAGTGAGGCTGAACGGGGTTTCTCCCGTACTGGCCTTCTTCAGCGTTCTGTTTGCCCAAAGGACGTGCGGAAGCTCGTCCACCCAGCCGGATCTGTGTTCCAATAGTCTCTTCTTGATGCCTTCGACGATACTCTTATTTGCTCTTTCCACCTCACCATTACCTTGCGGGTGTGCCACTGAGGTAAAGGTGTGGGTGATTTGAAGTTCTTTTAGCCACTGCTGTAGCTTCTTGTCTGCAAAGTTGGTGCCGTTATCGCTCACCAAATTATGTGGAAGTCCAAAACGACAAATAATAAATTCCCAAATAAATTTTTTGATATGTTTCGCGGTTGTTTGGGCTAAAGGTTTTGCTTCTATCCACTTGGTGAAGTAGTCGATGGCTACCACTAGGAACTGAACATTTCCTGCTGCTGTAGGAAATGGGCCTGTCACATCGATGACCCACTTCTGAAATGGGCATGAAGAAGTGACTGGGACAAGTTCATTCTTCGGGCGGTGCGTGTTGGGTGCGTAAAGCTGGCAAGACCTGCATTTTCTGATGTATGCCAGTGCATCCGTATGCATCCCCGGCCAAAAGTATCCCGCGTTGTTTAGCTTGGCTACAACAGCGCGAGGACCTGCGTGTACTCCACGGATGCCTTCGTGTACCTCCCTTAGGAGGTAGTCAGCATCTTGGTTGTCCACGCATCTCAAGAGTGGGCCAAGAAAGTTACGTCTGTAAAGGATGTCATTGACGAGCTGATAATTCAGTGCTTTACAGCGTAGTTTTCTTGCCTGTGTTTTTTATTCTGGTAGTATTCCTGCTGCAAGGTAATTTATTATTGGTGTCATCCACGTTTCTGTACCAGTTTGGATGACACAAATTTCCTTGTGCGGGACTGATGGTGCTTCGAGGAGTTCAATGCGGATGTCCTTTCCCAAGTGGGTGAAGGCTAGTGATGCAAGCTTGCTTAACGCATCCGCAGATTTGTTTTCGCTGCGCTTGACGTGTATGACTTTACAATCACTAAAATCACGCATAAGGGTTTTTGCCTGGGCGAGGTACAGGGCCATTGTGTCGTTCACAGCCGTGTACGTCCCATTTATTTGGTTGGCCACCAGCATGGAATCCACGTGGGCTTCCAAGTTTTTCACTCCCATCTTACGCGCAATTCTCAAACCGGCCAAGAATGCTTCATATTCGGCTTCGTTATTCGTACTTGGAAAATCCAACCGAATAGCGTAAGTATATTCTTGGCCTGCTGGGTTGGTTAATTTTAACCCTGCGCCTGAACCCTCGTTACTGGCTGCTCCATCAGTGTAGAGTCGCCAGACATCATTGATGTCCTGTGCTGGGGAGGGTTGAGCCTCCTCCTGGCACTCTTTCTCCCGCGAAGCGGGGACTTCTGCAATAAAATCGGCCAGGACCTGGCCCTTTATGGCTGGTCTTGGCTTGTACTTAATTGCATATTCTCCCAATTCAATTGCCCATTTGGCTAGACGTCCCGATAATTCGGGTTTGCCTAGAACGTTTGAGAGTTTGAAGTTGGTGAGAATGGTGATTGGGTGGCCCTGGAAATATCGTCTTAACCTGCGTGAAGCGTGTATGAGTGCTAAGACCAATTTTTCGAGGGTAGAGTACCGGGTTTCTACGTCTGTTAGTACACGGCTAACATAATAGATTGGCATCTGGATGCCTTTTCGTTCTATTAGCAGGACTGCTCCGGTTGCTCTATCTGTTGCGGAAAGGTATAGGATTAACTCCTCTCCCGCTTGTGGTGCTGTAAGTGTTGGGAGTTCGATCAGGCGTGACCGAATCTCCTGAAAAGCTGCTTCCGCTTCTGGTGTCCAGCGGAAGTGCGTTTTCTTTAAGCAGTTTCTCAATGTTGACACGAAAGGAAACGACTTATCCGCATGGTTTGCCAAAAAGCGATTAAGTGCGACTAGTCGTCCATTCAGTGTCTGAGCCTGTTTGATGGTGGTAGGTGATTCCATTTTAATAATGGCTTCGACCTTTTCAGGGTTCGCTCTGAAGCCATCTTTAGTAACAATGACTCCCAAGAACTTCCCTTCTTCCATCCCAAATGAACACTTGCTCGGGTTGAGCTTCATGTTTATCTTTCTGAGCGTGTTGAAAGTTTCTTCAATGTCTTTCAACATCGCTTCTGGCTCGGGGCTTTTGATGACCAAATCATCCATATAGACTTCCAAGTTTCTCCCGATTTGGGCATGAAACTCTTTGTCCATCAGTCGTTGGTACGTGGACCCTGCATTCTTAAGTCCGAATGGCATCATTTTATAACAAAATGTACCATCGGGCGTCCGAAATGCGGTTTTGTCCTGATCATCTACGGCCATGTGGATTTGATGGTACCCCTTATACGCATCCAAGAAGCATTTAAGGCGAAATGGTACCAACGAATCCACCTTAAGATCAATTTCTGGTAACGGATAACAATCTTTGGGGCATGCTTTGTTCAAATCTTTGAAATCTATGCACATGCGCCATTGTTTGTCATTCTTCGGTACCATTACGGGATTTGCAACCCATGTTTGATATCTGCTAACGCGTACGATGCCTGCATCAAGGAGTTCCTTGACTTGGGTTCTACACGCGTTAGTTTGTTCAGGCCCCATTACTCTGCGCTTTTGTACGACTGGCGTAACAGCCGGATCGCACTTGAACTTATGCTCCGCCTTACTTCTGGGTACACCAGTCATGTCAGCTGGTGCCCACGCAAAGATGTCAGCGTTTTTCTGCAGTAAGCGTTTGAGTAAGGTGCGGGTGGGATCAACGATTGTTGGTCCAATGGTAACGGCCTGGTCGGGGTATTTGCCATTGAAGGCCCATTTTTCCGGTTCGGTGATGGTTGGTTTAGCCATTTTGGGTTTGGGTTTAGATGAGACAGATGCGATGCATACCTGGGGAATGCCAGTGATCATCGCCACACCCTCAGCTGTTGGCCATCCCATCATGCCGTGGACTGAAGATACCACGGCGTTGAATCTTGCCATCCCGTCTCTCCCGAAGAGGATGTCGTACGTGTGGTGTGGCTTCCTCATCACGACAAAGTTCACATCCTCTGTGCGGGAGTGTTTTCCATCTGTAAGAGTGACGGGGAAAGATAGGATACCCAGGGGGGTTTCTGTACTGCCGTCAAACCCTTCCATTGAAGCGTAGACCGTTTCCAGGCGTTCTTTGTCTTCATCATCCAGCTTGTCAAAGAACTGTCTATACATCACTGTTGACGAAGCGCCGTTGTCAACAAGAGTGCGGGAAGTGATGTAATGCCCCAGCTGGCTTTTGATGACGATGGGGCCTTCTTTGCTGGGGCCTCCTGGCACTCGCGGGAAGCGCACCTCAGCTTCCTTCCACGCGCATGGTTCTGTCATTCGTTTTTTTCTTCCTCCGACCTTGCCATGAACCATGTTGATGCTGATGTCGACGGGCTTTCGTCCGTTACCTCTGTACCGGTTGTCATTCCTTCCTCCCTTCCTGATTGATGCCACGAGATGTGCAAGTCTTCCATCCTTGACAAATGTCTCAATAATATCCTTCAAGGATGTGCACTCTTCAGTACCATGACCCTTTGTCCCGTGGAAATCACAGGATTTGCTTTGATCCGCATTAGGTTTCTGCCGGATCAATGGGGCTTTTGGCCATGGCAATTTTTCCGTGGCAAATATCTCCGTGACGCTCTTCGTGAGTGGCGTCCACCGGTGTTTTCGGTTTGAAGGGTGTGTGTTGTCCCTTCCGCCAACAAGAGGGCGAGAGCTGGATGAGGTGTCAAAGTTTATCCTTGACTGCCAAATACCTAGCCTCCTCTTTTTGTTCTGCCGGGCGATCCGGACATTGTTCTCTCTTGTCCTCTGCGTGTAGAGGTGTGTACTCTGGGGAAGATCCCTTCCCAGTTGCTTTTCCGTCTCGGCAAAGCGTTTTGCCGCCGTCATGATGGCATCCCAAGTTGATGGCATGCCATCCTTACCCGTCAATGTGCGGATAAGTTCTGGGTATTCGGCGCCTTGGATGAAGGCGGCGCGAACCAGATCCTCACTTATGTTGCCGAGACTTAGCTTTTTGGAGTTGAAGCGAGTGATGAAGTCTAGTAAAGATTCATCCTCCTCTCTCACGCAGTTGAGGATCGTCCACTGCTCTTCAGTGTACTTCCTCTGTTGGCTGAAGTGCTGGCTGAACTTGTTCTGAAAGTCCGCCCAGTCATATATGTGGTGGATCGGTAAACGATCGAACCATGCCCTGGCCGCTCCGACCAGAGTCATCTGGAACATGTAGCACCACGTGGGTTCCGTCCAGTTGCTGACGGTAGCCCCCGCAATGAACCTGTTCAAATGGTCGTCTGGGTCGGATAGACCATCATAAGTGCCAATGTTGGACATTTGTTTGGCACTTCTCGGGGCGATTGCTTCCGCAATGTCCCTTGCGAATTTTGACTTTCCTGCATTTGTAGCAGTTGGTCTAAAGGTTTTGGAGAAGTCACGCGGGTTTCTCTCCGCGATTGGTTTAAAAGCTTCCCCAAAATTCCTTTTTGGTTGGACGTCCGTTTCCTTACGCTTCCCTTTCGCCTTATGGCGAGGGTTTGCGTCGGTATCGGACTCCAACTCGTCGTCCGAGTACTCGCAGTCACTGCTCATATTGAGGTGTTGGCGAGTACTGGCGAATTCGTCAGCCTGTTGAGCTGAACGCAAGCGTTCATCCAATTCGGCTTGGAATTCTCTTTGCCGTGCTTCGGCCCACGCCTTCACTTGATCTAGTGTTTGGCGAGGGACCCTCGTTCGTTTTTCCAGCTGGGTATCGGTGAACCCCAGTGGAATATTTACTGCACTTGCCCCGGCTTGGGTAGTCGGGGTAGTGTTCGTAAGGATTGTATAACCGCCGGTGTTCCCCCCAGTTGCTGGGGTTGTTACCGGGGTTTCCTGGTCGGTTACTGGCCTTTGGACTGGAGTAACGTTAACCATTTCTTCAGAAATTGTGAAAAAACTAAAATAGTTCTAGCTTTTATGCACGGATGGCGCCAATGAAGAAACACTAAGTGAACCCTGGACAGATTATAGATAATCTGGGGGTTAAGTAATGTTTCCCACGAATGAGATCTAGCTGAGAAGGCTGTTCTTCAGGAGACCTGCAAAACAAACACCGTAAGCTCGTCACTGAGAAGGGGGGGTTCCTCCTTGTGACCACCCTCCGGCGTGAGAATCAGACTAGGTTGCTCTGAATATAAGAGTATATTAAGAGATTGCTAGATAACTGGATAGCAGATGATCTTACCATTCCAAGATGTTGGAGTATTTATAGCCGAAGGTAGGTTTCCAAGCAGGTACAGCCGGCTGAATAGTATTCCTGTTCTACCAACAGTGGATTATGCACAGGCCATACTGGTTGGTGGATAAGTTACGGCCAACAGTAACAAAGTCGGCTGCACTATTCCACCAACTGTAGATTATGCACGTCCCACCTACTGTGGATTATACGCAGGCCATACTGGTTGGTGAATAGGTTACGGCGAACAGTAACACTATTCTACCAACTGTAGGCTACGCACGCCCGTCAGTAAGAGTTGGTGAGTAGGCAGCGGCTAATAGTGACAAACAGTACTAGAGGGTGCTCCTCCTCGTACTGTTGTCGGTGAGCTGTCACCCTGTGATTGGCTCATGGGTTGTTCTGGTCAGATCGTCTGTCCTATCCATACCTTGGTAGGTATAGTACAAAAGATCTTTCAGAATCATACAGACTGGCTCATTTTGGCGGGATTGTTCCCGCCTTGCTCATTCCTTCATGTGACTACTAAATTAGCTATTGCCTTGTGCGTGTAGCCCTGCTGTCTGCGGGTAGCCTTCCCTGATGGCTTGTATCCGCAACTGCGGGAACAGGCGGGGTACTTCACCATTGGGAGGCTTTCCCTGCGTGTACAGCTTGCGTACTGCGCGTAAGGTTCTCTGAGCATGGTGGGTCCTGCGGGAGCAGATGGCCTTTGCGCAGACGTCCCTGTTCAAGGTGAGTCTTGCGGGACCAACTGGGCTCTGCTGGGACCTACCTCTTCAAAAACCTAACTTTTTTATTCTTATGGCAGAATCGTATTCAAGGTGCAATACCTAATTCCATTTCGAATTGTCTAAAACTTGAAGCAATTGATTTGTCACAGAATTTGTTAACCGGACCAATTCCGAAAGGTCTGTTTAATTTACAAAACCTGAATAAGTTATTATTGTTAGGTAACGGTTTATTAGGTCAAATACCTGATGAGATCGTTAACTGCTCGTCATTGATCCGGTTTCGCGCCAATAATAATAAGCTTATCGGATCCATTCCGATTCAAATTGGTAGTTTGACGAATTTAAACTTCCTCGATCTCGGATCCAATAGGCTGACCGGAGTCATTCCGCCGGAGATATCTGGCTGCCGGAATTTGACGTTTCTAGATGTGCATTCCAATTCGATCACCGGAACCCTACCGGAGAGCTTAAACGACATTGTATCTCTCCAGCTCATTGACGTGTCCGACAATCTAATCGGAGGCTCATTGAATCATAACACAGGATCACTGATTTCACTGAATAAGCTTGTGTTACGTAATAACCGATTCTCCGGTAAAATTCCGGTGGAAATCGGTTCGTGCGTCAGCCTTCAGTTACTTGATCTTAGCAGTAACGGATTCTCCGGTGAAATTCCGGCGAGTTTAGGCAAGCTTCCGGCATTGGAGATTGCTCTGAATCTCAGCTGTAACAAACTCTCCGGCGGAATACCGCCGGAGTTTACAGCATTAGATAAACTCGCGGTACTAGATCTATCCTACAACCAGCTAACTGGAAACCTTCAAAATCTCGTCGACCTTGAAAATCTCGTTTGCCTTAATATCTCGCACAACGATTTCACAGGTCACGTGCCGGACACGCGTTTCTTCTCCAAATTACCACCAAGCGTGTTATCTAACAACCCTAAGTTATGTTTGGCGGGTGACACGTGTGCCGGCGAAAAAGCGGGGAAGAGTGCCACGGTGGCAATGGCGGTGTTGATAACCGTTGCATGTATTCTTATTCTATCCGCGTTGTACATTATACTCGCCGGAAAAACACGTGGTCATGAACGTGGTTTAAATGATGCTGACGTGGAACTGGGCCCACAATGGGAATCACATTATACCAGAAACTTGAATTGTCAATTGCTGACGTGGCTAGATCCCTGACACCTGGCAATGTGGTGGGCCGAGGCCGGTCTGGTGTTGTGTACCGTGTGATTATGAATATGAATATTCCGATCGCCGTGAAAAGATTCCAATCATCGGAGAGTCACTCCTCCGCTGCTTTCTCGTCGGAAATTGCGACGCTTGCGCGTGTCCGCCACCGGAATATTGTTTGTTTGTTGGGGTGGGCTGCTAACCGGAAGAACAAGTTATTGTTTTATGATTTTTTACCTAATGGTACACTAGGTACATTGTTACATGAAGGTAGTGTAGAGGTGGTGGAGTGGGAAACACGGTTTAAGATCGGTTTGGGGGTGGCGGAAGGGTTGGCGTATTTACACCACGACTGTGTGCCGCCCATCATCCACCGCGATGTGAAGGCAGAGAACATATTATTAGGTGATTGGAATGATGCTTGTTTAGCAGATTTTGGGCTTGCAAGATTGGTGAATGATGACAATACCTCATTTTTTATGAAACCTCAATTTGCGGGTACATATGGTTACATGGCTCCAGGTAAGATGTCTAAGATTAAGCATCAACTTAACCCGAACATATTTAAATTGTGTAACTTGAACACAACTTGTGTAACCATTTATATTAAGAGTTAAACAGGTTGCACTATTTGGTTGTAAACATGTTAAAAGAATATCATAATTCATAAACGAGTATAAATGGACTAACAAGTTGTACATATATTTACTTTTTAAGGTTTAGGGTTGTAATAAATATGTTTAACGGCTTAACTTTATAAAATAACCTTTCAAAGTTAAAATTTTTGTTTTAATTTTAAATGGGTTTACGGATCAGCATGTTTTATAAAGGAGTTAATAATTATTTGTGCTTGCAGAATATTCTAGCATGCAGAAAGTTACAGAAAAGAGTGACATTTATAGTTACGGGGTGGTTTTGTTAGAGATAATAACAAGAAAAAAACCTGTTAACGAGTCGCTTCCCAAAGAGCAACATGTTATCCAATGGGTTCGAGATCACCTCAAGAATAAGAAAGACCCGGTACAAATAATAGACCAAAAGTTACATGGCAATCCCGACTCACAAATACAAGAAATGTTGCAAGCCCTAGGAATAGCCCTTTTGTGTACTAGTAATCGGCCTGAAGACCGGCCCACAATGAAAGAAGTGGTAGCATTATTAAGAGAGATTAGACACGAAACCACAACTAATGAATCTCATAAAGAGGCCAACGATCCACCAAAATATTCAAACGTTTGTAGTTTGTATTTGCAATCATCGGTAACCACGGATCGGCTAGGCATTCAAGGTTCATCAAATTGCTCCCTTGCTTACTCATCCTAATCCCGATTCTGGTGACAATAAATTTATAGGGTTTGTTGATAAATTAGCAATTTAGCATTGTAAAAATGTTAAAAGGAAAGTGTTTTTTGTTTTTTAATTTATATTTTATTATTTTTGTAACTTTTAGAAACTAAATCTACAGAACTCGATGTGAATGGGATAGATGGCCTTCTATTAGAATTTAATCATTGGAGTGGATATTATTGTGGATTGATGCTAACTTGAGAGGAGAAATTGTCTCTTATAATAGAGTCATATCATATCCCAATCTAACTTTTTAAATAATTTTGAAAGCTTATATTTTATTTGCTTCTTTTTTTATACTTTGTTTTTATTTTTAATTTGTATGGGCATTATTGATAATTATGTAACACCAATGATTGTAACATTCTTGAATTATTGGCAAATGAAATATAACGCAACTAACAAATGTGTTTAGTAGGATGTTGATGATAATGATGGATACTCACACTGACTTATCACTAGGCTTTCCGGCATAATTCGTTACCCTTTGTTCCCCAAGTTTCAAATGTGGGATCTTAAGGACACAAAGACTAACACATTTGGGCTTGAAATGTAGTTAAGATACAGATGTCTTTTAAAATTCTGAATGTTTCTTCATCAATGTTGGTGATTGTTTATACATATAGCTACATAAAATGTACAAATTATTTCTAATGCTCAAGTGTGCAACAAACATTGGTCTTGATTTTAAAACAAAGAATAAAAAACGAACAAAGAGGTCAAAGTTAATACATGACTCTATTGATTGGTTGAGTCAAAAGAATAACGTCTTTTTAAGGGAAGTATAACATTAATTTGTATTGATCCAAGGACAATTTTTTCTGTTCACAAAACACTTTAGGGTATTGATTGACATTCATATATTCTGTCTACTTCCTTAGCTTCATGCACCGAACTTATCAACAGGACCCATGCCATGTGAATTTAAAATGCATAAGTCATATATAATTAAAGTAAAAACAAATGTATCAACATAAGTACATCGTATAAACCCTCGTACCTAAAATCAATTGCAATTTTCATAGCCTTACTAACAAATGTCGAGTTTTCTTTTTTATATTGTCTCAAACTTATGTTTCTTTCTTGATACGTATACCAAAACAATGATTCAAGAATGGAACGTAAATTTGAGATGTCATTAAAAAGATAAAACAAATTTTTTTTTAACCACCAGTCATATCTACATCTCTGATCGTGATCAAACTCGTTGTGAATCATCAAATTCCAAGATTGTAAGTACAATATTGTACTATATTTTCATTGTAATCGGCTCATCAGCGGATCTAACCTTATAGGATGAGGGACTAGGCCTTCGACCTTCGTACGCACAATAAAATGTCTAGTTTTTTACTACAAGTATATTTGGGCTAGGGTCACACATAGAAAGTAGAAACTAATCATCATTTTGGTAATCCTACAATCTTCACAATATTTACTATGTTTAAACTTTAAATGTATTTTCTTTTATTTATAGATTTTAGTTTATTTTCATTTATTTCTTTTTTGTATTAACTATTCTTTTATTACATATAAAAGATTAAAAAAAAAATTTAAGGGAAGTCCTATTTCTAACCGGACCCAAATTTGAGTCACTCAAATTTGACCCAACCCAATTTTCATGAGGCTATGATTAGAAAAGCCCATTTCAGATATCCAGTCCAGCAAGAGCCAACCCAATGAGCACGAGCCGCCGCTAAAATTAAGCAACCAGAACTTATTTTTCTAAGACCCAACCCAAAATTGACTTGAACTTAATTCACATGTTTATTCAAGAATCATTACGCTCCAGCTGCACGGGCGGAGCAAAATTCAGATATCTACTTCCTACTTCTAAACTATAACTTAATAATAATCTAATCTATATATGTCAGGATTTGAATATTGGTTTTCTCTTCAAAAGGCAACATATGCTTTCATACATTATGTGGTTTTCTATTTAAAAGACAAGTCTTTACTAGCTACTTAGCCAAGGCTAGAATAGCATATGCTTTCATACATGATGATCAACATGCCCCAACTAGTGATCAGCATAAAAATTTAATGAACAATTTAATTAGCGAACAATACACTGGACGTATTATATTAGAAAAAGTAAATACAGTATTGTTACTTGTATAACCTTAAACGCAAAACCACGTAGTTTTGGTTGAAAACCACCTCATTTATTTAAAATCCTTTCAATTCTTATTAAACATTTTGTTTGTTTTGTTTTATTATTATTATTATTATTATTATTATTATTATTATTATTATTATTATTATTATTATTATTTTCGCTGCAGCTTCACCTTTTCCCCAAACTCCACCAAAGAAACTTAAATTTTCACCCTTTTGGATCATTAGCTTGCGATTCATTGAATTATTTTATTTCTTTCTTTAAATTTTAACTTTAGTGTTAATGATTCTGTAAAATCATATATAAGTGGTTTTCGATTTCTTGGATTATTTTATTTATTCATTTAGATTTTTAGTTATTTATTAATCTTATTGAGATTAATAGATTATATAGCCAAATTATGTCCCTCTCTAAGAACTTGAGGCTTTGGATTTTGGGATGGCTCTTTAAACAAAGATTCTGATAAAAGTTAGACATTTTTTTTCATATCTTAAATCAGGAAAATGGCCCTCATTCTATTTTAAGGTCGCTATTAGGCAAGACACGGAATTATCATAAAGGTGGAACTTTAAATAAACGAGGGGAGTCTCAATCAAAACTATATATAGTTTGTTTTGATTAGTTAGGTTTAAAAAACACACGTCTAACAACACCGTATTAGCTTTTCTTTTTTCATTAAACTGTTCATTAGTGTGATTAATTAATTGTAATCTTGAAATTAAATATTGTTACCTATATATAACACCTTGCAAAATCTTATATTATTACCAAGTTAATTAAACATAGTGATTTGCATTTATCGCCAACTTTTTTGCGGGTGATTGTACCCTCCTCGTTGGTGGTTCCATTGACTTGATAAAAATGACATAGTTATTTTAAGAAATGCAGGATTTGAATTTTGTGTTACAATTAATAAAGACAAAACAAGATCTTGGAATTATACCCTGCATATATGCATGCATGGTTCAATAATATTATTTCTTAAATATATGCTCGACGCACAAGATGGCTTGGGTACTTGGGTGTAGAAATAAACTTGTCTTGTCTCCATCAAACGTGCCGGGTTGACTGTGGTGTATATTATATATATATGCCACTCACATCTCAAAATTAGCGTAACTTAGACTAAAATCATATATGCAAGGGTTAAGCTACATCAACTAATAGCTATTAGTGATAAGACCCAACTACGATTAAAGGACAAATACACAAGAAAAGACGAGCAAATCGGTTTGATCGGTTTCTCTAAAGATAGGTCCATCGATCGGCTCATGATGATATTAAACTTAATGCACTTTGTTAAATCGAATTCAAAGAAAATATCCTCCTAATTATGACTATTTAAAAATATGTATTCCTTAGCAAAAATCCATACAATTGGCCCCTACTCAAACTAATTATAATCCTGTCATCCTGATCCTTGTCTAACTAAACTAAAATTTAATTTACACGTACATAAAAGGACGTGTGGTTAAATATATTACACGTTTCATTCTAGTGATTTGTTAAAATTTCAGTTGTTGTCTTTAGTTTTGAATAAGCACAACCATTGTCTATTATATCATGTTCACTCAACAGTTATAAGAAATCTTGTGAACCCAAACTGTGGTTACCAGCGTGTTGTGTGGTTGTTAGCCATCATATCAATCACATATTCACATGGATGCCTATGTACGTATAATCTTAAAGAAAATTTAGCATTGATGTGCCCGCTATTTAATTAATTAATTAAGGACCGTCCAAACTAGTTGAAGCTGCATGCATGGTTAGGGCTCTCTAAAATGTAGTGGCTCAAAGCTCGCTTGATCGAATTGGCTCAGTTTGAAACCCAACAGAGCCCGAGCCAAGGGTATAGCTCACTCGGTTTGGCTTGAATTATATTACCTTTACTTCATACACACACATAATGGTTTTTGAACTATTGAATGTTTTTTCTTTTTTTGAACGACTATATATATGTTGCACTCTATAGGGACTAAACTATTCATGTTTTATGCAATAACCACCTTACCACCCCACCAAGGCGGCAAGAACTACTAAAAGTTAACTTGAAAAGTGTCAATTAAATTTCCTTTTTAACCCTGTTGATCAGTTCTTTAAGTATGTAATGAAAACCATGAATGTTATGGTAAACCCACAAGTAAAACATACATGTTACAGTAGAGAGAGTAGCCATGGCTGATGAGAATCCTTTTGTTGACATGATAGTCAGCTTGGTCGAGTTCCCCTTTAGGATGTATGTAGTGATGGGGATTAGGGTTCTTGAGAAAAACCGAATATAGAGAGATAGGGGTCACAAATTTCTTAAGTATGAGAGTTAGGTTTTTCTTATGATGTTAATATATCTCTTCCATTTATTTATATATATACACCCAAGGGGAAACCCTTAATTAGCAAGTAATGGCAATATGGTCCATCAACAATTACCTAGCTAATATACTAACAAGGTATAATTAATTTTGATCTATTATTATATAAATGATAATGATGACCACACATAAATATATATATCCATATATTTATTCTTGCATTCTCCCACTTTGCCGAATAATCATTTATTATGAGCGATAGATTAGTCTGTAGATTTTAACACTTATTTTAGCTTTAAACTCAAACTGAAGCAGAGAAATACAATCATTGAATTGAACATCAGCTCAAGACCCCCATTAATCATACTGCAGTCCTTATTTAAAACCTAAGTAGTTATGATTAAAATTTATAAGTAAGCCCTTCAAATATTTGATTTGTATATCAATTTGTCTATATGTCATTAAGCATGCAGAACATATTAAGAGACATACAAAATCAAAACTGAGGAAATTTTATTAAATAAAATGTAAGTAAGCACAATATGCAATTAAATGAGGTCTTCAGCAAATCCCATATTAGCAACATGTTGTTCAAAAACTTTAGGTGGGAGACCTTTAGTCGTCGGATCCGCTAGCATATTATTTGTACTAATATGCTCAATACAAAGTTTATTTTCCTCAATTCGTTCACGCTCAAATAAATACTTTGTATCAAGATATAAACCAGCTCCAGTCGAACTGTTACTGTTCGAGAAACTAACGGCAGCTGAATTATCACAGTAAAGCTTCAATGGTCTAGAAATGAAATTGACTATTTTGAGTCCAGAAATCAGATTTTTAAGCAACATTCCACAGCAGGTTGCATTATAAACAACTATATATTCTGCCATCATAGTGAAAGTTGTCATCAGCTGTTGTTTATGACTCCTCCATAAGATGGGTCCGCCTGCCAACATATAGTTATACCCCGAAGTGGACTTCTTGTCATCTTTGCATTTAGCAAAGTCAGAATCAGAATAACCTATCACTTCTAAATGATCACTTCTTCTAAGTTAGTTTGTAGTCTTTTGTCTTTTGCAGATAACGAAGCACCTTCTTAGTTGCTTTCCAGTGCTCAAAGCCAGGGTTAATCTGATAACGGCCTAACATTCCAGAAATATAAGCAATATCTGGACGAGTACAAACTTGAGCATACATAAGGCTCCCGACTACTGATGCATAAGGTATCATTCTCATCTGCTCCTTTTCAACCTCTGTCTTCGGGCATTGGAATGCACCAAAAACGTCTCCTTTAACTACTGGAGCTGCAATTGGGTTACAATATTGTATCTTGTAACAAGTAAGGACACGATCAATGTAGGCCCTTGAGATAATCCTAAGATCCCTTTGTGTCTGTTTCGGTGAATTTCGATGCCAATAACATAAGAAGCATCTCCGAGATCCTTTATGTCGAAGTTGTGCGAGAGTAATCGCTTCGACTCATGCAACATGTCTAAACTATTACTTGCCAATAAAATATCATCTACGTAAAGGACAAGTATTGTAAATTTACTCCCACTTATCTTGAGGTAGGTGCATTGATCCACTTGATTCTTTGAAAAACCTTGTTTCTTCATGAATTCATCAAACTTTAGGTACCATTGACGTGATGCTTGTTTCAACCCATATACTGACTTTTTCAGCTTACAGACTAGATGTTCTTGACCTTTAGGTATAAAACCTTCAGGTTGTTTCATGTACACATCTTCGTCTATATTTTCGTTAAGGAAAGCGGTTTTTACGTCCATCTGATGCAGCTCTAAATCAAAATGAGCTACTAGGGCCATAAAGATCCTTAATGAATCTTTTCGAGAGACATGTGAGAAGGTCTCTTGATAGTCAATTCCCTCTTTCTGAGTGTAGCCCTTTGCAACCAATCTTGCTTTATAGCGTTCAACGTTCCCATTTGGATCAAGTTATGTTTTGAACACCCATTTACATCCTACAGGTTTGATACCGTTGGGCAATTCTACCAAATCCCAAATGTCGTTTTTCTTCATAGAGTCAAGCTCATCATTCATCGCTTTATTACATTCAGAAGATTGTTCATTGCTTATGGCTTCATTATAAGAGATAGGATCGTTAAGCTTTTCGGTGTCAACTTCAGTCAGGTAGGTGACATAATCATCAAAGTTAGTAGGTTTTCTGGACCTAGATGACCTCCTGAGTTGATTAGCGGGTTCAGCATTATCTTGGTTTTGAGTGTTTGATGTGCCTTCATTTTCTGTTATAACGGGTTCTGGGTGTGGAGAAGCTGAGTGTAGAGAAGTTGGTATAGTAGGTTCAATTGCATTGGGTACAAGAGGAATAATCGGAGATACAACAATCGACAAGTCTCCCCCTGCATCTTGTATTTCTTGCAATTCTTCATAAGGGTTGGTACTGCTCCCACTGATCTTGTAATCCTCCAGGAACACGGCACGCTTGGTTTCTACAATACGAGTGACATGGGAAGGACAATAGAAACGATAACCCTTTGAATTTTCAGGATACCCGATAAAGAAACAGGTAACAGTTTTAGGGTCAAGTTTCTTTAGGAAAGGGTTATATAGTTTTGCCTCAGCAATACAGTCCCATACTTTCATATAATTAAGACTCGGTTTCCTTCCTGTCCAAAGTTCATAAGGAGTTTTAGGGACAGACTTAGAAGGAACTCTATTGAGTATATGAACGGCTGCTTTTAAGGCTTCGGTCCAGAGGAATAGAGGTAAATTAGTGTTGGCTAACATACAGCGTACCATATCCATAAGGGTTCGATTTCTCCGTTCAGCGACACCATTTTGCTGAGGAGTACCTGGCATGGTGTATTGGTTCACGATCCCATGGCCCTTACAAAACTCATAAAATGGACCAGGAGCCTGACCCACATCAGTATGTCTTCCATAATATTCACCTCCTCTATCTAATCTGACAACTTTTATTTGACGATCTAGTTGTTTTTCAACTTCAGTTTTATAATCATTAAAAGTTGTTACAGATTCAGATTTTTCTTTAATGAGAAACAGGTACATGTAGCGGGAATGATCATCAATGAAAGTGATAAATGAAGTATGTCCAGTTATGCCAGTAATGGGGTAAGGGCCATTGATATCAGTATGAATGAGTTCTAATAAATTAGAGCTCCTAGTGGCGCCTTTCTTATTTGCCTTTTAGGCATTTGACACATGTTCCAAAATCGGTGAAATCGAGATGTGGTAAGACTTCATTTCTCACGAGTCAGGCTAACCGGTCCTGTGAGATGTGGCCTAGACGTTGATGCCACAACATAGAAGAAGTCTCTAAGTCTCGTTTCTCTTGAATCTTTGTGAGTGATTCATTAATATTATACGACAACAAAGATTTAGAAAAATTATCATCTAGTTCTAATTTATAAAGACCACCATCCAAAAAAAACCATAACCAAACACTTGAGAATTAAAAGAAATAGTAAGTTTGCCATGACCATGAGAAACATCAAAACCGTCCATGTATAACTTTGGTCTTGATACTAGATTTCGAGTAATCTCAGGAATATATAAGGTATCATAAAGTTTAATACATAAACCAGTTTTCATTATTAATTGTAAAGTTTCCACAACCTTGACTTCAAGTTCTTTATCATTCCCCAGTCTTAGTGTTCTTTGGTTTCTTTCCAGCTTCCGGATTGAAAGGAATCCCTGAGTAGAATTGGTCACATGAACCATAGAACCAGAATCAAACCACCATGTATTAGTAGGAACAGTTAAATTATAGGATTCAAGTATCCTAAAGAGATCATTACCTTTCTTGATCAGCCACTCATTAAAGTCTGGGTAGTCTTTCTGCTTGTGAATGTACTTCTTACAGAACTTGCAGAAAGGCTTTCCAGTGGAGTTTTGAGAGCTGGATGAAGCACCAGTATTATTCTTTTGAACTTTAGCAAACTCCTTTCTTGAATGAGTGTTCTTCTTCTTCTTGGAGCTGGTGGTAAGGTAAGCAACTTCAGGTTTATCCATCTTCATACGCTCTTCCTCTTGCACGCACATAGCAATTAGGTCACTCATGGTCCATTTATCCTTATGGGTGTTGTAATTGATCTTAAAAGCTTCATAGGCAGCAGGAAGAGAAGTCATGATGAAGTGCACCAGAAAACCATCACTGATCTCCATGTCTAATCCCTTTAGTTTATGGGCCATGTCGTTCATCATCATAATGTGCCCACGAATGCCACTCCTTCAATCATACTTAGTAGTCACCAGCTTGAGAATAAGAGTACTAGCATGCGCCTTATATGTTCCTTTGAATTGCTCCTCCACAGAAGCCAGATAGGTTTTAGCGTCTTCAGAGTCTGGAATGGATCCTCTTATCGGCATGCAAATAGAGTTTTTCATAAGCATTAGAGACATGCGGTTACACCTCTTCCATTTTTCGAATAATAAATGCTCAGCAGGAGTACTGTTGGTGGTTAATGCTAGAGGTTCCTCCTCGAGTAGAGCATAGTCGAAATCCAGGAAGGCGAGATTGAGCATAAGAGATTCCTTCCAGGCAGCAAAGTTATCTCCAGTTAATGGTGTAATTCCACCATTCGGAGCTATTAATGGAAATTAGATAAGAATATTAAGATACTAAACTGGAAGAGACTTAGAGTGATCTAGGGGAAATTAAACTAAGGCAGGCATAGATAAGGACCATTTAAAATTATGAAGCTGTGATAATAAATGTCTACTATTAACATCAAACTAATAGACAACTTGAATAAAAAGTTCTCTTTAAACAAAAAATAAATCACCTTTGAGCAGAATTAAATCTTATTTAAGTATATGTGCAAAATAATTGTAATACATCACCTTTGGGAAGAAGTGAAACAATCATTTTAATTATACACGAGTTAGTTTTGCTTGAATTAAATGTAACTCATCACCTTTGGGCAGAAGCGATACATTTAACTCATGTTAGGCTAAACTAACACGGCTTGTATTAAGACTTGAATGATATGCTAGATGTAATGCATCACCTTTGGGCAGAAGTTTACATCAACAATTTATTCAAGTTTAAGCCTTTTTCATGTTTTGTAAATTAATCAATATATATTTATATTATAAGTGTCTTACAAAAATTTATCGTGTTTTCGGTTTTATGAGATCTCGGAAATTATGAGTTCTTGGTTAACACTTGAGTTTTCGGTTTTTATTGTGTTTTCGGTTTTATGAGATCTCGAAAATTATGAGTTCTCTGTCAATACTTGAGTTTTCGGTTTTATTGAGATCTTGGTTTTAACCAAGATTTCGGTTTTAATGAGATCTCAGTTTTAACCAAATCCAAATTATTTAAGGTAAACATATCTTGGTTCAAATTCTTTAGAGATTAATTTTATCACCAAGATTTGTTTTTAATTTTGAAATTTATAGATTCCATAATTATTCAAAATTTAAAAAAAAAAATCTTTGAAGATTTGTTTATTTAATTGTTTTAGAAAAAACACAATCATAATCCGAATTTTAACCAAAATATGTAATATTTTCGAAAAACTCATGATGAACACGAATAACATCGTCGAAAAACCATAAAGTTTTTAACATATATTTAATGTGAAATTGGTTATAACATTATTTTTAAACAGTTTATGTATAACCAGATTTCAATAAGTTAAATAAGAATGTAATGATAATAAAATAAGAAACAGAATTCTGGTTTATCATATTTTAGTTTCATGTTTTCCGGTTTAGATCCGGATTTAGGGAAAACATAAAGAACTGATTAATCAACATCGCTCTGATACCACATGTTGATCAGTTCTTTAAGTATGTAATGAAAAACATGAAAACCATAAGTAAAACATACCTGTTACAGCAGAAAGAGTAGCCATGGCTGATGAGAATCCTCTTGTTGACATGATAGTCAGCTTGGTCGAGTTCCCCTTTAGGATGTATGTTAGTGATGGGGATTAGGGTTCTTGAGAAAAACCGAATATAGAGAGATAGGGGTCACGAATTTCTTAACTATGAGAGTTAGGTTTTTCTTATGATGTTAATATATCTCTTCCATTTATTTATATATGTACACCCAAGGGGAAACCCTTGATTAACAAGTAATGGCAATATGATCCATCAACAATTACCTAACTAATATACTAACAAGGTATAATTAATTTTGATCTATTATTATATAAATAATAATGATGACCACACATAAATATATATATCCATATATTTATTCTTATAAACCCTAGCCAAACTCAAACTAAAATTTTCAGCTTTGTGAGCCCGAGCTTGCTTGGCTCAGCTTGTGAACAACCATTTTTGTGGTAAGTCATTTTCATACCACCAAACACGGATTGAATAAGGTTATATATGAGTATATGATGGTGGTGGAAGGGTATTTGGTACACCAATATTAGGTAACATTGGTGGAAGTATCTTTCAATACAAACAAATAGGAAAGAGCAAAAGTAGATATACAAGCAATTGACTTCGTTTGTAATGTATGTGCCAAACTTTTGTTTCCACATATGATTTCACACAATTGTACACGTACCACATGAATTAATACATATTATAAATTAAAATCAAGGTCAAAACACTCAATAACAATAACAAACCCTAATATACAAGTTATTGATATTCAAAACTAACAAACTGAAATTACTATTTAGGGAAAGAATTAACCATATGACAAAAAACATTATAGACCAAACAATTTTATTTATTTATTTATTGACACCTTTCATTCCTGCCAGGACCTCCATAATAAATATAATCCCCCCAAACATTGTTTTTTCCTGCTTTTATATCATAACAATTTGGATGATCAGCCAATAGACGGAGATTTGTTAGAGGAAGCAAGCTATTGTCCCAATCAACAACCTTCAAGTTTCTAAAATAAGAAGCTTTTCCAAACCCTTCATCTGCAAAATGACCACTGCCCATTTGTGTTGAAGTGTGATATCCCCTTGACCTTGAGTTAACTGTCTCCCCTCCAAACTGTATCATACTTGCATGTCTTTGTAGATGACTGAACAAGAAAGACGGCCAGTACCCTATCAGTAGTCCCGACCCGAATTGGAGCCACCAGTGTCCGTGTTTAGGGTCCTAGATCGATTAAAAAAAACAGCATTAATGTTTTAAATAATGCTTGACAGGAAAAGAATATAATTTAAGTGTTTGAATATTTAATTTGTGGTCAAATAACAAGTTTTGATAATTAGTTTCATACCAGCTTCAACAAAACTTGAAAATAAAAAATCTTGGGATGGGCAAATTAGAAATAAATAATAATAACAAATCTTGGTACACGTCAATTTATATTGAGTTTTGTTGGTTGTTAAAAAAAAGGAACTAATATTCAACATTAGTTAAATATCTTACGTCAACAAATTAACTAGGAAAAAGTCTACACATGGGAGACCACTTCCTCGAAGAAAAGAAGCGAATCTTACAATTTAATATTAATAAAGTTACTGTCATAACCAGATTAAAACTGTTTGGGGAGTTTTGGTCCATTCAAAGGTTTAAAAACATAAGTATCTAGCTAGCTATATGAAGGTCCACCTATAGCATGGAAAACCCTAGTAATTAAGTGGATGCGATATGGTACCTACAAATTGAATGTAAAGATTTTATTAAAAGAAATATAAAGGAATTTAATTAATTACCTTCCATATCATAATGGCAATATCAAACTGTTTGCCATTGTAAGATGATCTTGGAGATATTGCTGCACCTATAGCAATCCTGTTGTTTGTCTGAACAAACCCTGAGCATAGTAAGTTGTAGCATCCAGTGGTTTGGTATGCATCAGTCTGTAAATTATTAACAAATATTAGTTTTTTCATTAAAACATTATTATCTAATATTCTACATCAATGGTCACTAGTCACCGCAGATATAACTATCATCCTAAATTAATAATTTTAACTTGTGAAAACTAATTTAATTAGGAGCTTCGCATTGACCGTTGACCAGCTTTCTTCACTAATATTATGTAAAAAGAATGTTGATGATACATATACTTAATTACCGTCCAGTAAGTGAAAAATCTTGGGTAGCCATCTCCATATAATTCTGGGCTTACCTGAACCATCATCAATTAATAAACATTCATATATTAGACGAAACGAGTCGAAATATAATTATATATATGTCTTGAACATGCGTACCTTGAACACTTCCTTTTTTTGTAAATTTGTAATATGTAAATAAAATAAAATGTTCGCGATATAGTAATACAAATGTATAGACGTTAGTGAAAAAACCATGGTATCGACAAATTCATCACAAACTTGGTGATTGAAATAAGTAGCTAGAACTTATTCCTTTGAAACTTTTTTCTAAACTTTATGAAAAAAGGTGTTATATATAGTAAGCATATTGATTTATGTATAGTAATTAATACAATATTTCTGATGAATATATATAGTTTTGGTAACACTAATGCATACAGCCCTGCATTAGTTAAAAACCCTAGCTAGATCTAGAAATTATATATATACCTGCCAGCCAGCTTCTACTGTATTCAGATCATTGCCAAATGAACCAGATATCACCCATAACTGGGACAGACTAAATTCATATGGATCTGTAACAGCTGGTGTCCATACATTTATACTGGCCTTAGCTCCATAATATTGATCTCCATTCACGAAAGCAACCGCATGCTACAATATTATAATGCACCATATATATAAGTCTACAACATTTGTGTGCATTAATTGTTAATTTGCTAGTTGATATATATATTCTTACTTCATGACCACCGCTCGTGGTGTCGCGCCTCACATGCCTTATGATCTTTCGTCCGAATCGCTTTAGAGAACTCGCTCGTAACACATCATCTTGTGTAGTTCTTCTTATTGGAACAGTGCCTTCTGGGCAGTCCCATAGTTGAAATGTGTCAATATTTTCATCACTAGAGTTGTGTCCCTTTGGCCTCTCCCAAGGTGGTTCCTAATATTGTATCAAAAAATTAGAAAGCATTAATTAAGAGCAAGACATATGACATGTCTATAAATAGAAAGTAGAAACAATTGAAAACCTAATTTAAAAGACAAAAAAAGTACCAATGGCTTTTGTCCTTTGAGGTTTGGATGATCAAATGCAGGTTGAAGATGAGAAAGAACACAGTCTATCAAATCTCCATCAGGACTCTGCTTCCAAAAAAAACATCAATAATTAGTTAACAATCAAGAAACTATAGAAATGAAAAAAAAAAAATAAAAAAAAATAAATAAAAAAAATTAAAAAGTTGCCTGAATGGTCTTGATTGAGGGCTTGTTGATCTTCTTAAGATGACTTCTGATTCTTTGTAGCTTCTTTAACTCTTGCATTGGCTTGAAATCGGGTTCGTTCTTCGGTGCAACGGGGACAAGCATGAGTATACAAACAAATATGAAGAAAATGGAAGTAGAAGAAGAAGAAGAAGAAGAAGAAGAAGAAGAAGAAGCCATATTTGTTTTTTTGGTATTTGGATGTATTCTAAGAGGAAACTGGCTCTAATGTTGGTGTGTTTTATGTAGTTGGAGTTGTCTCCTTCCTATAAATTAAACTGAGATTTTATGATCAAGAAAACAACAAGAGCAAGAAACAGTTTTTGGTTTTATTCCAAAGCTTTGTCACATGGAAGAAAATGCAGATGCATACAAGACAGAAGAAACTTGAAGCTGCAGTCCTTCAAAAGACAAAGAGATTGTGAGTTTTAAAACAACTCAAATCATTTATCTCACTTAAGAACAAGAAAAGGTAGTAGTCTCAACACTCCATTTATAACTATTTTATTATATATGTACTAACATAATTAAGTTATTACTTTTAGAAAGCTGTTTCTATATATATGTTTTTCTTTTCCCTAAAAGTTTGATTAATAATTGGCAAACAGTCTAAACAACGATCTATAATTGTGTAAAATAAACGGTAATTAATTAACAAGAACCAAAATTAGAGCCTTACTCATGATTGATCAGGTTTTACTTAAAAAATGTGTTTTGATTAGTTTTTTTAATTTGAAATGCATTACATAAATAAATTTAGTAATTTTGGGTTGACAGTTAAATAACCAGAATTATATGATACGGGGTTACATAAAAGTAAAAGTAATATATATATATATATATATATATATATATATATAAAATATATATATATAAAACACGTTTTCAAATTAAATCGTTGAGTTCTATTTCAAAAAGGTTAGAATATAATATTATTTAAAAAAAGAAACCTATGAAAAAGTATAATTAACAAATTAGTTAAGAATATATTAGAATGTTTAAACAAAATAAAGCATTTCAAATATTCAAGGAAACTATTTTTTTTTACGGCAAACCAATCTGTTCTTATATCTGCATCTTGCATAATTTGAATTCTCCACCTCTAGGATATCTATAGATCGAAGAATTGCGTTAGTACCACACCATTTCAAAAATTTCGGTGGACAAAATTATGGGTAATATAACTCGATTCTTATAAAACTCAGGTTTTATTATACATAAAAAAAATAAAATGTAAGAGAAATTGGCTACTTGTTACATTTAAAAAGTTAAAGGTGACAAAGGCCGGTCCTTTTTAAAAAATAAGTTCTAAACACATTTCTAAAAGTAGATATTTATTAAATGATTTGAAAATGGTAATATATATTTGAAAAGAAAAGACAGAATTTTGGCTTGCAAATAAGACTGAAAATACGCATGTATTTGAAAAGAAAAGAAACGAAAAGGACAGGAAATGTTTGATTATTTAAAAATATTATTGGTCTATATAACTATTATTTAGAAGAGTGTCCGCGCGATGAATCGGGAAATACATACTTTGGTAATCATGTAACAAATTTATGGGTGCTCGTTATTCCGTAAATTGTGAGGTCGTTCATCGATTTGGTTTCACAGTTGAAGCCGAGGCTGACCGTATATATTGAAATGCTAATTATTTACTTATTTAGTATTAGATATGTTTTATAATATATATTAGATATAGTTAAATAAAGTGTTATTTAATATGAGTAAACTCGTCTATTACAACTTTATAATTTAACCCGATTTTCAGTATGAATTTTTTTGTAATCTTTGTTCTTGTGGTGAATTCACCTTCTATTTATTTTAATAAGGTTTATCATTTATGTGACCAAAGTTATCTTTGTTCATATTATTATTCTCTTAAGTAGCGTATAGTTGGTGCTTAGTTTGAAGTGAAGGTATAGACAGATTAATAATTCTTATTTTAAACTTAATTTATTATCGAAGTACAAACTGTATTAGAACCTAGTCGTTGGTAATGGTTCGGCTTAGTTGGGTTTTAATTTTAAATAGCTTAGTTTTGGTTTCCAACAACGAAAAAAAACGTGTAAAGTTGGCTCATGATTTAATTTAAAGTGATCAAAACCGAACCGCAAACACTTCTGCATAAAATATTTTTTTTACTTCGAAAACTATAGCAATATCATACTCAAATTAAAGATAATAAAATGCTCGTTTTTATGATGCCATTTATTTTAAAAAATATTAACGTATGAAAAGGTTATGATCGTTTAAAAAACATGAGGTTAATAAAGTAAAATTAAAGTATATATAAATAAAAGATTAAGGACCAATATTGTAACTTTAAAAGATGAAAATTATAATTATTTTAAAATAAAATAAAATGCAATGACATTTTTGTTTTGTACATTATGCATTAAATGTTATAAATTATTTAAAATAAGCGTCTAATTTACTTATTAGTGGTATATTATATATAGTATAGATCATATTAAAATTATTATCCAATATAAAAACATAGGAAAATCCTGCACCCACTTGAAAATTGTGTAAACCCATCTTTTTGCTGGGTTTAATTTATGATTTCTACACATAAATTTTAATCGTGATCGTTAACTAACCAAGTAAAATTACTTTTAATTGTAAATAAATTGGATGTGGCTTAATGGTAGAACATTCACTTTGCTAGTGAGAGGTAGGGGGTTCAAACCTCACTATCACCAATTTATATGGGAGATATGAGAAATGACCCAGGCTTGTCAGGGTTCGAGTCCTGATCTCACCCGGTTTTACCGGCTCCTCGTTGTCGTGCTGTTTGGCGGGCGTGAGGGTCGGGTTTTATCCGGGGAATCCCTCAATAGGTGGACCGCTAGGGGCTCCGTCCGTCCGGACTCGTGGCCGGCTCGAGCTACCTTTAGCCAATGAAGACTGCGTACGGAATACCTGACGTTACTTAGTTGGTCGTTTCAAAAAAAATAACTTTTAATTCTATTCATCATTTCAACCCCACCAACAAACACGCTTTGGTCTTACGTTTTCCTTATGGTCCAGGTTAGATATATTATTATTATTATTATTATTATTATTATTCAGGGTCGGCTCTGAGCGAGGGCCAGGTAGTCGACGAACCCTAGTTTGACACCTGTTAGTCCTGGATTTTTTTTTAATTTGTATATATTTTTATGAAAAATTATTTAATTTTTAAACTTAGAAATCATTATATTTTATCTTTTCTTTTCAATTAAATAATACTTTTTTTATCTTTATCATTATCATTTCTCTTTGCTTTACTCACAACCAATTTCAAAATATATTAAAAAATTATATGTCGTGAACGGTAATTTTTCAATATAAGAAAAATCACTGCATTTCTCTTTCCTCCACTCACAACACCAACCACTCTCTACATTAGACTATGCGTTGTGGCAAACGAGCGACCGACTTCAGTGAGTGGCGCGCGCCACATCGGTCACGAACACCACAACACCCTTTCCTCACCGCTCGCTGCGAGCGGGCGTCGTGATTTGGGCGAAAGGAAGAAAATCGATGGGTTGGCTCGCGAATAGATGAATTCAGCGGGCGTGAACGACAACAAGGTGAATTCACTGGTGGCGCGACTGACAATGGTTGAAGGGTTGGGTGCAGTCAGCGTCAAGCTACACAATATGATTGGATGAATTTACATGCCGGCTTCAACGATAACACATAGTCTTATAAAAACTTCATTCACATTTTTGATGGATTGAATGTGAATGCTCTTATACTACCATTAGCTTGTTTTGATGGCAAAGATGTATGACTTCTAACCAAAGGATTATGGGTTCTAGTCTCACTTGAGACTTTTTTACCCTGTTTTTATACAGAAAGTTTTTTGCGCAATCCAAATCGTAACCAAATAACCCGTTTAAAAATTAAATTATTTAAACCCAACAAAATATCCCTTTCACTTGAGGCCCAATTTTTATTTTTATTTTTTTTGTCTTCGGCCAAATTTTTTAACAATTATTAGAGACGACCTTGTTATTTTTAAACAGCTAAATTTTTTCACTTATTTTACCCCATTTCTGAAGTGAGACTAGGGACTACAATCATTTAATATTATTATTATTATTATTATTATTATGTTTTATTCTCCTAATTTTAAAATTATATTAATTGATCGATCTTCGTTTTTATCTCTGTCATATTTTATCGGTTACCTGAACATTATTAAGACGTCACCGACTCTCCGTCATTAGGTTCCACAATTGAAGATAACTTCTGTACAACTGGATTAGGCTAGATGACGGTGACTTTTTGTCATTAGATCATCCCGTACGAAGTAGCTAGAAAATTATCTGTTTGTTGGCCATTAGAAAAAAAGTTCCGCAATTGATATTATATTTTATTAAAGAAAAACTTAAAACAAAGATTATTTTTATGATAATAAACCAAGTTATATAAATGTGGACGATTGATTAATATTTATATTTTCATTTATTTGTTAGTCGTGAAAAAATAAAAAAGAAAATACAAGGTGGAAAACCGGAACATGTGGCAGCAACCTCGCAGGTGCCTAAAAAGCAGCGTCTTCCTCGCAAGTCGCAACATTGTTGTTTGGTTTCGTAGGTGGTGCGGTCTGGCCAATATTGCAATAGGGAGCAATCCAAGGTTTATTTTGATCCTCTTAAATAGTAATTTGTTGTTTGCTTTCAGTCATATCAAAGTGAAATGAATAACTAATCAATTAATGTATTATTATTATTATTATTATTATTATTATTATTATAACAGTCAAACTCCTACTCATACCCTACGTCAATATTATACGTCTTTATCCAGGTTTAAACTTAGAACCTTCTTTCTAATAGGCACATGCCTTTATCAAGTGGGCTAACCCCACAATGACAATCATCAAAAAAAATTTTTGAACGATCAACAAACATAAAATGCTTAGTTATTTCGTACGGGTGACCCAATGACAAAAGACCACCGTCAACTGGCCCAACCTGATCGTACGTGCAGAGCCTTAAGTGCCTCCAAGCTATCTCCAGTTCCTGGGAAAATCCACAATCCCGAAGGCAAACTGGTGGTAAAACAGGGACGCCTTCAATCGAACTGGAGACTCTACCAAGTGGGCTAACTTCCACGTTTATGGTTCGGCTAAAAAGATCATATACCTCAGGTAATAGGGTTCGGTATCATCTAAATCATACCCATAAAAGTTTTGAAATAATCTATACTTGAATGCCCATCTTATTATCCATCCTAAATGTTTCAGGTTTCGAGTTAAGGAGGTGAGCTCACAACCAAATTTATCAAACTACCCAAATGCAACTAGCTAATAAATAGCAAACATCTCATATTTACCCAATTTCGTAAAAAGGTATCAAAATTATAGAGAATGGTTTTAAAGTAGTACCCAATTCACTTTCCCACATTAAGCATTTATAAGTTCTATAGCTTGTTGCGAGTTGTCGAATTCAAATAATATGGGGGGTGCCGGGCGGTGTTCCCGGAATCACCAGGGTACCCACAATCCCACATGGTACTACCGCTTACTATTCAAGTTTGTGTTGGCTTGTTGAAGAGGTAGGTCCCAGCAGAGCCCAGTTGGACCCACAGGACTCACCTTGAAGAGACGTCTGCGCAGAAACCAACTGGATCCGCAGGACCCACCATGCTCAGAGACGTGACGTCCTTACGCGCAGTACGCAAGCTGTTCCCGCAGGAAATGCCTCCCAATGGTGAAGTACTCCGCCTGTTCCCGCAGCTGCGGATACAAGCCATCAGGGAAGGCCACCCGCGCAGCAAGGCTACACGCACAAGGCACTTAGCTCTCAATAATTCAGTAGTCACCTGAAGGAATGAGCAAAGCCGAGAATAATCCTGCACAAAGGCGGGAGGGGGAATACTCCCGCCCAAATGAGCCAGTCCGTACGATACTGGAAGATCTTTTGTACTGTACCTGACGAGGTATGGGCAAAAGATCTGACCAGAGATACGACAGCCCATTGACAACAGTATGGCGAGCAGCATGCTCTTGTACTGTATGTCACTATTAGCCGCTACCTACTCACCAACTCCTGTCATACCACGTGCATAGCCTGCAGTTGGTGGAAAAGGAATAGTACACAGCAGGCCTGGTCACTGTCAGCCGCTGCCTACCCACCAACTACCAGCATGGCACGTGCGTAGGCCACAGTTGGTAGAACAGGAATACTATTCAACCGGCTATACCCTCTTGGAAACCTACTTTCGGCTATAAATACCCCAAATGGTATGATCATCTCATCTTATCTTGTATCTTACATCTTATACCTGATATCTGCTCTAGCAATCTCTTAATATACACTTATATTCAAGAGCAATCTAGTCTGATTCTCACGCCGGAGGGTGGTCACAAGGAGGTACCCCCCCTTCTCAGTGACGAGCTCACGGTGTCTGTTTTGCAGGTTATCAGAAGAACCATCTTTGCCGAGTCTAACCCCTCGTGGGAAACATCTATTTAACCCCCAGATTATCCGTAATCTGCCCGGGGTCGATTAGTGTTTCTTCATTGGCGCCATCCGTGCATAAAAGCTAGAACTTCATTTCTTTTCAGTTTTTTCAAACTTCTGGAAAGATGGTTAAAGAAACTCCAGTAACCACAACCCCAGCTACTGGGGGGAATACCGGCGACTACACAGTTTTTACGAACACTACCCCGGTTACCCAAGCCGGGGCAAGTGCATAAATTTTACGAACACTACCCCAGTTACCCAAGCTGGGGCAAGTGCAGTAAATAATCGCTCACTGGGATTCACCGATACCCAGTTAGAAAGACAACGAACGAGACTCCCCCGCCAAACACTCGATGAAGTTAAAGCGTGGGCGGAAGCACGTCAAAAAGAATTCCAAGCTGAGTTGGATGAACGCTTACGTTTACTCCAACAGGCTGATGATTTCGTAGAGTACTTTGACGATGATTCGGAGGAATCCGATAGTGACGCAAACCCTCGTCATAGGGCGAAAGGGAAGCGTAAGGAAACGGACTCCCAACCGAGAAAGCGTTTTGGAGAAACCTTCAAACCAAAAAACGCGGGTGGAAACCCACGTGACTTCAAAACATTTACACCAACTGCTGCAAAGGCGGGAACGTCCAAATTTGCAAGGGACATTGCGGAAGCAATCGTCCCGAAAAGTGCCAAACAGATGTCCAACATCGGCACTTATGATGGTATATCTGATCCAGACGATCATTTGAACAGGTTCATAGCGGGGGTGTAACACCCCGACCGATGGCGGATTATACATCGGGGCACTACCAATTGTTTCATTACTCGTGACACTATTTGGGTGTCAATATTTAATAAATACATTTCATTGCGCATGCGCATAACACACATAAAGTAACATAAATCACATAACATAAATCATAATATTCAAATACATAAATTTGTCTTTATATTTTAAACTAGGTCCAAAGTAAAAGAAAACATCCTACGTGTCCTCGAGTTTCCAAAAGCAGCTACAGCAAACCTGAACATGTGTTAAAATAAAACGTCAACACTTGCGTGTCGGTGAGAAATCAAGTTAAATAGATATAAATAGATAATAAAGCACTGCGCGCAACATGTGTATAACTGGTGTTCAACATAGCGTGTAAACAGATTGTGATCAAGCCTAAATAGATCATAGCTCATAGTTCATAACGTGCTCCAAATCGAGCAAAAACAAATAATCATTCGTGTATGTGCAAAGAAACCAAGAAAAATCGTAACGATAGGTCTCCCGTGTTCATCTAATGGATCCATGAAAACTTCAGAATAGGCCGAACAAAGCGGTTAATGATCAACACATACAAATATACAACACTAGTAAACGTCCATAACACATGGGTTTTGGGCACATAATTTCATAAACAAGTTTAAGAATCAAGTTGTAAGAACACATGAACATCCCAAAACGTTAGAAATAAAAGGGGATTAGGTACAGATTACTCACTTGTAAGAGGTGTGTTGAAAGATAACGTAAGATCCAACTTTTAAACAAGCGAAAGTTAACCTATAAATAAGAGGTTATTGGTTTAACGATTGGTTTTTATGTCTTGAATATATGCAAGTTACTTAAACAAAATATATATTTACCGAGATTTCTGGGCAGAAAAGAAGAGAAGACGGATGCAAAGAGGGGAGTGGAGGCGTCGCTGAAGATCTTCTGCAGAGAGTAAGGGAGAAAGATTTGGGGAGAGTTTAAGTGTTTAAGTGTTTGTGTTTAATTATCAAAGATATTAGTTTTATTTATAGGAAAACCCTAGGGAACACATCTCTGGAAAAAGGGGAAGAAGATCTTATCAAATCAAAGCAAAAGATCTTAAAAGCAAAAGATATCACAAGCAAAAGATATGGTGGCAGCTGCAGGGGATGGGGAAGGCTGACAGGTTACTGTTCATTGCATGGGAGGGGTCAGATAAAGGTACTGTATGAGACATGCAAAAGAAGATTTTAAAAGATTATGTCAGTTACTTTTTCTGACAACCAAGAGGGTTGGTAAGCAAGCTGCGCCGAAAGTGACTTTTCAGACAGATGTCAGATCTGGACTACTGTGCCCATACCTTGGCAGGTATAGCACAGAAGATAAGATATTTCAAAAGCATACAGGCTGGCTTAAACTGGAGAAAAGACTTAAATGTCTAGCGCGAGAAGGCTTGAGCGCGCGAGGGCGAAGGCAGACAGAACAAACCTTAGCGCGCCGCGGGAAGAGCTACAAACCTTAGCGCGCCGCGGGAAGAGCTACAATCCTTAGCGCGCCGCGGGAAGAGCTACAATCCTTAGCGCGCCGCGGGAAGAGCTACAAACCTTAGCGCGCCGCGGGAAGAGCTACAATCCTTAGCGCGCCGCGGGAAGAGCTACAATCCTTAGCGCGCCGCGGGAAGAACTATAATCCTTAGCGCGCCGCGGGAAGAACTACAATTCTTAGCGCGCCGCGGGAAGAACTACAATCCCTTGCGCGCCGCGGGAACAGTTCGTCTCGCTTATCGCAGGAACAGCTGGTCTTCACGTAGGCTTCCTTGTAAGGAGTCTGGCGCGTGGAGCTGCACAGACATCCTTAGGCGGGAAGAACCAAAAGACAAGCAAAGAGTTAAGAGAAAAAGGGGTTCAAGGCTTAAGGGTTAAGCAGAGGGGCGGGACGGCGACAAGAGAGAAAGGGGCGGGACGGCGACAAGAGAGAGAAAGGGGCGGGACGGCGGAAAGGAATTATTATTATTAGTAATATATATATATATATATATATTAAATTTATAAAGATTATATTCAAATTTTAAATCTTAAAAACGGATCCGGAAACGGGTACCTGGGTCGGGTCGGATTTGGGCAGTTGTCACAGTCTCCCCTACTTTAAGAAATTTCGTCCCGAAATTTATCTCGAAGTAGGATGCGCAGAGAAAAGGTGCGGGTAATTGATTTTCAATTGATCTTCCCTTTCCCAAGTGAACTCGGCTCCGCGCTTAGACTCCCAGCGAACTTTGACAATAGGGATGCGACTGCGCTTGGTTTTCTTCACCTCGCGATCCATAATCTCAACAGGCTTCTCAACGAAATGCATAGACTCATCAACTTGAACTTCATCAAGTGGTATGTGGAGGTTCTCGTCAGCTAAACATTTCTTGAGATTGGATACATGGAACGTTGGATGCACATTGCTGAGCGCGGGCGGCAGGTCCAGTCTGTAGGCAACTTTTCCCACTCTCGCGAGAATCTTGAACGGACCAACATAACGAGGTGCAAGCTTACCTTTCTTCCCAAAGCGAACAACACCCTTCCAGGGCGACACTTTGAGGAGAACAAGATCACCAACTAGAAATTCGAGAGGCTTCCGCCTGCGATCTGCGTAACTCTTCTGCCGGCTTCTGGCAGTCAGCAGATGATCACGGACCTTGGCGATTTTATCGGTTGTCACTTGAACTAGTTCGGGTCCTGTGATTTGAACTTCACCCACTTCGTTCCAACAAATCGGTGAGCGGCACTTTCGACCGTAAAGTGCTTCAAATGGGGCCATACCGATGCTGGAATGATAGCTGTTATTATAAGAGAACTCGATCAGAGGTAGGTGTGAATCCCAATTACCTCCAAAATCAAGAACACAAGATCGAAGCATATCCTCCAGGGTTTGGATGGTTCGCTCAGACTGTCCGTCAGTCTGAGGGTGATATGCAGTACTCATGTCCAAACGAGTTCCTAACGCAGATTGGAGAGATTTCCAAAAGTGAGATATAAAACGGCCATCGCGATCGGATATAATGCTCAAGGGAGTGCCATGACGGCAGACAATTTCTTTGACATATAGATGCGCAAGTTGTTCAACACGGTAGGTTTCACGAATGGGCAGAAAGTGGGCAGACTTGGTCAATCGATCCACTATTACCCATATGCTATCATGTTTGCTTGCGGTCAAGGGTAACTTGGTGATAAAGTCCATTGCTATACTTTCCCATTTCCACGTAGGAATTTCTGGTTGTTCGAGCAAACCAGATGGGCGTTGATGTTCAGCTTTTACCTTAGAACAAGTTAGGCATTTAGCTACGAACACAGCAATATCCTTTTTCATACCGGGCCACCAATAAGTAAGGCGCAAATCCTTGTACATTTTGTCAGCGCCAGGATGAATGGAATACCGGGTTTTGTGCGCTTCACACAGTATGTCAGTGCGAAGAATCTCATCATTGGGAATCCAGATGCGATTGAGATAACAGAGAATTCCATTCAGGTTAGGGACTAGATGCGCTTCCGCACCACACGCTAACTCGGCGTGTAGGTTGCCTTGGCTGATCGATGCGCGCTGCGCGTCGCGAATGCGCGATTCAAGATTGCTTTGGATCGGCGCGAAGTGAAGCTGCGTGCGCGGCAAAATACAGTTGAGTTGACTGGGTTTATGGCTGAGCGCATCGGCTACCACATTAGCCTTTCCAGGGTGATATCGGATCTCACAATCGTAATCGCTGATGAGTTCGTTCCATCGGCAATGTCTCATGTTAAGTTCCTTTTGATCAAAAATGTGCTGAAGGCTTTTATGGTCGGTGTAAATGATGCACTTAGTACCATAGAGGTAGTGTCTCCAGATTTTTAAGGCAAATACAACTGCACCAAGTTCGAGGTCGTGAGTCGCATAATTCTTTTCATGAATTTTGAGTTGCCTTGACGCGTAAGCGATAACCTTGCCTCGTTGCATAAGTACACAACCGAGACCTTGGTTGGAGGCATCACAATAAACGACAAGGTCGTCAGTACCCTCTGGTAATGTTAGAACAGGAGCTTCGCACAACTTTCGCTTGAGCGTTTGAAAGGCTTCTTCTTGCATCGAGCCCCAAATATACGGTTTGCCTTTGCGCGTTAATGCTGTTAAAGGCAAGGCGATTTTTGAGAAGTTCGAAATGAATCGCCGGTAGTAACCAGCTAAGCCCAAAAAGGAACGGATTTCGGTAGGAGTGGTCGGTGCAATCCAGTGCTTGATTGCTTCAATTTTGGATGGGTCGACATGAATACCCATCTCGTTTACAACATGACCAAGAAACTGTACTTCGTCAGACCAAAACTCACACTTGGAGAGTTTGGCGTAGAGTTGTTCGGTTCGAAGCTTTTGCAACACCAACAGAAGATGTTGTTCATGCTCGGCCTTGGTTTTGGAATATATCAGAACGTCATCGATAAACACGATCACGAATTGGTCCAAGAAAGGCCTACACACCCGGTTCATTAGATCCATGAAGACAGCGGGTGCGTTGGTTAAACCGAAGGGCATGACCAAGAATTCAAAATGACCGTAGCGGGTTCGAAAGGCAGTTTTGGGAATATCTTCTTCACGGATACGCAACTGGTGATAGCCAGAACGGAGATCGATTTTGGAGAAACAAGAGGCACCTTGGAGTTGGTCAAAGAGGTCGTCAATACGCGGTAAGGGGTACCGGTTCTTAATGGTGAGCTTGTTCAGCTCGCGGTAATCGATACACATGCGAAACGAACCGTCTTTCTTTTTAACGAACAAAACCGGAGCACCCCACGGCGAAGAGCTAGGGCGAATGAATCCTTTATCGGTCAACTCTTGAAGTTGACTTGCTAATTCTTGCATTTCAGTGGGTGCAAGTCGATAAGGAGATTTGGCTACGGGGGATGCACCAGGAACAAGATCAACACGAAACTCGACTTCTCGAGCGGGAGGTAAACCAGAAAGATCTTCGGGAAAGACTTCAGGAAAGTCGCGCACGATGGGGATTTCATGAAGTTTCTTCTTTCCTTCATCGGGTTTGACCACATGAGCTAAGAACGCGACACATTTCTTTCGCAAAAGTCTTCGGGCTTCAGTGCATGACATAAGTTTAAGACCGTTAGATGGTTTCTCGCCGTAGATATGAAGATCTTGACCATTTTCCCAAGGAATGCGAATCAATTTCTTGGCGCAGATTACTTCGGCGCGATTTTGCGAGAGCCAGTCCATACCAATAATAACATCAAAACTTCCAAGAGGCATGGGAATGAGGTTGATTAGAAAATCGTGTTCATTAAGGTTAAGCGTGCAATCTTTGATCACGGAGTTTAATATAATAGTTTCACCGTTAGCCATTTCAACTGTAAAGTTTTCGTTTAAGTTTATTCGCGGTCGCGCAAGTTTTTGTTCAAATGCGCGAGAAATAAAACTCCTATCGGCGCCAGTATCAAAAAGTATAGATGCATATTGTCCGTTAAGTAAAAATGTACCATTAACCACGTCATTATTCGCTTGCACTTGGTGCGCGGTTATATTAAAAGCTCGTCCGCGCGCCACTTGGTTTGAAATTTGGTTAACCGGATTAGCTTGTGTAATTTGTACTTGCAGTCTCGGGCACGCGTTCCGGAAATGACTGGGGTCACCGCAGTTATAGCACGACCTGGGTCGTGGGTTATGGTATGTTGATTGTGGGTTTTGCGGGTAGGTTGGTGGTGTTTGCGCGATTGGGTTGGCGGGAAGGACTCTACAGTACTCAGCAGTGTGACCACTACGGCCACATTGGTTGCATTGACGACACGGGGTTTGAGTTGGGTGATGAAGTTTACAGGTTGGGCAAAAGGGTTGGTTTCCTGTGTAAGGTTTCTTAGTTGACGGGGCAGGGAGTGCGGCATTGGTTAAGGCATAGTTATGGACTACAGGGGGTGTTGGGTAGGTTGACAGTGGGTTAGGAGCGTATACTGGAGGTTGGTAGGCGGGTTGCTGGACGATGAGCGGGTTGGTAAGCGCGTAGGCTTGATGATTGGGTTTGCGCCTGCGTTTGAGGTTGTTACGGTTTGAGGGTTCTGGCTTGGTTTCTGTTGGTTCTGGGACAGTCTTGGTGAGTTTGGTCTTCTCGGCTCCCCGCAGGAACAGGGTTCCTGCCCTGACATGGTTGTCGCTGAGCACAGCGGCCAACTCGATGGCGTCAGAGAGGGTTACTGGGTTCCTGGCCCATACAGAATCTTGAATTTCCATGGGGAGACCCCCAAGAAACTTTTCGATGGCGCGGCGGGAAGGGGTAACTAGGTGCGGGACAAGCAAACTTAGTTCGTGAAAGCGCGTAGCGTACTCGCGCGCTTCGCCACTGTACTGTTTCAAGTTCCAAAATTCCTCCTCAATGCGCTTTACTTCGTTGGGAGGGCAGAATTCTCGAGTCAAAAGATCCTTGAATTCCTCCCAGAGCATGCTAGAAGCAGCCTCTGCGCCACGCGCATGAGCTACTCCGTTCCACCACGTAAGCGCCCTTGATTCCAGGACACTTGAGGCGTATAAGGTTCGTCGGTCTGGAGGGCAATGGGTATGGAGGAAGGTGTTCTCAATTTTCTCGAGCCATTGGAGCATTACGGTGTCTCCTTCGAGCCCTGTGAATTTCGGAGGGTTACCCGCATTAAAGGACTTAATATTGTATCCGGAGGGGTTGGTATTATTTTGATTTAAGGCTTGGGCTATTGCGGCGGCCATTTCCTGGGAACGACGCTGCATACGTCTGCGCGAGGCTTCTCTCCTCTGATGACGGCGAGCTGATATCTGAGGCATTCTATAAAAGTTTTAGTTTTTGTTAATATCTTGGTATGGGAAATCGTTTTAGCGCAAAGTATATCATTATAAAGCTTGTTTCGCGGAGTTAAATGCTATCAAATTTTGAAGTAAAATATGAATTTAAATGCAAACTTAATACAGGTAATGAATTCGAATTGAAAATCGACAATTCATGCATCACCATGACTTTTCAAATCTTCAATTTAAAATATACGAGTAAATGAGTATTGGAGATTGACAATTCATGTATCACCATGACTTTTCAAATCTTCAATTTAAAATATACGAGTAAATGAATATTGGAGGTTGACAATTCATGTATCACCATGACTTTTCAAATCTTCAATTTTAGAACATAAAGTTAATGGAGATTGAAAATCAACTATTCATGATCACCATGACTTTTCGGATTTTCAATGTTAAGTCCCAACAACAAACGAATATGTAAGTAAAGAACGAACTGAAATTTAACAATAAAAATCGAAAGATCGCGGATAAAACATGAAATCATGTGCTGCGTATGCGCAAGCATATTTTATAAATATCAAGTAATTAACAATTAGCGCGCAATCATGAGATTTTCTCATGCGCGAGAAGGGACTCTTAGGTATTCTATGTCGTTACGTCTAACCACCTAATCCTAAAGTCACGGAGCTCTGATACCAATCTGTAACACCCCGACCGATGGCGGATTATACATCGGGGCGCTACCAATTGTTTCATTACTCGTGACACTATTTGGGTGTCAATATTTAATAAATACATTTCATTGCGCATGCGCATAACACACATAAAGTAACATAAATCACATAACATAAATCATAATATTCAAATACATAAATTTGTCTTTATATTTTAAACTAGGTCCAAAGTAAAAGAAAACATCCTACGTGTCCTCGAGTTTCCAAAAGCAGCTACAGCAAACCTGAACATGTGTTAAAATAAAACGTCAACACTTGCGTGTCGGTGAGAAATCAAGTTAAATAGATATAAATAGATAATAAAGCACTGCGCGCAACATGTGTATAACTGGTGTTCAACATAGCGTGTAAACAGATTGTGATCAAGCCTAAATAGATCATAGCTCATAGTTCATAACGTGCTCCAAATCGAGCAAAAACAAATAATCATTCGTGTATGTGCAAAGAAACCAAGAAAAATCGTAACGATAGGTCTCCCGTGTTCATCTAATGGATCCATGAAAACTTCGGAATAGGCCGAACAAAGCGGTTAATGATCAACACATACAAATATACAACACTAGTAAACGTCCATAACACATGGGTTTTGCGCACATAATTTCATAAACAAGTTTAAGACTCAAGTTGTAAGAACACATGAACATCCCAAAACGTTAGAAATAAAAGGGGATTAGGTACGAGATTACTCACTTGTAAGAGGTGTGTTGAAAGATAACGTAAGATCCAACTTTTAAACAAGCGAAAGTTAACCTATAAATAAGAGGTTATTGGTTTAACGATTGGTTTTTATGTCTTGAATATATGCAAGTTACTTAAACAAAATATATATTTACCGAGATTTCTGGGCAGAAAAGAAGAGAAGACGGATGCAAAGAGGGGAGTGGAGGCGTCGCTGAAGATCTTCTGCAGAGAGTAAGGGAGAAAGATTTGGGGAGAGTTTAAGTGTTTAAGTGTTTGTGTTTAATTATCAAAGATATTAGTTTTATTTATAGGAAAACCCTAGGGAACACATCTCTGGAAAAAGGGGAAGAAGATCTTATCAAATCAAAGCAAAAGATCTTAAAAGCAAAAGATATCACAAGCAAAAGATGTGGTGGCAGCTGCAGGGGATGGGGAAGGCTGACAGGTTACTGTTCATTGCATGGGAGGGGTCAGATAAAGGTACTGTACGAGACATGCAAAAGAAGATTTTAAAAGATTATGTCAGTTACTTTTTCTGACAACCAAGAGGGTTGGTAAGCAAGCTACGCCGAAAGTGACTTTTCGGACAGATGTCAGATCTGGACTACTGTGCCCATACCTTGGCAGGTATAGCACAGAAGATAAGATATTTCAAAAGCATACAGGCTGGCTTAAACTGGAGAAAAGACTTAAATGTCTAGCGCGAGAAGGCTTGAGCGCGCGAGGGCGAAGGCAGACAGAACAAACCTTAGCGCGCCGCGGGAAGAGCTACAAACCTTAGCGCGCCGCGGGAAGAGCTACAATCCTTAGCGCGCCGCGGGAAGAGCTACAATCCTTAGCGCGCCGCGGGAAGACCTACAATCCTTAGCGCGCCGCGGGAAGAACTACAATCCTTAGCGCGCCGCGGGAAGAACTACAATCCTTAGCGCGCCGCGGGAAGAACTACAATCCCTTGCGCGCCGCGGGAACAGTTCGTCTCGCGTATCGCAGGAACAGCTGGTCTTCACGCAGGCTTCCTTGTAAGGAGTCTGGCGCGTGGAGCTGCGCAGACATCCTTAGGCGGGAAGAACCAAAGGACAAGCAAAGAGTTAAGAGAAAAAGGGGTTCAAGGCTTAAGGGTTAAGCAGAGGGGCGGGACGGCGACAAGAGAGAAAGGGGCGGGACGGCGACAAGAGAGAGAAAGGGGCGGGACGGCGGAAAGGAATTATTATTATTAGTAATATATATATATATTAAATTTATAAAGATTATAATCAAATTTTAAATCTTAAAAACGGATCCGGAAACGGGTACCTGGGTCGGGTCGGATTTGGGCTGTTGTCACAGGGGGCAACCGTCAGTAGTTGGACGGAACCTACGTGGTGTTACATGTTTCAAATGACGCTTGTTGGGGCAGCTAGAGCGTGGTTCGATCGTCTACCGGTCCACCACATCTACGATTGGGAAGACTTCCAGCAGAAATTTAGCCAACACTTCAGCCAACAAAGAAAGTATACCGAAGAGCAATGGACAATCCTCAAATGCATTCGAGAGGAAGATGAATCTTTGCCAGACTTCATCACTCGCTTCAACTCAAAGAAGCTAAGTCTGGGTAATATTAGCGAAGATCTTGTTCGCGCTGCTTTCATCCAGGGCGCGAACGACCCAGAGCTCATCCGCACCTTAACGGGTAAAGATGGCATGCCATCCACATGGGATGCCATCATGACAGCAGCTAAACGCTTTGCGGAAACGGAGAAGCAACTGGGTAGAGATCTCCCCCAGAGCACAAACCTCTACACCCAGAAAACAAGAGAAGACAACGTCCTTACCGCCCGACTAAACAAAAAGCGGAAGCTAGGCATTTGGCAGTCAAGGGTAAACTTTGACACCTCATCCGGCTTGCAACATCGGTTAGGCGGAAGGGATAACGTACAGTCGAACCAGAACTCCAGATGGACGCCACTCACCAAAAGCGTCACCGAGATATACGCCACTGAGGAGCTCCCATGGCCAAAGGCTCCAATAATCCGACATCGTCACAATGCTGATCGGAGCAAATACTGTGACTTTCACAGGACAAAAGGCCACAACATTGAAGAATGCACAGACGTAAAGGACATCGTCGAAGCATTTGTCAGAGAAGGGACGCTCGCACACCTCGTGGCGTAACGAACGCTGAGCAGGCTGATGCGTGTAGAACCCCAGCTGGGGAAAAACACGAATAAAATTGCAGCTTCAATGCCGGAGACTACATACTGCGTAAACAACGAGATCCCGAACCAGGTGCATATCGGCTCGATGGCACTCCCATCCCAACAACATGGAAGGGAGCTCAATTACACAGTTTGCATGTAGATCAATTCCAAATTTGTAAAGAAAAGGCCCAGAGCCACTTCTAATAGAAATGATTCTCCTTAGAACATCGACGCTGATGATTTTACATTTATACTTATGAACTTTCCACACGGATATGCCGGTCTTCACCGCATACATAAGTGTGAAAGAAGTCGTTGCGTGGGGAAGGCGACAAAACCCGCATAAACCCAAAAAACGGCAAACCTTCACGCAGGTCAGTTAAAGGTAAAGTTCAGTCATCCCACTAAATGAATGTGCCGATCTATCCGTACAAATCATGATAGAGTAAACTGAACACTAACCTATTAACAACCGCGCGTCGAACGGTTAATTTATTCAACACTGATGCCGGTATTCACCGCATAATTAAGTGGAAAGTCGTTGCGTGGGGAAGGCGGCAAAACCCGCATAAACCCAAAAAACGGCAAACCTTCACGCAGGTCAGTTAAAGGTAAAGTTCAGTCATCCCACTAAATGAAAGTGCCGGTCTATCCGCACGAATCATGATAGAGGAAACTGAACACTAACCTATTAACAACCGCGCGTCGAACGGTTAATTTATTCAACACTGATGCCGGTTTTCACCGCATAATTACGTGGAAAGTCGTTGCGTGGGGAAGGCGGCAAAACCCGCATAAACCCAAAAAACGGCAAACCTTCACGCAGGTCAGTTAAAGGTAAAGTTCAGTCATCCCACTAAATGAAAGTGCCGGTCTATCCGCACGAATCATGATAGAGTAAACTGAACACTAACCTATTGACAACCGCGCGTCGAACGGTTAACTTATTCAAAATACTTTAGAAAATTTCTAACAGAAGGATGAGGAAAACCTCCACGCAGGTTAGATGTAGGTAAAGTTTAGCCATCCTACTAAGTGCAAGTGACGGTCCTACCCGCACAATCACGAAAGAGGAAGCAAAACTTCAACCTATTATCTACCACGTTCAAAGGTTAACTTATTCTAAACACTTAGAAAATTTCTAGAAAGATGAGGAAAACCTCCACGCAGGTCAGATATAGGTAAAGTTTAGCCATCCTACTAAGTGCAAGTGACGGTCCTACCCGCACAATCACGAAGGAGGAAGCAAAACTTCAACCTATTATCTACCACGTTCAAAGGTTAACTTATTCTAAACACTTGGAAAATTGCTAATTTAAACTAAAGTATGCATGAGCAAGTCATATAACGTTTATAAAGCAAGTCATCCAGTGAAAGTAGCGGTCTTACCCGCACAAAGATTTATATTTCATAATATTCATTACAAGAATGGTCGGGTAACTACCCGCCTACAAGAATATAAATCTATACAAGCTAAACCTATCCTAACAGTGGGAAGGGATCTTCAGGATCAAGCTTTAGGACCACTTCCACTTGGACCAGCACCATCAGTAGAGCGTGGCGGTTCAAGGAAAGCTTTAAGGATAGCTAGCCCATCATCAGCAGCAGCAACTTCGTTCACCTTCTCCACCACCGGATGCGGGAAGGCGGCATACTGATTCACTGCTTGGTCATAAACAGCTTCAGTATCCACATCATACAAAGGGAAGTTGGAAGGCGGGATGCCTTTCTCAACGAACCCTAGACCAAGCAGGAAGCCGGCCTTTTCCCCATCCTCATGAGAAGCGTTGAGGGCTGCGCTCATGGCATCGTCGTATGATGTGTCCGTGAAGACTCGATGCACAACCTACAAAAAAAATATACAAGTATCAAAACCTTTTCTATTTACAAAGAAAAGCGTGAAGACATTATGAAGCTAAGCTTACCTGAGACAACGCTTCTCGAAGAAGCTATTCCTTGGTAACCAGAGCTTCCTGGAGGGCAGCTTGAGCTTGGTTACGGGCGCGTTCGGCTTCACTTTTGTTGAGGTTGGCAAGCAACACTTCTTTAGCCGCAGCCTCTTCAACGCCCTTTAGCTTCCGCTCAGTGAGGTCAAGCACCCCCCTCTGGTCCAAGATCTCTTGGAGCTTCTTGGCGTCTTCCATCGCCAAGGCATCATGAGCCTGTTGGAGCACCTCTAGTTTGGCTTTAAGTTCCTCATTCTCGAGGCGTAGAGGCTCAGCAACAGCTTCAGCCTTGGTGGCCCTCTCAGTTGCGTTCCGTGCAGTTTCCTTAGCCAGCCGAAGCTGTTCGTTAACAGCTTGGGCAGCCTTGGAACGGGCCTCGAGACGGGCCTGAACTTCAACCTCGAGGGCCTTGAAGGCCTTCTCCTTTTCCGCAGCCACTGCGGTAAGCCTCTTGTTCTCCTCCCGGACAGCCCGCGCCTGAGCTACTTCTTGGATGCGAGCTGCTTTTAACTTGTCGTTTTCACGACAAAGCAGCTCGACGCGCGGCTGCATCCGGGCCAGGAGAATCCGCAGCTCATTGGTTAGCCTACCCTCCTGGTAGCTAGCCATTGCTTCCCCCAACGCACCACTGGGAGCTGCGTGACGAGCCCACTCCACGCACTCCACAGGCGTGCGAAGGGTTGTTCCTCGGCGGATGTTCCAGCGTGGAACATACACTTCATTGGAATCCGACATTGCAAAAAACAAAAAGCAGTTAGGAAAAGATGATATATATATATAAAAAAAAAAGGCCAAAAGAACCCTACGCACCTGTAGGGTCGACAACAGGCCGATAGCCGCCAAACCCATCACCTGAACCCAAGGGAAATCCATCCAAGAGGTCAGGCAGATGGGAAGGAGGCAGAGGTTGGCGAGAAGCCCCAAGCATACCTGAAGGATCGGCTGTAGATGCCGACGTCGGAGGCATGGAGGCCGCCGCGGTAGAAACCAACGGAGGTGAACTCACCGGAGGTGAACTCACAACCGTGGTCGCCGCTGCGGAAGTACCCGCAGAAATAGTCACCGCCGGCTCAGTGAAAGATTCAGTAAATATGGCACTGACAGCCGGCGGAGATGTCATCACAATTGGAACAGTTGGCTCAACTGGGTGAGCAACTGAACCAACTGAAGCAGGCGCAGCCGCCTGGGTCATCGCCTCAGGTAGGTTGACCAAGCCTACCGTCATGGGTCCAGAGGTGCTCCTCCCCGCTCCACCCTGGAATGCGGTAGCATCCACGCCTGCACAAAGAAGATATAAGTATAATGGCGGAAAGATATGAAGTTAAAAAGTAAAGTTTGTACTTACGGGTTTTCTTGAGCCTAAAAGTGCGAACAGGCGGGGACGAACCCGATGGAGCCGGCCTCTTCACGCCGCTCACCGTCGTTGTCCTGGGCTGCTCGGAGGTGACGGTCGTCTCAGCCTCCGGAGCAGTGGTCTTATCACCACCAGGGTTCCCCGCCACCTCCTCGCTCTCGGTCTCTGAATCAGACCGAGGCACCGGATCGGCAGTGGTGGCAACCTTCGCCTTCCCCTTCCCGCCGGCAGCCTTCTTCTTCCGCACCAACGGAGGACCATCTGCGGATTCCTCATCAGAACACAAGATTAGAGGAATTCCAGCAGATGTTTCAGCATTGAGGGGTCGAGGGTTGAATAACTCCTTACCTGGCCGCCTGGCGCTCAGGATCTCGTGGCCTGGCGGGTAGACCTCCACGAACCGATCCGCCGTCTGTTCAAGGATGGGCAACTCGTTCTCATCTAGAGCACGAGTACCCATCCGAGCGGGACTATCAGCCTCCCGCGGATGCAGGAGCGACTGCAAGTCGTTCCCCTCTGAAATAAAAGAAAAACAGTTAGAAGACAAACCTATATAAACAAATAAGACAGAGCATACCGTAAGGGACAGAGTTCAAACCGTATTCGAGGACGATGGGAACCTGTGACGCCTCCTTCCACGCCCGGCTCATCCCAAGCATCACCATCCCAGACTCCGCAAAGCGGTATACCGGATTCTGGACCCGGGAGATCTTGGCGAACCACTCCGCCTCCTGGTAGTTGAGGGCGTGAAGGGCGGGGAGTGCTCTCCCATTCTTAAAGGTCATCGCAAGGGGGATGACGCGAGCGGAGATATAAAAAAACTCACGCTTCCACGACCGAAGACTGCGCTCGGTAGCGCAGATCTTCAACCCCTTGATCCGATTGACCAAGGTGTACCACCCCTGGATGCACCTCCAAGAATAGAACGTCATCAACCGGTCAGCATGGGGCTCCACGCCCAGAATGAGGCACACCCACTCAAAGTGGCGGATCTTGGCGATCGCCATCGGGTGTACCTCCGTCAGATGCACGCCGTGCCTCTCCAAGACACGGTATACAAACTTCGTCAATGGGAACCTGAGATTCCCATAAACGAAGAATGCAGCGTACACCCCTATCTTGCCCTGGGGGGCATCGTACACCGTCTGGTGTGGCTCCGGAAACTCAGGCTCGAACGACTCGAGCATGAACTTCCGGACGACGTACCGATAGAGGTCGGCCGGAAGAGCACACTGGCATTCGCCAGCAGTGCTCTTATCGTCTTTATCAGACGTAGACGTCGGGATCTCGACGTGCACGTCAGATTCTTCGGCGGCAGCTTCAAAATCGTAGGTAGAAGACATGGTTTGGAGGTAAAGAAGAGTGATTTCAGGAGAATGCTTGGTAGAAAGTATTCGCCGGAAATCGTTTACAAGAAGAGGAGTGAAAGTGTGAATTACAAGAGACCCTCTCCCCCTTTATATACTCATCGCAATTAATGGATTGAATTTAATGCGGAAAAGAGAGAAATCGCAGTTGCAATGAAACTATGACACGTGGCAAAGTGCAAGCTGGCAACAGCTGTTGAAAGGACGCGTGCCATTAATTTCGCGGCCACGCGCCCGAAAAATCGCGCCCACGCGTCTGAAAAAGCGTCTGGAATGACCATGTACTGTCACGTCACCATAACTTCCTGCACGTCCTGACACAGTCAGAAGAAACCGTCGGACAACGTTTCAACAGTTTGGACTGTTCTTATACTTTCACCAACTCTTCGAATTTCAAAATTTCAAAAAGATTCAAAAGTAAGCGGGAAAATACCCCTTACCTTGGCAACCAAGTAACTGTAAGACAGGTGCGAGTACAGTGTTAAGGCAAAACCCTTCACATAGTTAGCACCTGCAGGGAATTGAAGCCAAGAATACCTCGGCGACCAAGTAACTATAGGACGGGTGCGGGAACAGTGTTAAGGCAAAACCCTTCACATACTTAGCACCCGCAGGGAATTGACGCCAGGAATACCTTGGAAGTAAAGTAACCGTAAGACGAGTGCGGGTACAGTGTCAAGGCAAAACCCTTCACATACCTAGCGCTCCGCAGGGAATTGAAACCAAGAAGGATCTTCTGGGCAATGCTTTCGGAAACGGGAATAACATCCCCGCATAGCGGGAACGTCGAGAACTACATTGTTTGAAGCTCCAAGATGGAATTGGTGGTTTTAACATAATTGATCACTATGTTCAAAACTACCAAAACCTCATGGAGAATCCACACAAGTGGGACTCAACGCTCCTGACTTGTGAGGAGGTTACAGACCTACCCGCATCATACCCAAAGATCAAGCAGGAAAGTCGGGAATTTCTGCAAGTGACATAAGGACTTCCGCGGGAAGAATCCCCATGGAAAACCTTAAAACTAAACCCTTTTCAAAAACCCTTTGCTTAAGTCCAAAAGTTCACCTCACTTATTAAACACTCAAGAGAAGAACATTGGACTGGGGGGACTTGAAGAGGTAGGTCCCAGCAGAGCCCAGTTGGACCCACAGGACTCACCTTGAAGAGACGTCTGCGCAGAAACCAACTGGATCCGCAGGACCCACCATGCTCAGAGACGAGACGTCCTTACGCGCAGTACGCAAGCTGTTCCCGCAGGAAATGCCTCCCAATGGTGAAGTACTCCGCCTGTTCCCGCAGCTGCGGATACAAGCCACCAGAGAAGGCCACCCGCGCAGCAAGGCTACACGCACAAAGCACTTAGCTCTCAATAATTCAGTAGTCACCTGAAGGAATGAGCAAAGCCGGGAACAATCCCGCACAAAGGCGGGAGGGGGAATACTCCCGCCCAAATGAGCCAGTCCGTACGATACTGGAAGATCTTTTGTACTGTACCTGACGAGGTATGGGCAAAAGATCTGACCAGAGATACGACAGCCCATTGACAACAGTATGGCGAGCAGCATGCTCTTGTACTGTATGTCACTATTAGCCGCTACCTACTCACCAACTCCTGTCATACCACGTGCATAGCCTGCGGTTGGTGGAAAAGGAATAGTACACAGCAGGCCTGGTCACTGTCAGCCGCTGCCTACCCACCAACTACCAGCATGGCACGTGCGTAGGCCACAGTTGGTAGAACAGGAATACTATTCAACCGGCTATACCCTATTGGAAACCTACCTTCGGCTATAAATACCCCAAATGGTATGATCATCTCATCTTATCTTGTATCTTACATCTTATACCTGATATCTGCTCTAGCAATCTTTTAATATACACTTATATTCAAGAGCAATCTAGTCTGATTCTCACGCCGGAGGGTGGTCACAAGGAGGTACCCCCCCCCATTCTCAGTGACGAGCTCACGGTGTCTGTTTTGCAGGTTATCAGAAGAACCATCTTTGCCGAGTCTAACCCCTCGTGGGAAACATCTATTTAACCCCCAGATTATCCGTAATCTGCCCGGGGTCGATTAGTGTTTCTTCACTTGTCATCCTGTTGTTTACTCTTATTTCGAACATCATGCTTCTCATAGTTGTACTTTGTACGTCCATGGTTGTATCTTTCACAAAACACCTTTACCCTTTGTATAGCAAAATGAAGGTGCCCATTATTGCGTGGTAGCTTTTTCCAAGAGAAATGCTTATTCTAACAGTTACACGTTATGCATAGTTATTTGTACATTACATTGTCAAAAGAAACTAACTTTTTAAAGCAAATAATAGAATACTCTTATGATCTTATCTTTCTTTTTGGTCATTTTGGACCCCTTGAGAAAACCATGTGGCAGTGGTTTGCCACTAGCTTAAAAAGAGGACAAATGTGTATGGGCCATTGAAGTTCTTTTCTCTAAAAGGTTTTAGGCAAGAAAGGCTCCCCACTAATCCACTTAGTTTAGCATGTTTTTTAACAAGCAAATACATTTATAGAATATGATAAATTAATTTACTGTCTAATCTTTTATATTATCTCGTTCTTATTTTCAATTGGCCTCATCTTCAAGAATTATTTGGTGTTCTTGAATTCTTCTGCTTAAGAAGTTAATAAACAAAAAAAAAAAAAACTAAACTAAACAAAAATTATTGATCCGTTATCTGTATGTGACACCTTAGACAAGTCTCATATAGTTTTGTCTACAAGAGAGATATTGAAGTTTTTCACTCGGGTAAACAAAGCAAATTCATTAGCATCTTGTATACAAAAAACACAATGATGATTGCTATGAGTGGTCGGATGTTACAAACAATATCCAAACCACTCATGGCATGCTTATGATGACATGGCATGCCTTATCGAGGATGAAGAGTCGCAATGAAGGTGTTTGTGGCACATTAGGGCAATCTCACGTAACCGAACCTCAAATATCATCAATGCATTTTGAGCGCATTAGTTGTGAATTAGAGAATTGCTCAATGATTAAGCGTGCTTTGGTGAAAGCAATTCAATTGTTTTACCAAGTAACTAAAAGCATACATATGCCCTATTTATGTGTAAATCAAACAATGTTCGTTAATATTAAGGGTTAGATGTTACATTTTTTAACTTAATTTTTCCACATAAATGGGTTTCTTCGTCTTGCTAAGGCTGTCATTCAAAACCTAGCAACTCCTTCATTTGTTTGTATTTAATCTCACACTAGGCGCTAACTTCTATCGGTGATCTTAGTGTCATCGTCTATCTTAAATGTTTGAATTTAAAATTTGAAAATTCATAAAAGCATCAAGCATAAAATTTACCATGCCCAGATGAATGTGCTCCACCTGCAGATTGTGTCTGCTTTATGGATTTGAAATGGGTGGTCATCTTCATGCTGCTGTTGGATGAATTGTTCTCTAAGGTTTATAAAGGCTGAATTGCTTTATACAAAAGTTCCCACTAAATTAAATCAACCTTCAAATGTGCAATTTCTTTTATATATTATATAATATAGGGTAAGTATAAGTTTTTCCTCTTTTGTGAATAAGGTAAATTGCAATTTTGTGCCTTTTTGTTTTTGAGCAGCTAAATATTATACTACAGAAGATTGAACATTTGGTCTACTGTTCTACACCCTAAATATCTTACCACCCCACAAACGTCTTTACATTTAATATGTTCTCGTATTTTTTTATTCTTTTATACTGGCCGGTGTAAAAAATTTTGCTACATTTTACAATATAACTATTTTGCCGTTACAACTAAGAACAATTTTTTTTAAATCATAATTCTTTCTATTTGTCTTTTAATTTCTTTTCATTTCCTTTTTTTTTGTTTTATCCTTCTTATCACTTTTATAAAGTCTTTTAAATAATTAATTAATTAACCAACTAGTATATTTTAAAAGTTATATATTTTTATGATTTATTTATTTAGCTTGTTTGATTAATGTGTTTACTTTATTATTATTATTATTATTATTATTATTATTATATAACAAATATTTTGGAGATGCAAATGAGTTGAGCTGAGTCGAGCCCGAGCTCGATCTTGGCTCATTTATTTTAAGAGAGACGATTCTGCTTGCCAGTAGAAACATGATTAATTAGAGAGTATGTTTGGTTGGAGGTAATGAAATAAAAGGGATAATGGAATGAGAGAAGAAATGGAATTGATAACGGAATGAAATGGATCATTAGCATTCCTTTGTCTTGTTTGGTTAACCAATATGAATGAAATGAATTATTACTTTATGTTGTTTGGTATCCAAAAAAATGTAGAAATGAAATAGAAATAATAAAAATACTCATATCTCAAAATAATTTTTTTTACCAAAAAAAAACTACATTGGCGACGGTGGTGGTGGTAGCTTCGGTGACGAAAATGGTGGTGGCGGTGGCGGTCAGGTGGTGGTGGTCAGGCAACGACAGTGGTGGTGGCAGTGATGTCCAAGTGGAGGCGAAGACAGTGGTTGTGGTGGTTACTGCAACAATGGTGGCGGTGGTGGCAGCAACGGCGGTGGTAGCGGTGGTGGCGGCAACGGCGATGTTGGTGTTGGCGCTCAGGTGGTGGTGGCGGCGATGGTGGTGGTGGTTGTTGTTAACTGGTGATGTTGAGAAAGTAGGGTGAAAGAGGAATGAAATGGAAAAAAATGATGGGGGGGGGGGATGAGAAGGAATGGTTTTGATGGAATGGGATCCATGTGTAATGGATGATTCATTTCATTGATCAAACCAAACATCATATTTTTCATTCCCACGCAATGAATCATTCCATTCCCCCTATCATTTTTGCATACCAAACGCTACATTAGAGGTATATATATGAAGAAGATAAAGCCTGATATTTGAAGAGCGGAGAAAACTGAAGAAGTGTTGGGCTTTTATTCTAAAAGTTCAGATGACCTTTTTTTATGGGCTTACCTAAGTTTAGCCCGTTTCTAAATCTCAAGTATCCAATGGCCTATGGTACAACTAATAAGAAAAATTAACAAAAGCTTGTAGTTTACAAGTTCTGACGTGTAATTAACTCAACTGTGTTAGTTCGAAGGACCAAAGGTGCTACCAGCGAATAACCAATGAGCACCAAAGATGTAATTTCCAAAAAGTTAGGACCAAAATTGTAATGCTACCATAGTGGTGGACACAATGATTTAAACAAAACTTGCAATCCCAACCTATGTCCTTGGTTATTTGAACTCTCATATCGTGGTTCCGGTAAACTGAATTAAGAAAAATTGATTGTGAACAAAACATGTTGAAAGTCACCCAAAGTGTAATTACTAACTAGTCATACAACCTTCTAAATTACCTTGTTCACTATTACTGAAATATATAATCACACTTTACACGCATGTTTTTGCCATAACAAAAGGAATATTCTTCTTGACTAGTTACCCAGCCCGCCCGCCCAACCTGCTTATTTTGTCACCTCTAACACAAAGGTTACTAAACAACAGAACAACTCCATCATTACTCACAATTTGCATTTAAAAAAATAATAATAAATAAAAAAGAAGCTTTACAACTTACAAAATAATGACTATATAAGTGAACCTCCACGAGCCCTAACCCTAGGTGGGCCGACGTTTGGGCCCGATATAAGACGGCAAAGATGCCACCTTCCTTCCTAACATGGCAACTTAATCTGGCTGTAATACACAACAAACAACAGGAAAGCAAGAACAATAAACAGAAAATGAGGTGAAAATATCAGCCTCTTAAATTTTAAATAAGAAATTAAACTGTCTTTATAAGTATTAGGATCACTAAGCCATAAGTCTTTTCCTTCAACCAATGCAGCTCCTAAGGTCCAAGAAACGTCACTTGGACCAAATATAATCTCTTTATCACCAACACAAAGGGTGTTTTCAAGAAGTGAAACCACATACGGAACCCGAAAACAGAGAAAATCAGCATACTTTTGACTTATTGGCATTTTGGTCAAACCAGATAATGATCTTGAACATAGTTCTTGGCCTTTTTCCCAAACTATTGATAGATTTGTTGATGGATTCATGTTTAACAGGTTGTAAACAGCAAAGAATCCGGATAAGGCATGGAAACGTGCAGATGAGTGAGTTTTTCCGACCAAGTTGAGCATGTTTTCACCTGCAATAGAATTTGGTAGTGAGTTTACACTGGTCCCATCTTCAATCGCATTCCTCATATCGGTTTATTGAGCCCATAAAACTAGAGGTAACGATTTTGACCCGTATAGAGTATACCTATAAATGGGTCGATTTTGACCCATAAACTTAATGGGTTTATTTTCAATCAAATACAACCTCTTAAATGGTTTAACTTCAAAAAATATTATTTTGTTATTATAATTTTTGTAAACATAAATAAGCACGCTAAGTTTTTATTAAAAATGTTAACAAAGAACAAAATGGCGTTATTGGTCAACACAACCCGACCCGTTTAAAGAACCCATTTTGCCACGTCAGCATAGAATGAAAATGTTAAACAACAAATAACAGTAAAGAACAAAACAAAATAGTTTGAAAACTGACCATTTATTGAAGAAAGTCCTGTGCAGTATGAGTCAACTGATAACTTTGACCAGTCCAATGAACGGCTTAAATTAACTGCTGCAGCTCTTGCTAGCAACTTGCACTTCTCCCAATTCGGCTCTCCAACTAAATTAATAACAAAATTGTTGTTTTTCGTCATTTTTTTCGTTGAATTCCCTTCAAAGCACCCGTGACAAGAATAGTTTTGTGTACACTCATAACCAAGACACGGATGCCGAATCTCAAAACTTCCAAAATCATGCTCTATAAAACCTTGTGAATAACTAAGCATAACAACAGTTCTATCAAACGCTTCATTCAACCCAAAAGCCGGTAACGAGGCTGCAACAATCTGGCGGTCAAAAGACCCAATCTTTGACCCAAAAACACCATGATTATTCACCATCGGTTGATTAATTTCCGTTGCTACCTGCAGCGAAGAACCACCAAGATCAAGAAGCCCTAAAGTAGGCAATCTTGATAAATTCCCAAACACACCCATATGATGGTTTAACGCAATCCAGCCATAATAACCTTCTTCTTCCCCACTCAAAACCCGAATCCAATCTTTCCTAAACTTAAACTCATGTAACTTAACAACCGCCTCGATATCATCCAAAACCCGCTTAGCAGATTCTTGATCTAATCTTCTTAACCCGGCTGTCGCCAACACAAATATAGGTGTACGTTTATGTTTTTCTAAAGGTACCCATTTCTCGGCCCGACGAATCAACGGCTCTAAAGAATCCTTAACCCCAGATGCATTTCCTACAAACTTATCCAAACCGGGCTCGGTTTGCATACAATGGTACGCACAGCCGTCTTTACAGTCATTGATTTTTGTTAAATTATCAGGAAAAGTATGTAACAAAATTGGGAATTCTGAATTAATATCATTATTATTTGTGACTTTATTTTTGCGCATCCATTCATATACATTTACTCTTGTTCCACTGCTTCCGCAGTCCAACACAACAGTGAAATATGAACTGTTTGTGGGAAACACGGGATTATGAATAAAGTAGTAACCAATTAATATAAACAGTGCGATTATTACTATGGTGGTAGCCGATTTCAACGGTCTAAAATGATGAAAAACTGGGGAGATTGGAAGCTTAGCTTTAGAAGGTGATTTGGGTTCCATTGGTGGATGACAATTTTATTATCAATTTGTGAACCGCGTACCTTTGCGTTATGTAAAATAAAACCCAGATCCGGAATTAAGTGGTGCAGGGGATGGCCCTACTGCCGGCGATCACTCCGGTTGTGTAGATCTGATGATCGGAAATCCAGCTGCAGCGATTTTTATATCGTATCGGGCCGGCTCAGAAAGGTAAGGCACGTCGATTTGAAGCTTGAACCGGTTTTCAAGTTCCTCGAGCAAAGGATCTATCTCGTCTAGAACCGAAGATGCGGGCTTTTTTAAAGAAGAAAAGAGAAATAATCCTAGCCAAATACACGAATGGGGAAGAGGACGAGGACGAGGACGAAGAGGAGGACGAGGACGTGAATGAGGACGGCGAGGATGAGTATTAGCTTTATTTTAGTTAATTAAGTAGGTTATTATGTTTTTAATTGGGTTCTATGTTTTTTATTTATATTTTAGTTAAATAATTGTTATTTTCTTTTTTTAATTTTATTAAAAAAATGAGTTTAAAGCCCTTCGGGGCAAACCAGAGAGATCAACGCTGGGAGAAGTTTTATTGCCCCCATGTCCATGTGGCAGTAACGTGGCATTGCGGAGGGGCTTTGTTGCTCCGGAGAGGATGGTCTAACAAGACAATAACATAACCATTTTTGTTTCCTACAATATAAGATACGAAGTTTTAATTATCAATGATGATAATATACTAAATTGAGCAATGGAAAGTGAAAAGCCGCTAGGTTATAATAAGGATTCTAAAATTAAAACTCATGATTGAACACAGGCAAAGACTAGTTCATCAATATGCACCGGTAGTACCGGATTTTTTGATGGTTTGAAAACTTTATCAACACCCTAATTGGACCGAGCTTTATTGATGTCTTCAGTAGCCGAGAATAGCGATAGGATTGAACCATTTTTAAAACAATGGGTTTATCACTTATTGTGGCTAAAATGACGTTGTTTTAATTTGTTTTTAAGGTTAATAATTCAAACATAGTTAAAAAAAAATCAAATCACGAAAGGAATAGCGAATTCAAATTTTGTTTAGCATCCTAACCAAATTTATATATTTTTTAATTAATTAAATTCTGTTAAATGACAATTAATACACATGCCATGATATTTATTGAAAAGGTAAGGAGGATTCGTGTAAGGTAAGATTACATTTATTGTTCTATCTTAATACTACCAAAATGAGCCAATACTAGACTCTAGTTAGGCTATGTGTATACACCATTTAGGGATGAGCTCGGGATTATGCCGGTATCGATCCGAAATTCATAAATATTTGATGCCGGTATCGAAATGTTTGGTTCGATACAGGTACAGTATCAATATTTCGTGCAAAAATTTGGGAAATAGTGGGACCGTACCGGTACCAAAAACTCAAAACTTGATACCGATTCGGTACTGATACCAATTCGATACCCGCCCCAATTCAAATCCCCAAATTCAATCTAGATCAAAGCATCCAACCCTAATCCCTTCTTCTTCTCAAGTCTCAACCATTCCTGTAAAAAAATCACAAATAAAAATAATAATAAACTGGAAAATAAGTTGTGTGAGATGCATGACCACCATCAGGCCACCCCCATCATGCATGACATGAACGCTAGCGGCGCAGTGTTTGCATGACAGGGTGTGAGCCACGCCAGCCAGTTCCGAGAGCCTCTGTGAATCATATCGAAGGGTCTAAGTGTGTGGTGATTGTTATCCCATCATTGAGTCCAGAAAAGTCGTTGGCCTTGTGTGTGAGGATTTTGTCATCACCTTCGGATGCTAAATTCAAGTTATAAAATTTGCTTGAATGATATTAAATGTCGAGCGATCACACATTTACATGCAAGTATGCATAATCATGTTGCAATATGCAACTTATATGTTTCAGTTTCAATGTCTATAGGAACTCATTTATTAGTTAACCTATGAATATATCTTCATATTAATTTAGAATGACAAGTGTTGGTTTTGTTTCGAACAAAATTTAATACACGAGACTAAATTTGAGTGCGGAAGGATCAATTCAGTGAGGTTTAGCATGCTCATATCAATCATCATTACCAATTTACCATGTTCATATCAATTCAGTATTAGAGTTCATCATCTCCAAAACTAATGATGAAAAGTTAAGTTAATATCATAACAATTTTTTATATTTAAGGTTGATATTGTGCTATATAAGAGATGAAATTCTCATATATTTATGTTGATTTAAAGTGTTATTATAAAGTCAATTTTCGAAAACTCAAAAACTAATTGGAGTGAAAAGCACGGGGCTTAATTTTACAAAACCCAAGTTTAGCACTTGAAAGGTAAGATAATAGATAGAAAAAAAGAAATAATTTAGATTAATAGCGACAACTTAACTACTTAAGAGATGAATAGTAATTCTATACAAAGTTGTGTGCTTCGTTGCGTTGATAGCCTCAAAACACGTCATATCTTACATATGTATTTTAATATTTTATACGAATCTACAAGTCAAAATAACATACTATTAATTAAACAAATAAATCACAACCTTAACCTGTATCATAACAATTCATCATATGTTTATTAATAAAAAGAGGATAAAACAGGCACGCAATGTAACGGATAACGACGCTAACAAACAAAGGTTTGACTGGAAGGTTGACCTCGTCATTTAACTTAAGCTTAAGCACCATCGGGTGGGTCATAATAACCAGTTTTCTTTTTCTTTTCTTTGTTACGTATTTTGGGCTGGCTGGTGTTGGACCCAACCTCCTCGAGCCTTCGATTCGCATCATCACTTATCGCACGCAAGGACACCATAAACCACCACCGGAGTTGCTAACGCCACCATCACCATCGTTCGCTATCGCTTTCGAACATCGCAGATCGGACTCGTGGTCGTAGATCCGAATTATTCATCTCCGGTCATCAATTTCTATCCTTACGTATGTCCGATTTCGCGTTTGTTGAATTATAAATTATTTTTAATTGTTGTTGTTGTTTTATTTCAGCTGTTGTTGAATTAGAGTTCAAATTAGGGCTTGGAAATGTTATGTTTATAGAGGAAGTGCTTTTTTATTATTTATTTATTTGTTTTAGCGTAAGGCATCCGTGTTCGTATGTGAATCGATCGATAGGCTGATACGGAGGCTATGTTGTGGTACTGGCATACGTGCTCATGGTGGATTTTTATTTGTTTATATACATATTTTATTTAATTTAATACAGGATGCATATTGAATGGGATGCACATGTTTAAAAATTTATTATATGTCTGCTCCCTGTATGTTGAAACTAAAGACATGTTTTCGTTCGTAAAAAGTTGGAATTTTACATTTTTCGTCTTTTGAGTCGATGGTGGATCATGTCGGCTGTCACAGCTGAGTTTATTATTATTATAGAGTTTTGTTGATTAGGTTTTCAAATACCAGGGAAAGTTGCAATTTTTTTTCTAGTCAGTTAGGTTTAGCATTTAGAATGTTTTTGATCAGCAGTGTATACAAGTTTTAGTCTTTACTGATGTTTATGATGACAGTGGCGTAGCTAGGAATTATTTTCTACGGGTTCGGAAAATTTCAATGGATGAAGGACCGATTGTCTTATCACTTAAGTTTGGGTTTTCTCCGGATTTGATGTTGAAATTTCTACAGATTTGATGTCAAATACATGAATATATAACACTAAAAAGAAATTTGTATGGGTTCGGCTGAACCCATTCCCCAAAAGCTGCCTACACCCCTGTATGATGAACCAAACTATGCATGAGAAGTTCAATATATGTTAGATTGCGGGTTTACATAAACACAAGTTCTTGGCTCGTATAAGGGCATGAGGGCAAAATGTGTTGTCAAGTTCTGTACGAGTGACGTGATCGTTATCGTGTGTTTCTAGAGCGTTGTTACAGTCATCAGATTTTGAGATGCTACAAATTTTTAGGTTTTTTTAGATTTCCTCATGTACTTGATTTTTATTCCATGTGTAGATAATCTATGGCTTCTTTTGGAATCTCTGTTTTTTTTTTCTACTTAAATAGTAACAAATTTGCTTGAACAGTCTTGCGGATAATAGGTATTTTCAAAAGCTCTCTCTGGTCCACCCAAAATGTCGTACGATGTATTCATTTAAGCCTATCTTGTGGACGATAACAGGACATATACAACAATGATATTCATTACCACCTCCATGATCACTAGTATTCTAAAAAGCTCCCTTTTACTAATGCGTGTACCCTCTTGTTTTAATCTTGGGATATTTGGTTATATCACCTTTCTTTGAGGCTGTTACACCTTTATTTTTGAGATATTAGCTAGCTAGGCGGTTACTCCAGGTAATTCACGGAACCTTTGGTTGTGATGATAATAGATTGATATTGTATGGAAAGCTGGTCTCTGTTTGAGAACTGAAAATTAATCTTAAAATGCACTCTCTGTTTTCAGCATGATGCATGGTATTATAGACCCCGGAACTATAGTCGAGCACTTCGTTAATCCACTTCTATACAGTTTTAATTGGCGGGGGTATAATACCCCGATTTCTAGTCTTATCTTACTTTTGAGTGGCATAACTAGGAAGCTACATTCCATTAGATTTCTAGATGTATAATGTATTAATTATTTTGCTTCATATTGCTCAGGGTACTAGCTGGGCATATGAAGCAAAATAAAGTAAGAACTGAGAAGTTTCAATGCTCTTAAAGGCCTAATTTAGTTCTTTGTGATAAGGACTCTTATCATTCTATGAGACTGAACTAGCTGAGCTCATACTGCATTCTGACATCTTCGGTTAATTTCTTCATTTATTTTGGACTGCCTAAAGGCCCTAAAACAATTATTACATGAAGTAGTGTAGGGAAAAGACAAAAAGGTGTCTCATTTGTTTTAATTTGGTACTTTTATTACTTATAACTCTGTAGAGTTTTTGGTGTTTTTTTTCCTATTCAGAGCTCACTTTTAAATTATCTTGCAGAGTAGCCATACTGAATTAATGTCTCCATTTATTTATAGTAAGAAATTAATACTTTTATTTAATCTTCAGGCTTCATAGATTATTCTTGGATGACCTTGGGACTACATTTGAACAATGACATCAAGTATGTTGGTTGGAGAGCGGAGGTACATTTCTTTCATAGTTTCACTCATACTCATCTCATTTGATCTCAGTCATGTTTACAAATATTTTGCAAAAGAACACATTTATTACAAGCATCGTTTTTCATTTAGGTGGGGCTCTTCAAGAAGAGGTGGTATGACTGTCTTGGGCAAAGTTGCTGTTCCGAAACCTATTAATTTACCTAGCCAAAAGTAAGCTCTTACAGTTGAATTATGATATATTGTGTTACGGTTTATATAATTATAAATTTATAATCTATTATTCTTTTGCTGCCGTTTCAAGGTTAGAAAACCATGGTCTGGATCCAAATGTGGAAATTGTTCCCAAGTGAGCCTTGCTTATTCATTCTTGGAAACTTTTTCCTTCCATTTTTATATATGCCAAATTTACCTTTCATCTCATGTTATTATCAGGGGTAGCCTTAGCTGGGGAAGTCGATCATCTTCATCGACATCAAATCCTTGGGGTTCATCTGATGGCACTACTGCTTCTCCACATCATCCTAGTGGCCGCCCTTCATCAGGAGGTGGTCTTAGTCGACCATCCACCGCTGGCAGTGACAGACACGAGTCTTCTGCTACTATGAGAGGCCCAAATTCTAGGCCATCTTCAGCTTCTGGGGTGCTGGCATCTAACCAATCAGCATTAGCATCTTCACGCCCACTCAGTTCAGAAAAAAGACCGGGCAGCTCGCATTTATCCCGTTTTGCAGAGCCTGTATATGAGAATTCAGGAGCGTGGGGTCCTAATGGTACTGCAGATAACTTGGTAAGTTATTAGTTTGATGTTATTTAAAGTTCTAAACTCTTTAACAAGTACTGCAGTGAACCAAAAACTCGCTTTTAATTATTTTTTATTTGTTTTTTGTGCAGTCAATATCCTCCAAAGTCAATGATTTTTCTCTGAGTTCTGGGGACTTTCCAACCCTGGGTTCAGAAAAAGATAATACTTCTAAGAGTAGTGAACCACATGGTAGTTTCTACTTATTATGGCACTATTTATCATATGTTAACTTCATTCTTTTGTTTAAATCTTGCTACTTTTTCGATCATATTAAAAGGTTTTTAGTTCCTTGTGCTTTATAATCTATGTATGGAAGTTTGTTCTCTGGCCACTGCAGAAAATGGCATAAGTTCATTTAAGTTGTTGCAAGCGAGTTTAAAAACGAATAGCCGCTGCTGATACTAAAAGGGCAACTTGCATTTAGTAGCAAGTTAGCAACCAACTTTGCCACTTTTTATGATTATAGCAACAAGTACTGACTCTTTTCTTACTAGCAACCAACTTGTCTTTTCTACCGGTTATAGCAACCAGTTAGTTGTGCTGATTATGTTCCATGCCAGCTTTTGCTGAACTGCAAATTTTCCGAGTTAACAAAAGATTTTTCGAATCAATGCATGCACGGCTGTTGACTAGCCATTCGATATATTTGTAATGTTAGCAGCATTCGGGAGGTAGATCTTGCTTTCTAATAATAGGCCAAATAACTAGATTCCTTTTTACTACTAGGGCATCTAATAAATATCATATGTTGCTTTGTATGTATATATCTTTTTATTGTAAGAAATATTTACCATACACAATCTTCTAAATCTGAACTTCCATATGTGGCAGATCATGCCTCTTATGTTTGTCCAGGTTCAAGCTCTGGCAGAACCGCACCTGCTAAAGAGAGAAACGAGTCGGCTCGAGCTGGTTAGTGTTTTTTTCTCTGTCTGTTCAGCCTTAATTTTTTCTTAGCTGTTCAAGTTAAAGTGTCTCATGTCAGCTAGCTAGCTAACAAAATAAGTGTTACATTTTCTAAAATGCAGATCACAAGAGTGGAACTGTTGATACTTGGACGAGAGACATTTCTCCAAATTTTGAAGATGGGATTCACCCTAATGCTGACAAGTGGCAGGGGGACCCACACCAATACTTCAATTCTAATGTCCCCCCTCAACACTATGATGCCTGGCGTGGCCCACCAATGAATGCACCTCCTGGTGTTTGGTACAGAGGACCACCACCTGCAGGTCCACCATTTCCACCTGTTCCTCACGGTGGGTTTCCAATGGAACCTTTTCCTTACTATCGCCCTCAGATGCCCTCTCCATTACCAAATTCACAATCGGGCCCTCCACCCGGCCTCGGCCCACGAGGTCAGCATCCAAGAAATGGAGACTTCTACAGACCTCAAATGCCTGATGCTTTTATTCGTTCTGGTATGCCAGTTAGGCCTGGATTTTACCCTGGTCCAGTCCCTTATGATGGTTATTTTGGTCCTCCAATGAGCTACAATCCCAATGATCGTGATATGTCATTTATGGGAATGCCACCTGGACCACCATGTGGGCCACCTGGACCTCATGGACCACTTGTCTACAACATGTGCCAACCTCCAAACCCTCCAGAACTCAACGATCCCCACTTTAGAGGCGGTGCACGTGGACCAGTTAGTAACATGTTTGTTTCGGAAAAGTTGGATTCTATTCCACCTGAGGAATCTCATGGGCCCTACAAAGTTCTTAGAAAGTGTGAAAATGAAAAGGATGCTGAAATTGAAGACAACTGGGAGCAGAATATAGAAAAGGTTGACCAACCAAGACCATCATTGTACAAAACTAACACCAGAAGGAATGAAGATATGCCTTCAAGAAGAAGCACATTAACCAACCAATATCCTTCTGAGGGCCCACACAAGTCTAAGGCATCCAATGAGAGTTGGGAAAACAAGTCATCTTTTCAAGAAGACTCAAAAGATTCAAGTTCGATACAGAATATTGAAGGTTTGAACTCAAAAGGTCGGGCTTCTTCTGATGTTCAGATGGATGCAGAACAAAGTAATGAATTATTAACTAACCCTAAGGGCAACTCTACAATTGCATTCGGTAGCATCCCCATCACTGGAGATCTTTCCCATCACTATGACAACTCAAGGTCTGTAATTTGTATTTGTTGATGTCATCCTTTCTATTTAAAACAGTTTGTTTTAACTATATTTGGTTATTACAGGCAAGTGCATCATGGCGTGCGAAATCAAGCAGATCACCATAACAGAGGAAGGTTAAGTAATCAAGAAAATGATGGGCGGCGAAAGAAACCATCATTTCTAGGCTCAGAGATATCTGCACCTGCTGAGAACCCTGAAATTAAGAATACAGGTGACTCATTGACTCAAATGGTTGATCCTGCTGATAGTCAAGCACAGGTAAAATCTTCATGTATGAAATTTATTTTGGTTTTTCTTATCATACATTTGGTCATTTATTAAGTATTGAACATTTTTGTGCATCACCAGCGAACTAAGATGAGGGAGTTGGCAAAACAACGGGCAATTGAACGACAGAAGGAAGAGGAAGAAAGACTTAAGGAGCAGAAAACAAAAGCTCATGCAAAATTGGAAGAGTTGAATAGACGTACACTTGCACCAGCAGATGGTACAATTCAGACTGCAGAAAAAACCTCTACTACTGTTCCTGAGCAAGTGGATGTTGATGGATCCCAAAAACTAACCGGACTAGCTTTTGATGATAGCAAACAAGAGCCTGTTGTCCAGATCAGTGAGAAAAGTCAACAAGAGCCTGTTGACCAGTCTTTGCTGGTGAAACAAGGTGTTGCTAATGCAACTGATGCTGAAAGCAAAGCTCCTTCACTTGGTAATGATGGTGGTGTTCACAGGCAGAAGCGTGCTAGTCATAAACAAAAGCTGAGTGTACAAACGGTAGAGACCTTGACTTTGGGTGACAAGTCAACTCTGACTGTGACAGGTGATGCGGTTATTAATAATCCAGGAAATTACCTGACCGTATCAGGTGAAGCTATATCAAGTCAAGAGCCAACGCTACCAAACAGCTCAAATATCATAACCGAGTCAACTCAGCAGAAAAAGAGAAATAACAAGAGTGGCAAGAATAAGCATAAGCCTGATGATGCTTCTGTGTCAAGAGAAGTTGATCTTTTAGAACCAAACCCAAGCACCATGATGGTGACTGATAGCAAGGATACAAAGCAATCTAATCTAGAACAGGTTTCTTCATTACCAAGTAACCAGCATAAACCTCAGCACCCGAGAAGGATGCCAAGAAACCCGCAAGCTAATAGATTTCATGTTGGTGATGTTGCTGTGTGGGCCCCTGTACGGGCCCACAGCAAAGAAGAGGTCACACAGGATGATGTGGATTTGCCAGAAAAGAGCAGTACTTCAACTCAGACTAATCTGAAAAGCAAAAGGGCAGAAATGGAAAGATATGTACCAAACTCAGTGGCCAAAGAGCTCGATCAGCAAGGGAATGTTAATAAATCAGCATCACCATCTTCACCCAAGAAAACAACATTAGAAGATATGGCAGATACTCAACCAACGGTGCCTGTATCTGTGACTATGGGGCCCACCTTGGAGTCCAAAAGTGGTGATAATAAGCAAAATAAGCAGGTGAAATCTCATGGAGCTTGGCGCCAACGTGATCAAGATTTGAAGAAAAGTTATCTTAAATCTACGAGCCAACATGAAGAAGTAAACCCTGTCCTGACCGAAACTAATGTTACACATGAGTGGGATCCATCTGATGGGTGGTTTATGCCTGATGAATACCCAACAACTGCTGTTGTGAAAGATGAAGGTGGAGTTACAGGTAAAGAAAAAAGACCAGCTTACAAAGGTCAAAGGAACAATGTGAAAAATCATAAGGATATTACTGGTGCGGAAATGGAAGTTGATCAAATTGACCGGCTGCCTTCTTCTAAAGAGAATCGTTCTCACTGGCACCCGAAACCTCAACAATATAAAGGCGGTTGGTCTGGCGGCAATCAAACTTCTAACTCAGAAGTCAGAAAGGAATCCAGAAGATTCTCTTCTCAAGTTCAGCCAGAAGAACCTGTTGATGGGAATCAAGAGGGTCGGAGAGAGAGAAAGCCGTCTTCATTCAAGGCACGGGCCTACTCTCCAAACATGGAAAATGAAGCCCAAGCTCAGTCCCAGGCTCGCCAGTTTGACCCGCAGCATCATGGTTTTAGAAAGTATGGAGGTCAAAATAACCGATCTGGTGGTCAAGATGATAAACCAAGGCATAACCAAAACAATGCAAATACAAACAGGGACAGGCAGAGGCAGAATTTGCATTATGAGTACCAACCAGTTGGATCAAACAATAACAGTAACAGTAATAAATTCAGCAGTCTTGATGCATCTGCAGATGGATCTGGCAATGCAGGTTCAAGGTACAAAGAAAGGAGTTCAGGTTCCGGTCAAGGTCAAGGTCAATCCGGACGAGGCAGCGGTAACTGTTATGGGCGGCAGTAGTCAGTCATGTGGCGGAAGGTTAAGAAATCCAGATGAGCTTGAGCTTCCTTTCTTTTTAGTCAGAAATTAGATCCATGGTGTCAGGTACGCTTTACAAGTTAAAATATTATTGATTTAACATTCTGAGGTTAAATTTGTTATCGACATGTCAGGTGCATTGATCAGGCATAGTCAGGTTGTCATGGGAACGGCGATCGAAAATGGGTGGCGGTTTGGTTTAGAAAAGATATATTTGTTTTGAAAGTTGTATTTGTTTGTTGGTAAATTGTTGTTTAGATGCGCGCCTGTTCTTGATATTGGTTAAGTGGAGAAGTGGAGAAGTTTGAACTTGCGTCTCTTAAACTAAATATTGTTGGTGGTTGGATTTGAATTTTGATAATGCCAACAGATTTCTTCATTGGTTCTATTCAGTTTCGTGTGACTTGGTGAAAATTTGGTGTGATAAATGATGGCATATTGTGGATTAATTAGTTTTTACTTGAGAAAAATGTATGTTAGATGGTTATAGTCCTGTTAAAAGAAAAATTGGTTTAATTTAGGAGTATAGTTAGAGAGTGAGTTAAAAAAAGAACAGAAAATAAAAGATGGTTTTACTGACAATGACACAAGATGCGTTGGGTAACCCAGAAATGGCTGATGAGTTGTAAGCGTCGTCTGACTAAATTTCAGTTGTGTTTTGTAATGTTCGTTATTTTAAATGTCAATACAATTTATTGTGTACATGAAATTTGACGGACATTTTAACACCACATGAATCACCTATAAGAGTATAGAACACCACTGTATGATATTGTTGAACTTCTTTTAAGACATTATAGCAATGTATCGAGATAAAACACCTTTAAACCAAACACATCTAAAGACTAAAGGTGTGCAATTTTTGGGTAGAACCCGAAAAAAGACCGAAACCGGACCTGACCCTCTACATTCGGTTGTTTATCGGTTCCAAGTCTAAGAAACTTTCGGTTACGGGTTCGAGTTTGGTTTTGAACCAGAGACCCTGAATAAAACCCGAACTGACCCGTATAAAGTTTGTTTCCGCAGAGTAATTAAAGCGAATGGAGAAAAGCAGAGTTGGTATGTTTGAAAATTTTAGGTGTGCAGCAGCGCCGAGATCCGGCCAAGGACACGGAGAAGATGAAGACCATGTGCCTTTACTTTTTTGGTTTACTAAATAAGTAATCTTGTGTCTTTTTTGACACGTGCTCATCATTTTACCATAGAAAAACTAAAATGTCAAATTTTTACAGGGCTTTTATTTTAATTTATTAGTTATATTTTAATTTATTTTACATTTTCTGTTAACTTATCAATATATTAAATTAATAGAAAATCATTTAATAAAGTTTATATACACTGATTTACATATCATCAAATAAAATATGTTTATTTTGTTTTAATTTGTTTAAACTATATAAAAACAAAGCTTTTATCACTTTATTTCCTGATTCTCAATCAAATTCAAAGCATTTTACTTTATATTTACTTCTCAAATACAAATGTTTGTTTTAACTTTTACCATCAAGACCAAGGTTCTTATCTTTCTTCTCCGTAAGGTGGTACACTACAAATGAAATGGAGTCTTCTTCACTTAAGCCACTTAAACTTTGATTATGCTATTTTTTCTTAAATTTAACAACTTAGGCGGGATCAAATACTTCAAGTATGTTGCTGCTGGTTGGTTCAAGTTGATCACCCCTATAAACTTAATTCTGGGGTGCAAAAGTATAACTTCAGTTTCAACTATTATGGCGTGCAGAGAATTGTGCGTCCATGGTGAAAGCTAATGTCCATGCTACTCTGCTGTCAAAATTGTTCGCATAGTTCATAGCAACATCATCACAATCAAGTACTTGGAATTCTAGACTTTCCCCATTCGGAACAGGAAGATCCTCAAGCCTAATGATCCGTCTATCTCAAGAACAGCGATTGCGTTGCATCAATATTTGTGTAAATTGAAGTTGAACATCCATAAGTAATTCTAGAGGCAGAAGGGAAGATGCAGGCTAAGTCTTAAATAAAAATTCATGGAACATCCAAATATGTACCACCTATTAGTTATAAAATTTTTTAACATTTATAAGATCTTATCATATACATAAGATCTTCACATATACGAATAGAGTAATGAGATAAAACTTTCAAGTGACTTTAATCGGCACTTAGTAAACTTGGTTACTACTAAGTGAATTTTTTTGAAATGCGTTCAAAACGATCAAAATTACCCGGCATCGTCATAGTTAAGTTATGAGCCTTGCAAACGTCAAAAGTTACAGTTTGGACGCCATCTGGTACCATTAGTGCCACACCTTCAAGATCTGAGATTCAATATTTCCTGATCCACAAAATGCAGCATGGAAACAGATAACAAAAGAAATTTCCTAAAAGGCCTAAAACAATTAACAGCCATGATAAAGCACACAACTTTACATCTAGTAACATCTAATCAAAAAACTGGCTAGTTAGTTTTCCCGCTTCATAATCTCCAAGACCTGCAATTCATTCAACAACCGAGCATACTCTGATTTGGCATCTCGTAGTTCCACTTTAAGCCGCTCAACCTGTCATTCAAACATAACATGAACCATCAATCAACTCTCATATTTTCATTGGTAACAAAGGCAGACATAGCTGGAAGCCCAGACGATGCAAACTCGGGTAACTGGTCAAAGGGGGTAAATAGGTTGGTCATTGGTAAGCCTAAACACAGCCCAGTTTTTAACATCTTTTTATAAGATCACCCACTAGACCTGTAAGTGATAAAACCCAACCCAAATTGACCCATTGGGTCAAAACAAACACCGTATGCACTTTTGTATTGGGCTAACGAAGACAGCATACAAGCCGTATGATGTCAAATCAAGTCTGCACACTGTCACATCATGCGGGTCACTTGATAGGGCAAAAAATGGTCATACGGGTCATGACTTTGTCATGGTCACATCAGTAATTTCTTTGTTAGTAAAAACATCATACAGGCCGTTGATTTGCCCTTTATGCAACCTGTATGACCATTTTTTCCATGTCAAACGGACCACATGGCCCATATGACATATCAGTGGTGTTTGTATAGTTCAATCCCATATGATACCTTGTGCTTAAGTTCTTCTTCTGCCTTCTCAAACTCCAAGCATCTAAAAAAGGAAAGAAAAACACTAAGAAACATCAAAGTTGTTATTGCAACTAGAAAAATCAAAATATCACTATGATTCTTGAAGAAAAAAAAATGGTGAAATATACACAGATAAATAAGTAGATGAATATATAAGAATACCCACCGAGTTTTGAGCCTTTTGTTTTCATCTATCACCGCTCCATTCTTTCCCAGATCAGCCTACACATGAATAACCACACAATATTATAAACCCAACAAATAGCTTTCAACGTTTTTGCATCAAATAAAACAAATTTCAATATTTTACCACACGGGTCCCCATCTGGGCATCTTCGTCTCCCAACCTCCTTTTCAAATTCGATCCTTTAAAAACAATCACAAACCGTAAGTGATAAAATAAAACAAGCTAAAAAACTGTATCTTTTATATTATTTATTTATTTCTTATTCACTTCTTACCTTCTTTGAAACCCGGTAGGAAGCTTTTTTTTAATTCTACCGGTTTAAAAATCGAGGAACTAGAATAAAAAGCAGCCTTGCTATTAACTGTAGCTATAAACGGTGCTTGTTTAGCAGGCCCGCCATCAGAAGAACCTTTCCTAAAGCTAGGTTGACTTTCAACATGCTGATGAACAGAATTAAACGATCCTGGGGTAACTGATGGGGGGCGAGCTTTTTTCTTGGCTTGATACCCCTGTTGATAATGCTCGTACCCCTGTTGATACCCAATCAGCCCGCAATGATACTGCCTGAAGTTTTTTTTATATTAATTTAGAATCAAGAAACCTTTTTTTTAAATAACTAAGGAATTGTTTTACCACTTACCAGTATTCCAACGTCATTTCTTTCAAACGGGTCATGAGTTTTTGGAAAAGAGAGGTTTTCTCAAAATCTTGTTTATTGTGAGTCGGTTCAATAAAATTTGCTTCGAGAACACCTACAACAAACAACTTGGTTTGTTACCTATAAATATATAATGTTATAAATTTTTATTTTCTTTAATTAAAAAAAAGTGTATAAACTACAAAATCTTACCAATAACACCTCTGCCTCGGCTGCCACCTATAACTACAACTTGCTGAAATGGTTATTAAAAAAAAGGCAAAAAGTAACCAAATTTTCAATTCAAATTTTGAACTAAGATAAAAGAGTAAAATACGTTTTATGTCCTTCAGGTATAGCAAATTTAAGGTTTCGTCCTTAAATTAAGGAAATAATAGACACCATCCTTTATGTTCAAACTTATTTGCATGTTTCATCCTTTCTACTAATGGGCGTTAGTTTCCCTGCGAAATCCAATTACATGCTTTGCACATGCGGGAATTTTGGCCGTTTAACGGAAAAAACTAATACCCATCAATGGAAAAGGACAAAAAGTGTAAACAGATTTGAACATAAAGGACAATGTTGGTTGTTTCCTAGGTTTAAGGAAGAAACCTAAAACTTGCTATACATCTAAAGAAAGGAAATGCAAATTTGGAATTAGGTGAAAAAGGATGAGACTCATTTACCAGTATCAAACGGTTTTTGTGGTAGATGTTAAAACCATGAACGTTTACATTTGGGGCATCTTTGTCAAATCCTATCGTTGTAACCACTGAACCCTAAAATGATAATTAAATTCAACCATGTTAAAATAAAAAATTTATAAAAGAAAATGAAATATTGAACTATATGTTAACTTAAAACAACCTCAGCACACCCGTCACTTTGGGGTTTATACATGATAAATTCTTGGTGCTTTAGGTCTGTAGCAATATTATGATAAAGGATGACTTTGCCTCGCAATACGATTGCGAAACTGCTGGGTAATTTTAAGTACAAAACGGATAGGTAGGCCTGACATCGGATCAACAAGTCTAGAAATATTATGTGAATAAAATAAAAATGAGAATATATATGCATAATATAATTGTAAAACCTTACACGGAGAGAATAACGAAGGCGATTAGCAATGTGTTGATCAGTTGCTGCCATACGTTTTGCTTTACCATTTCCGTCCCATGTAATACGAATGTCCTGAAGCAAAATTATGTAATTATGTAAATAGATATACGCGTATGCATACATGCATATACATATACGTATAGGGAGTGTTCTTTCCGATACCATTAGTATGTAGAGAACCGCGATAACCGTTTGACATATTCATTTTGCTTCAACGAAAAAGGTAAAACTGGAAACTAATATTTATATACCTCTACCCATTCTTTCTTTGATTTTACAAGTGTAGGAAATATACATACACATGATTTTCAAATATGGAGGTTTTATAAATAAACGAATTATATTTTTAGGGTGTTCGAAAAGATGAATAAACATTGCATTTCAACCATTTTCTTGTATTTTGAATTGACAAGAGGAATGATTCATTATGTTGTTTCTGTTCTCGAAAAAAATGTCTTAAGCTTAGAACCCTCCCTAGTCCCTACAAAACATGTGTGTGTAGTTTGGAATTATTAAAGAGAATAAATAGGATTTAAACCTCAGGATCTGACTCAAAATCAAGCTCCATATTACCATCATCATCAAGCCATAAATTGTATACGATGATTTTCGTGCCAGTATAACCAACATTTTCGAACTACACATCAAAATTCTTGTTATGTTTCAGTAATTATTAAAATTTCTCAACAAAATCAAATGTCAACTAAATCATACTTACTTGGTTCAGTAGCTCCTCCTCTGTAGAATATGGAGACCATTTCAATATGACAGATAGGTTTGAATTAGGGTTTTCATTATTTTGAGCATGTAGAGGATCAAAAGTTTTAGTCACAAGATTATACTCATAGTGAACCTGCAGTTTACGAACACTTTAGATTGATTATCATGTGTTATTTCAAATACATTTCATTTGTAAGCAAAAAAAACCTATTAAAAGAAATGAATTCCCACCATTGGTACTACAATCCTGTCATAACCTTCTCGGGTTAAAAATGTATATGATAAAAGACCAATACTTTGGGTTAATGTCCTGACAATAACAAAAACAAAGCACTACAATATAATTATAATGCACATTGATAAATAATAAATAAATTGAAGTATTATTGGTGTTGAAAGTCAAACGTGTCGGTTAAGTGACGGCTGAAAACTATCACATCTGCTCCAAGCCTCATTGTGCTGGTCTTGAAACCATTTCCATCTGAACGCGTCTACAAGTCAACCAATCAAAATGAACGGACAAAATAAACAACAAAAGATAACAAAAAAGATCGGATATCAAGAAAACATACACTTCCCAATTGCAAATTGTGACTTCTTATCTGAAAAACCAAAACTCAAACAATGGCGCATTGCTTCGGGGTCCATCCCACTCCCATCATCTAAATTAAGCAATAATAAAGCCTAGCGTCACAACCCTATATTTAATATACATATATATAGGGTTTGAATCTATTCAGAACTTCCAAATAATTTAAGAACTTTGAAAAGTCTTACCATCATTTTATTTATTATCTATTTATTTAAATATTTAATATTATTTGAGGATAGTTTGTCATGTATTATTTGTGCTATATGATTATTAAATATATGTAAATTAACTGTTACACATACGCTAACTTTTTAATTACATATATGTAATCATAAAATCACAGATACGAATCATAATATTACAAAATGACAAAACTATCCTCAAGTAATATTAAATATATAAAACAAACAAATAAAATGATTGGTTATTAGGGGTTCTTGAAGTTCTTAAAACTTTTTAGAGTTAAGAAGAGATTCAAACCCTTGAAGCATTTTATATATTATATATGCATTTTAATTGAAATGCTACCTTGAATTAGCAAGGCTGTGCATCCATTTCTTGGGTTAATTGTTTTGTCTATATATACAAATTTTGCATTCTTTTGTATCTACAAGACACAAAGCACGGCAAAACATAGAATCAAAGATCATCATAATACAATTCCCAAAATAATAATAATAACAATAATAATAACAATAGGAATAATAAAGACCAATACCTCATCCACAGCATTGTCAATAAGCTCTGCTATTGCTGCAGATGCAAATTAACAGAATTTAATTATTAAACATGTAAAAACTTGCAATTAAATAAAACAAAAGACAGTATTAAAAGATCATCAAAATACAACATACCACCAAACACCCATTTGTGAGAAGTAGCATTCGTGTGAAGGAACTTCGGGTGTATATGTAGATAACTAGAACCCACTGAAATGCAACAACCATTAAACTAAAATGCTGCAATACACAAAATAATAAGCTTAAATAATATTACTAAAAAATCAATACATTTGGTTGTGGACTTAGGGGTAAGATCGTCATTGTAAGCCCCGGCTTTCCAAAACTGTCTACAAAGCGGTGCTGCACAAATTGGTGATGTGGAACAAAGATTTGCATCATCTAGTGGTGATTGTTCTTGATCCAACACACTAGTGCCACTGTTTTCTTCATAATGCTTAGATTTTTGTTGGGTATATCGGGCCCCATGTGGATCAGTTTCCAACTTAACCGCGGTTGTATCCCCTTCAACTTGACCATAATCACTAAAAAACGCACCAACGTCCATCTATATTATTTCATACACTGCAAACCAACAAAGAGAGAAAGCACAAATGATGAAATACATCCTTTTATAGAAAAATTTGAATTTGGAAGGTATTGTCAAATCTTGGAAACTGAAATTACCAGCATGTAACTGATATGAAATAACTAAATTAACGCGTAAATTAATGAAATTCATAATTCACGCGTTTTACAAAGAAAACAACATAATCAAACAAACAAACGTACCCAATAGAAATGTCGATAAAAGCTAAAATGTCTACATAAGCTATTGGTAGCGCCCAGAAGAAACAAAATCAATCAAAATGACTAAATTTGGGTAAAAGCCGTAAAAGTCAAAATCATGGTCAAAGATGAAAGAATTTTGGTCTGGCAGCGTTTGGAACTACCCCCAATACCCGAGTGAGTCTTCCAGAGACGTGATGTCAACCGTCCATACTTATTTTTACTTCACGTCTCACCGTCCATGCTAATTTTGACGTTTTAGACCTGACTCACTCAGAAACACCATCAAGAAGGAAAGCAAAACTCCTTTTGAGTCAGGTTTCGAATTTGAGACCATAAGACCCCAAGTCTTGAAAATATTCTACTATTTCACTTGATTTTATAACCATAATGCAAACTGTTTTTTTTCCCAAGAGTGCCTTACGGGATTTCACCCGTCCTCACTTATTTATTTGACGCTTTAGAGCATTCCCAGCAGAATCTCTATCTTCATGTCTATAATTACGCTAAAAACACCACCTTTCTCTCATCTTTTCAATTAAAATAATATTTTTTTATGATTTTATCATTACTTTTTCTCTTTTCTCCACTCACAACCACTTTCGATAAACATTAAAAAATTATAGAGCGAATAGTGCTTCTCCAAATTTACACATCATCAAAAGTTTATCTTTCTGCTCCACTCACAACCACTTACAACTACACTATATAATACAGAGAATCCACTCACAGTATTACGAAGACAATATATGAAGGACCTGCTAGGAATACTCTTAAGTCTGACTCGAAAACCCCTCGAGTAAAAAGCAACCTGGCTACCACTAAGCCATAAGCCCAGGGATAATCATAATTCATATAATTATGATCTTATTATGGAAATAATACCTTCCTAAAAAAATGATTGTCTCAATCAATAATTAATTAACAATTAGAAAAATCACAAATTAATTAAAATTCTTTCATATTTAAAATTTATTGATTGTTTATTGGATTACATCGAAACAGAAGGCAAGCGGGCAACAAGCTGGCGGCCGCTACCCCTTTTTGAATCGCAAAAATTGAAAGAAATAATCAAGTTCAAACCGAATTATATATTCAATTCAACAAAACACCAATAAAGAAAGATCAGATACCAATATATGATATGCTTATGTGAGAGATGACGTAAGCACTGCAAAATGGGGGAAACGCAAAATTAGGGTTTCAAATCAACGGATGCATGCAATGGAAACCAAAGGTCTGATTGTCGATTGCAACCGGTCAACTAACCACCGGCGGAAGAGTGTGTCATGGAGAAAAGGTAAAGGCATGCATAAGATGGAGGCAAATATGATGTCACTTTTAGAGATCGTGGGAAATGCAATCTCTAAAAGTTTATATACCCGGTTATACGTTCACTTCGATAGATTTTTCAATTCATGTTAGTCAGGCCCATTAGGGTTTCGGCCCAATCTTTTCGTATTTTTTAAAATATAGTTATAATATTGGTCTCTAAATCTAACCGTTTTTTTTTAATTTAAAAAATAGTTATGTATATACTTTCTATTCAATGCCAATCATACCATGATTTTTTAACGGCTATAACTTTTTCATACGTTAATATTTTCTAAAAAAATTATACCATAAAAACGAGCATTTTATTCTCTTTAATTTGAGTATGATATTGTCATACTTTTTTTAATTTTAAAAAGTTAACATGTCACGTGATTTCCAGTTAGAACAGGTTAATACAAAAAAAAGGTTAATTTGGTTCGGGTCGGTACGGGTCCGAGACGAAAGGGATCAGGTTAGAACGGTGTTGAGTCATAATGGGTTTCGTGCCAAAATGAGTTGGTTTAAAAATGATTTATTTGAAATTACTGTATATTATAGCTTTACTTCTTGATTTTCGTTATTGGTTACACGATGCCATTGTTTATATGCACCGAGGCTGATAAACGTGTGTTCAACAATAAGTAACATGCGCAACTCAATCTTGGTAAGCGCCCCACACTAGTAATCGGCTTGAATTGCGTGTACGGTGTTGGTTAAGCATGTTTAATGCCGATGACATGCATTCCAGCACTACTTACGCGTGTCCAATCTTCGCTTACACGCATACTGTCTTTACATGAGTTGTGCGTTCATTTTCAGGTTACGTGCAACCTCTCATCAGGTGACATATGTAGTGACACCAATTATGCGTTCAATGTGGTGTTTCGCGCACACCCCACCGTATTGCATGGCCCCCAACTAGTAAAGTATAAATCAATAGAGATTTCATAGAGGATTATACATAATTTATCAACTATTTATTGTGGTACGATGATAATAATTACCAAGGAAACATAATTATGTTGGAATTTCTAACCATAGAAATGATATAACAATAAACTTAAACTCTTAACTAATATAATATAATCTTTCTAATATTTCATAACACTCTAACGAGGAAAGATCGAATAATCGAATATTTAGATTGAAGCTGAAAACAACTAGTATTTAAGTATAATAATAAAAACATACGTAGAAAACAAACCCATTGTACAAAAAGAATACTTATGGCGGCAAACATCAACATTGGATAATAGATATGGCAGCAAGAGGTGTGACCTCAAGCCTATGGTGATAGAAGTTACGACTTCAGTAGCATGAACTACAATATGGCATTATGATAGGAGCTAGAATGTAACAGTATAGTAATTGCCTAATAAATAAAAGTAAATAAAACCTTTTAAAGCATTCTCATTCTCTTCACCATCCCTATCTCTAAATTACACTAAAATTCACTACTTTTTTTATATTTTTTTCAATTAAGCAATACTCTTTTTTCAATTATCATTATTTTTTCTCTCTCCTTCACTCACAGTCATTTTCAAAAATATTAAAAAATTTATAGGGTGATACATGAACTTTTCAAATATACAGAAAAATCGCAACACTTTCTCTCTTCTTCATTCACAACACCCAAAACCACTATCTAAATTATAAAAACATTCCTCTCATATTTTGATGGATGTATTGAGAATGCTCTAATATACATATGTGTGTGTGTGTATGTGTGTGAAGAGGATCAAGAGAGAACTCATATTTAGAGAGAGAACTATAAAACTACTAAAGAAATATTTTTAATTTAATTAAAAAATATTTTTATTTTTTTTTTCTTTTACCATTCTTATATGTTATTATTCTTCACTATAAAAATAATAAAAATAAAAAATAAAATAATAATAAAAAAACTCGTTGCAGTGCACAGATGCAATACATCGACATTTTTTATTGCATATGTGCAATAGTGCGTATTTTATGTGTGCAATAGTGTTCAATAACATATATGAAATTTTTTGTATTGTATATGTGCAATATTGTTATATTATATAACACATATGTGCACTAGTGTTGTATTACATATATGCATTAGTGTGCATTGCATGCAAGAAAAAGTGTTTTATTTGCATATATTCAATAATGTGAATTGCATAATGAAATTGTGTCGTATTAGATGCAATAAAACACTATTTTATATATGCAATACGCATTATTGCACATATGCACTACATCGACAGTTTTTCTTTACATCGACATTTTTTTTAAGGAGCAATATCAACATATTAGAGGATGAGACGATGAAAGAAAAAGAAACTAGAAAATATTTTTTTTTAAGTTAAAAATAATTTTTATTTATTCTCTTAGTTCACTTTCTTTAAGAGAAGTTCTCTTTAAATTCCATCCTTATGTATGTGTGTGTGGTTTTGTGTATTTATACATCAAAGATCATTTCAATGAAACATAATCAAATCATATATTCTAGCGTAGATAATTACAATAAACCTTAACTAGTGTTGTTTTATCTGATACTCCTCTCCAGACTAAAAAAATAAGTAAAGTATACGAAGAATATAAAATATTGAAGAAAAAACTACAAAACTTAAATATTAAGAAACTTTGTGACGGCAAGAAACGAAGACGAATAGAAAGCCATAGAAGTGGTGACAAGATGCGTGGCAACAAAGCTATGGTGACATGAGAGTACGAAAATAAGAGCCGTGACTATGGTTATAAGAAAGGATGGGATAAAATTTAATATATGTGTGTGTGCGTGTGTGTACAATCGTCCCCTGGGCTGGTCAAAATGGATAGGTATAGTAAGAATGTCGTCACACAAAGGGTGGACTCCATTGTATAGACCTCACATGCCGTGGATGACTGGGAACGGCTAGCCGCCATTGTCTTACAATGGATCTATGGAACGATCTCGAATGACTTATTAAACACCATCATGAAACCCGGGAGCGCGGCTTGCCTTGCTTGGGAAACCCTTAAAAATGTCTTCCACGACAATCAAATTGTGCGTGCCCTCCAACTCGGTGACAAATTAAAAAACTTAGGTTAATGAAGATAATGCCACTGTAGAAGATATCTATATTCTTTTGTAACCACTGTCAGTGATTTAACAACTAGTTAACTAATTAACCAAGTGATACTTGCTACCTATGTCCCTATACAATTAGGGTGCGTCGCTAGTGTTGTTTGACTGTTATATGTAGTGAATACAGTTTGTGTTTGCGTGTTGCGGCGATGAATTAAAGCGGATTAGATTCACATCTGGTTACAATACCATAACTAAACAAAAAAATAGTCAACACAAAAAAAAAAAAAAAAAAAACCCATGCGTTGCACCATCGATGTGGACTCGGGTTACGGATCCAGAAAAAATGGCATCACCCATACACAACATATACCTAGTTTAAAAATAAAAAATCCGCGTGTTATGGCGGTAAACCAACACGAACCGGATGGTATCAACGGTAACAAAAAGAAACGTGTGCCTAGCGGCGGTGTACCAACGCAGATACGATCAATATCGACGGTATCGAGACCGACAGTGAACCAACACGAATTGGACGGTAAGAAAAATTAAACTTATATATAGTTATTATAGGTTTTATCATATAAATTTAGCAACTACAATCATATATATGTGATTGTCTCCTTGGTACTAACCCATAACCCATGACATTTAAACTTTATATATAGTTCATATAGATTTATTGTACAAATTTAGCAACTACAATCATAAAGTTATGTTTCGAAGTCGTATGAATTCACTGGAAGTCTAGAGAATTTCTATGGTGAATCCGTTCTCAATTGCTTTTTATGTCCTATAACCGCTATATTTATATATAAAGCTTATCAACATCTTTGGTATAATTAATCGTATATTTATACCTCGTCAATTCCCGGCTACCAGCCGGTTAATAGTAATATTAAGAACAACAAAAGACCAGCTATGAGAAGGCAAATATTTTTGGGCCGAAGGCGAAAAATGTTTTGGTATTAAAATGAGTATTTTGTTGGGTTTAAGCAATTTAATTTTTAAATAGGCATGCTTAGTCATGATTTAGGTTGTGAAAAACCCTTTTGTATAAAATATGTTTAAAATGAAACTAAAACCCATAACTCTTTGGTTGAAAGTCACACCTTTTGCCACTATGCTAAGCTAGTTGTTATGTTTTAAACATTAGATATTGTTTTTCATAAAAATACATATACGTATTTTTTAAAAAACAATTTGGGCCTAGAGAGTTATCGGCCAGGGGCTGTCGACCACCCAGCCCCCTAAGGGCCGGTGTTGCATGAGACCGATTTCAAGAATAACATAATACCTAATAAATTCGGATCAAATGTTTTACCTATTAATACCAGTGACTTGACTCGACTATATGTAACTCGTGCTCACCGCCCATTGAGATCACCGTTTACCACCGGTTGGAAATATAGTAGGATAACACCAAAGTTAATGGATCACCATCGAAGTATATAATTCTCACTGCTTGTATTTGCTTCTTTTTCTCAAGTATCATTTGACACCCGTATTCGTTAAGGGGATTTGAGAATTATATATGTGCTATTTTATATAATATATTTGATGGCATCTTCTCTCTCGACACATGCCAACCCATTATGAATTGTGACAACATAGTACCTTACACTAGTGGCAGAAACTATAAACGTGTAAATCCCATTAATTTTATGACGTAGTAATTTGAAATAAACACTACATTATTATACAACACTTACCTATTATTTGTTTATAAAAATTTTTATCAAAAAGAATCATACGTGTCACTTTTGGATTGTTCCTCATACTCTCTCAAGCCATGATTTTTCTCGAGTCTTTTTATACATTTGATCTGAATTCACAGGTATGTGTTTCACCAAACCCAGATAATCCTCAAATAGGTTATAACATCTTATTTATTTGTGAACTTTTTTATAATCAGACAATAATTTTTGACGGGCCATGGGTCTCACCAAACCTAGATAGCTCTTAAACTGGTTATATCATCTCATTTACTTGTGAAATGATCCATTAATCATCAAACAATAATTTTCATGGGTCATGGGTCTCACCAAACTCTGATAGCCTTTAAACCGGTTAAACATCTTATTTATTTGTGAAACTCTTTATCATCAAAACCTAATTTAATTTCTCTTCTCTACCACCTACCATCGTCAACCTCCCCTCTTATGCATCAAACACCATGGTCACCTACATCAACCGCCCCTTTTTCATAAAACAAATATATGTGTTCATGTTTATTTGTTTTAAAAAATCAACATATTCATGTTCGTTTATGTTTGTTCATTAAACATCTAAAAAACATGCACATCTCAATCGAAAGAGCCCAAACGTTAAAAAAAACAACTAAGGTAACAAACTAATATATGCTTATTAAATCAAAAGAAAACTACGTTAAAAAATAAAACAAATTATTATAAAATATAAAATAGCAAAACGATTAAACAACAAAACCCTAAATAAACCCCCGTAACACGAGGGACTCAAAACACATGTTATTATAACAACCGATTATTAACTTATCTTAACATCTTGAACGGCGTTGATAAATTTAAAAGTTCATTAAAATATCTTATAAATTAATTGGCCTTTTCCTGGTTAATGTAACATTCGTTATTTTTCAAACCCGAAAACCCGATCCATTTCGAATTTTCGGCTTTTGTTTATAAATATATATATCTATACTATATATGATATAAAACTTATGGGCAAATTAAGACGGTGGATTTTAAGGGTTTTACAATTGTTTAAGCATATGGTACAACTCTTAAAAGGGGCAAAGTGGTCATTCAACATTTAAATATCACGTGTCTTACATATTTCTCCATGATAGTTACAATCTTAGTCCCTTTACTTTAATCAAGTTTTTGTAAATTTAGAGAATAGTTACAAAGATTGTTATATGTCATAACTTTTTCTCCATGTAAATTTAGAGAATATTCTCCATGATGGTTACGTGTCTTACATATTTCTCTATGATAGTTACAATCTTAGTCCCTTCACTTTTAACCCAACTTCCCCCACGATTTTTAAACGCTTATAACTTTTTCGTATGATAATATATTTTTTTTTTTAAATAATTGCACCATAAAAACAAGCGTTTTATTCTCTTAATTTGAGTATTGTATTGTCATTTTAAGTTATAAAAATAACATTTATAGTTGTTTGTGGTCCAGTTTTGATGGTTTTGAATTAAGCCGTGAGCCAAATTATTAATAATGGTATTTTTGTCGTCGAAAACTGAAACCGAATCGTTGAAAATTGAAACCAACCAAACCGAATCATTACCAACGATTTGGTTCTGATTTGGTTTGTTCGTTGATAATAAATTGAGTTTAAAATAAGAATAATCTAAATATACTAACAAACGATTTTACGGTTTCAAATAAAACAACAAACACCCATAAATGTATTACGCGATTATCAAAGTCTGTATTTCCCGCTGCATCGTGCGGGCACCCGTCTAGTATACACACACACACACACACACATATATATTATAATATTCTCAAGTTTCGTTTCATGTAACGTTCGTTAATTTTTATTTTATTTGAATTTAAATTTGCATTTGCATTCGTTAAACCGACCCGGTTTGTCGTTTTAATGTATTCTTGTCATCTTTATCGTTAACATTATATTTCCGATGATTTACGTTTATCGTACGTTCATTTTCTATTCGTATTAAATTATGAGAATTTACGATTATCGTTTTTCGTTTTCAATTCATTTTGTGTGATCAACGAAAGTTTAACGTCTTAAAGTTAAAACAATTTGTAAACTATGCGGGTAAAATATAAAAATATCCAAGTTATATAAATTGTATTTCATTTAGATCACACCTCAAAGTTCAAGGACTAAAGAGTAAATATATTTTGAAAACTGATCCATTTTAATAGTCAATATGATCTATTTAGTTATCCATACAATCATATGCTATTTTCGTATATAATAGCTTTTCCGAAAGTTATTTAAATATATTAACCATTACTAATATATATAAACAAAATTTATAACACATTATTTTTCTTTATTCAAATGTCGCATAGATAACATTACTTATGCATAACCAAAGTACATTTTTTTATTATTTAATTATGTTACATTGTTTTTACTTAGTTTAAAAGATTAAGGAAAATACATTCTTACTACACTAAAATTTTGGTCAAAAATTCTTTATGACGATAATAAATGTGTTTGAATATAATTTGTAGGTTACAACTTAATTTTTATGATCAATTAAATGCTTTGAATGATATTTATGATCCATTAAGTATTTTGACCAATTTAATTCAATCGAAACACCTTTAGCTCAATTCACTTATAAATAGAGCTTCATTCCTTCTCATTTTCTCACGACTCATTTTACAAAAGATTATTGTTATTATCTCATTTTGGTGATTTTCATCTACTTTGATTTATTAAGTCAAACCGTGAAGTTTAAGATTTCTTCTTTTATTATCTAAGTTCTTTTTCCGGGTATGTCATGTTTATAGTTTCTGCTTGTTCGGGTCGTTTAGAACCTAATGTTATATTAAAATTTATTTAAGATTAGTGTTAGTTAATCAAAAATGAACTTGGCTCGCTTATGCATTTATTCTTTTCCTTTATTATGTTAATCAAACTAAATTGTAATAAATTATAAAAATCTTATTAAAACAATTAAGATTTCTTTAAATTAAATAAAAATAATAATAAATTTATTTTACCAACTTTCTTCCAAAAACCAACCTTTTCATAACCGTTAAAGTTTTCGTAAAACTCGTTAAATATAATATTATATCATAATTCTTTTGCCCAAACTTTTTCTTTCATTAATACGCTAACATAATTCGGAAATAAAATTATAGTTTAAAACATGTGCTTCGTAAATATAATAGCATTATCATATTAATAATAAATTATTAGTTGAAATAATATCTAAAAAATATAGTTCGTTAACTTTAAATCGGTAATATTAATTCTTTAAACTTTGATTTGTTAAAACTTTATTTCGTTAGCTGTAACACCCCGGCTAAAGCAGAAACGCCTGAGTGTGACGTACAGATTGCTCAAACACACGTGACACTATTAGGTGACCATAATAACATTATTTCATTTAAATCATCATGTAACACAAGTTTATCAAATAATACAAGTTGAAACAATAAATAAACAAATGATAAGTTGTTTCTTTGAATATCCTATAAGCATGTTATGTGTCTTCTAACTTTCATCCGTGTATCTTTACACCTGTAACATATGTATAAAATAAAGTTAGCTATGAACATAGCTGGTGAGAGTCCCACAGTTTGATATAATACGTAAAAATCATACAATTCATGGACAAGTGATAAACGAGCAAGTAAAGTCCTTTCCAGTTGGTATCAACCAACGTACTCGGGTAATCGCGCAAGTAAGGTCCTTTCCAGTTGGTAACAACCAACGTACTCGGATAATGAGGCCCTTTTCCACTCGATACAAATGGACCTGAGTGCAAAGGGGGGCGTATGATCATACTTATTGAGGCTACCACGTGCAAGTAAATTCGAGCAAGTAATCAAGTAACACACAAGTCCATATAGTGAATTGTAGTTTGTAATCGAAATCGTAATACTTGAATTTGTAATAGATACATATGCTACCCCAAAATATGAAAACATTTAAAAGGGGGTTATGAGAAACTCACCTCGAAATCGAAGACAAATATTGCAATATAACTCGAAGGCACGATGACGAAACCGAAGTAACCAAAAAATGTGTTAAAGGATCCAAAACGATTGAACCATAAATGAGAATAAAATACAAAAATTTAAAGACCAACTAACGGGATTAAATTAACTTTGGTTTTAGATATGTTGCACCATTTTAATATGTATAATTTTACTATAACGTTTATTAGCATCTTATGGTATTTTATATTATAATATTATATTTGAGCTTTAACGGAATCTTAACGAACTATAGTTTAATGAATTAAAAGATAACGAATTTAAGTTAACAAAATGAGGTTAATGAATTATAAATTAACAATATAAGTCATCTAACAAATGATTTAAAGTGTAACGACTAAAAGAGAACGAATTTTTATTAACGAGTTAACGGTTTATTATTTTAATATTATAACTTATATGAGGGTAACGATATTATAATATAGGATTTTAAATGGGAATTTTATCTCGAATAATTATTAGTATGTTACCGAAGTAAAATTAAAGCTAACGAATTAATGTTTACGATATAAAAGCGGACGAGTTAAAGTGAAGGAATTAATAAATTAAAGTTAATGAACTAATATTAACGATTTAAAGAGAATTAGCGTAAATATTATTTCATCTAACAATTTGTTATTAACATGGGGATTTTATTTGTCTTTACAAAGCCGGATTAAAACTAACGGGTTTTAAAGCTATAAAGTTAACGGAAAAATATAAGTTAATATTGACGGGTTTTCACAAAAGGAATAGTTGGTTTTGGGATGAAAAATTGTAAGATTTATCTATAATAAATTTATGTAATTACTTTTATTAACTAACAAATAATTTTATTTATTTAAAATAATTTTTAATGATTTATTATGATTTTTAAATAATTTAATTGGTTTTTGATATAAATAAAATGGGTTAAAAAAATACCAAAAACAAACAATTTCGCTCTGCCCGAGTTCGAACCCGGGTTGGCAGCTTGATAGAATGATTGCTTAACCACTAGACTAAACCATGTATTTGATATGTTAACAGAAATAACAATTTATATACAAAAGATACAGGTTCATCTTCTTCACAAACCCTAGGATTCAATTCTTCAAACTGGTTTCATGTTTGAGTAAATTGTGTTAGGGGTTTAGTTAATCGGTTTAAAACTATTCAAAATCATATAACAATTACCCGTAATGGAGACGGAATGATGGTGAACCATGGTGACCGGAAAAATGAATATTGACGGATTATTTGTAGATTACAGCGGGTATATTGGTTTAAGTTGAAGTTTGGGATGAGTTTAGATGGTGAGTTGCGTCCTATATATAGTCCTAATTGGAGTGTGGGTTGTTAAATGCTCGTAATTTATTTTGCCGGAATTCCGGCGGTTCTCACGGGATTGATTCGGTAATATTCGGCCGTTAAAACACATAAAGATTGATAATTTATGTAATTCGTTGAAATCTAAAGTCTTTACAAAAATAAACTGGTCAAAAGAACGACATTTGCGGGTGTTATTAGCTTGGCCGGAGCCGTAGCCGGTGCCGGAATTTCTTGGCCGGAAAAACGTGGGCATGGGGCTGGGTGGGGTTTTCTTATACTATTATTATATTATATTATTATTTAATATATTTTAAATTATTTGCAATATGGCCCTTCAACTTTAAGTTATATGAAGATGAAATTTAAAGTATATTTACATATTAGACCTTAAACTATGAAATGCTACAAAAAGGCATTGAAAGTTATAATAGATTGGATATTTTCCGTACTATACCCGTATAGTTTGCGACTCGTTAAATCTTTAAACAAAAACTTTAAATATCGGAGTTACATTTATTAAACAAACTTAAAAAAAAGCAAACGAACAATAAACCTAAATCCTCGTGAATATTATATTAACGACGCACGTGAAACACGAATACAATGAAATGACGAAATAGTTGGTTTAACTAATACGAATACGAATAATAATGACGGCTGTCACATAATATACTCGAAACGAGACTTGATATATATATATATAAAACAAAACCGAAAATTTAAAATGAGTCGGGTTTTCGGGTTTGAAAAGTAACGAATGTTACATTAGCTTATAATTCGTTAAACCATTAAAGTTAACTTTATTTGATTTCGTTAGCCATTATAATTCATTAGCATAATTATTTTCGAGATATGAACCGTAAATACCATAAATTTCATATTAGCATTAGTTATAATATTTAATCATTAAAATTCCGTTAAGCTTAAAAATAACATTGAAATAATCTATGCCATAAAATAGTAAAGTATAATAAAATACTACTTTTTCCCAACAAATAATTAACCCGTTTTATCCTGTTAGTTAGACTTTAAATTTTCGTATTTATTTTATTTATAGTTCGTGAAGTTCGATTGCTTCGGTTTCGTTTTCAGCTTTCATTGCATGTTTATCTTCGATTTCAAGGTGAGTTTCTCACACCCTCTTTTTACTATTTTTACATTTTGGGGGTAGCATATATATCATATCCAACCCAACTTTTTATTATATTCGTTTACAAAACTGCGATTCATATCATGGACTTGCGTGTTTACGTGCTTACTTGATTATTTTCTTAGCTCATGGTTGCCTTGATAAGTATGATTATACGCACCCATTTGCACTCAGTACAATTTTGTTATGAGTGGAAAAGTGTGACAATCGTCAATTTCAGGTTAACTCCGTTAACTCAACTCCGTCAATTCAAACTTAAGATCACTGAATCTATAATGCACACTTCATTACATTTAAACTAGGGTTTAAATGACGCTTAACACTTACTACATGTGTAGTCTTTCGGGAATTGCACCGAAACGCAAACGAGTTGACGCAAATGATTGGTGAATAAACGAAAAACGTTAAAACAATAATTATGTGATAATTAGGTGTTAGACTTATGTGTTATGTGATAATATTGGTTAAAACACTAACTCAAGATGTAAACAAGATAGTTTAAGCTAGATAAGTAATACTTAGAAGTTGATGGGCCAAAGTGTAACATATTATTATTTATAATATGTTAACCCTAACCTCTACCCCATTCCCTACACAACCCCGATCGGAACCCCCCTTGGCTCCTTGGCTGCCGTCGACATACACACACATACATACCATCAATTTCAACTTTTGATTGAAGATTAAGGTGCTAGGAAGGTATAATCGACTATCCTATGCATCCTTTATACTTAATCTTGACTTTTATTGGGTTAATTACAAACCCTAGATTCCGATTTTTATATGTTAGTGTGTTCATATGATTTTGTTTGATTTGATGATGTATTGATGATGATTTGATAACTAGAATTGATATTGTTACATGTTAATTGTTGTGTCTTTGATTTGAGTTCAAACAAAAACCCTAATCATGTATGTAATGTGTAATTGATGTGCATGGATAGTGATTGTGGAGTCTAGAGTGTTATATGAATGATTTGTGGTCCATAGATAGTTAAATTGTTGAGTTTGGATGCAAACAGTTTCTGGACAGATTGTGTTGTTGATGTTTGATTGACTGTAACGGGGTGTAAATATGAGAATTGGTTGAGATTATTGATACTACAGTGAACTAGGTTGAGTCTAGTTTCTAAATAATATAAATTTGCAATTTTTGGACATGTAAAAGTTAACTTTTATGATTTTACAAAAACGTTGTGCAAAGCTGAGCTGTTAGACCTGCTGTTAGGTTGTTTTGTAAATATTATATCCCATGAACTACGAGACCAATTGGGTTGGTTCCACTTCTGGAAGTTGACTTATTGAGTTAGAAACCTAACCCAAGTGGTCTTGCATTTATTGGATTTTTCGTTTAACGGGAATTTCAAATAACATTCTGTTGCGCATGAATTTGACTGTTATGAGTTTGCTGTAATGATTTGATGATTGTGAGAAACCTATGTGGAATAAAAATATAAGAAAATATTCGGTGAGATAGTACAATCTTTCAAGTAGAATTTCTGTCTCGGTGAAACTAGCTGCTGAATTTTGTGAAAATGCATGAAACATGATACTTGCTATATAATTGTTATGTTTTGACCAAATTGCCCTTGCGGGGAATAATTGCTAATTGATTGTCATGATTTGACCAAATTGCCCTCGTGGGGAATAATGGCTAGTTAATTGTTATGTGTTGACCAAATTGCCCTTACGGGGAGTAATTGCTAGTGATGTACTTTATGAATACATGACACGTAATTAATTGCTTACACATGTAACGTATCACAAATACATTTGTTAAAGTCACACACGATTCACAAACGAAACACAAAACATGTTATGTGCATAGGTATTATGTGCCGGGTCTAGAGACTCGATAATATTCCGACACTTAGAAAAATCTCTTTGTTGTTTTAGAACGCTAGAGAGAGTTTTTCTGTGACGCGCATCTTGGTGAATTATTTTGGGAATACTTCGCAAACAGTGAGTTTCACTTTCCCCTTTTTAAACTTTTTAAACGATTTTCACTTGGGGGAGATAACATACTCCGAAAACGCATTTAAGATTTTGTTAATATAGATTATATATCACTTGTAAAGACTAAGTGGCAAACGCGTTAACTAAAGTCCTTCATTCACATCGAACCGGTTAATATTTGGATAATAGCGAGTCACTGTTGAGTAGTACTACTGGGTTTGACAAACCCCACCCAACGCTAAACTCGACTGGAGGTCGAGTGGGTGTAATCTTGGCTAAACACATACCATGGTCTGGATGACCTGTGGCAAGGCAAATGATAAACAGTCAGCTTCGGTGTCGAACACTTAGTGATACTTGTTTTATAGGCTAGCTACCTATAGATATATAATTGACATAACACTATCTGGTAACGCAAAACGCTGTAACGCAAAACGCTGTAACGCAAAACGCTTAACGCAAAACGCTGAACGCTTTATTTTATATAAACTTGTGAACTCACCAACCTTGTGTTGACACTTTTAGTATGTTATTCTCAGGTAGCCGAGGCGGGCGCGCGGTATAGGATCATGCATTGCTTGAAAACGTTTTTGTTATGCAAACTATTTTAAAACTATTATCATTGGGTTTAAGTCATCCTGCGTGACGCAACATTTATTTTATGGTTTTTACGCTTCCGCATTTAATTACCGTAAACGTTTTCATGGTTTTGAAACTTTATTTTTATGGTTTGATTATAACTAATGATTCCGATCCTGTTAGTTCACACCCTCTGACGGTAAAACTCCGTTAGTGGATTTTGAGGGTGTGACAAAAAGGGACCCCCGATCCAAGTACATTGGTTGTTATCGACTGGAAAGGACATTGCATGCGAAGTAGTTATAATTTTCAAAAGTATCATGGAATTGCAGGATTTTTATGTACTTATATAAAAAAAACTTGCGTGAACCCACCAACTATTAAGTTAGTTGACCGTATTTTATGTATATGCTACAGGTACCGTTAGTAGAAGATGACACACGGAGAATACACTAGACTTAGGTTACTTACAAATGGGCAGAGTGTTATTTGTATTCCTTATTGTAAACTTGTGTACTGTCACACCCCAACCTAAGGCGGAAATGCCGGGGCGTGATCCGATTGCTCACGGCTCAAAGATACTATCATAAATAAAATGTGACAATATCTAATTAATTATTTTAATTTAAATGTACACACAATAATCAAATACAACAAAACAATTCAAATAAATAAATACAATCAATTAATTTTAAGTTTGTCTTCAATATAACCTATGGTCTTGACTAAATATCCATACTTCAACCTAAGCAACCTGCATATGCGTAGAAAATGGAGTTTGTCAACAACACTTGTTGAGTGAGATGATCACCAATTTTGAATCATTAAATAATAGCATATATATATATATATATAGTTGATAAATGATAAATGCGCAAACCAACCATGTGATAATAATCAATCGAATCATAACAAACATGCATATAACCAAATCGTGTGTGCCAATGAAATCGTTGCCAAGCAAATCGGGCATTGATTACAATGACTAAGGTTGTCGTTTTACCTTTGCCAAGCGAATCGGGCTCCGGTTACTAAGATGGTCGTATGATCATACTAATGAGAACCCTCTACAAGGGGATATGTTGGACCTCTCCGAAACGTTATCAAGTAAACAATTAAACATGTAGCAACTAGCAAATAACATTCAACTGATATTCACACAATGATTATATTTGCGATTTTGTGTATATATATAGATAGAAAATATGAATAAGTACGCATATGTCCCCAAAACGTTTGAAAACAGTAGATAAAGAGGGGAATGATCAAACTCACCTGATCGAATAAGCTAGACGGGAATGTTTACAACAAGAACGATAATCACACTCCTCGAGAATTACCGACAATAATCCTAATTTAAATAATGTTATGAGTGATTTATTAATGATATAATACGTATGATAAATTTAGGATTTCGATGTGAATTGAGCTACAATTATGATTTGTATGTTATGGATTGAACGATTGATCTCTACGAATTATTATTATTATTATTTAATTATAACAAGTTATTGTTTAACACATAATCAAACTTACAGATAATTAATTTGAATAAATATAAGTTGAGATCTATTATAATAATCGTTTAAATATATAGTTTATAGTAAAATTTATATCTTAAAATCGTTAACGAAATTCTAATGATATAATCTAACACGTTTAATACGTTTTGTTATATATATATATATATATATATATATATATATATATATAATAAATAGCTAAACTTATGAAAACGTTCAACGACAAGTACATCAATATTGGCGTTAGATTTTATTAAAATACTTGTTGGTTCATTATTAATAAGATATATACATATATATATACACACACACACATACATACACGAAAACTTGTAACGAGATTACTTGACACAAACGCTAACTTATGATGTTGGTTTAACTAAAATATTGTTTATTTAATAATTAATATTAATTATAATATAATATATATCCTTAAAATAAGTTAAAAATAATAGAAATAAAAATATCCAAAAACTATAGGCTGGCCGGGACTCGAACCCGCGCCAGTGGCCGGTTCTCTCATTAACACACACACACACACACCAGCCGGTAGTTGATTAAGGTTTGTAAACTAATTAATATATATAAAAGTTGATTAAACCAGATTGGACATAAACCCTAAACGAGCAATTGATCAATCCGTTAAATGTTTGCTTAATTGCTGTTAGGGCTAATGTCAAATGATGTTAGATGAACAACCTGCAAGCTTTAATTACCTGAAATAGCAATGAAACCAGGGAGAACGATCATCCCATTGCGGCGGCAAGAACAGGTTTCGAACAGAGGTTTATGGCCAAAATCAAAGCAATTAAGTTTAGGGGTTTTGTTCGTCGGGTTATAAAGGAGGTGTAGACGCAAGTAATTGAATTTTGATAAACCCTAAGTTATATAATCAGTTATATGTTAGGTCGGTTCACAGAATACGTAAATACGCATCATGTTTAATCTTGTTTCCTAATTAATGAAATCGTTTAGGCCGAAAATGGTAATAGAAATCACAAACACGATTTGATTCTAAGTTTAGATCGACAATTATGGCTTAAGATAACTAAACGGGTCACGGATTTGGGTTAACGGGTCATAGGTATGGGTTTGGTAAATGGATCATAAAGATTATATAGAAATTGTATTCTTAGTCCTTAAGGATTTGAGATGGAAACAATAGTGGGTTAAAGTTTATATTCGGGTTAAAAACGTTCATTTTCTAAAGTTATATATAAATATATAAACAATTATAATTTTATAATAATGTCTCGATAAACGTGTTTATTTTTCGTTGTTAAATTTTTCCCGAACGTAAGACGGGTCGGGTAATAGGTATAAGTTCATTCTTTGAAAAACCCGAGTTGTTACATGTACTTGCCTAGTAAATTAATTAATGATAATATTGTCACTTAATAGTGTCACATGTGTTTTGAACAATCTGTACGTCACATTTGGGAGTTTCCGCTCTAGCCGGGATGTTACAGTTAAACACCCATTTCAAAATCCTTAAGATTATAATTTAATGAAACGATATTGGATTTTAATAATCTAAATTTTTGGTCCATTAGTTGGTATTAACTCTAACTAAAGAAATTCCCTAGGTTAGTTCCAACTTTCATCCTCTTGGCCTCCACCGAGCCTTTTCCGAACTAGAACTAGCACACTTAGTTTTAGAGCAAAATATATCATTTCTCCAAGTCGATGGGGCAAATGAAAACAGATAATTAAACTTACCCACCACCACCACCACCAATAAGATTACAGGTTTATGATGGGATGGCTTGAAAAAAAATACTCACGCGCCTCGCTCGAGCGTTGGAAATAGAGGAGCCGAGCTTGAACAAAAGCTCTGTCTGAGTTAAACGAGCCTAGCTCGAGCCTAGTAGACCTCGGACTCAGCTCGGCTCACTTGCACCCACATCAACACCCCAAAGCTAACTGAGTTAGTCTCTATTAGAAAATGGCTCGGTGAAAGCCAATGTGGTGAGAGTTGGGATTAACATAGGGAATTTAATAAGTTGTGATTAATGTCGGTCAAAAGATCAAAATATGGATTACTAAAATCCAATATCCCTATAATGAAACCACAAATATTTTATTTGTATAAAAAAAAAACTTGATGTTACAAGATCACATTGAGTTCCTTAACAGCTGCCACGAACATTAATGCGTCAATTGTCATCGAATTTAGTACGTGAACTTGAGTGTGTGCAAACTTCACAAGAACTATGTTTCGTTAGTAAAAGTGTTTGGCTACGGATGTCGTTTGTCATTTATGTGAGCTCGTTACGGGAAGAACAAGATGGGTGGGCTGGGGGCTTCTTGTAACCACCATCTAGCGTGAGAATAAGTAATCATGTAACATTCGTTACTTTTCAAACCCGAAAGCCTGACCTATTTTAAATTTCGGTTATTTTATTTATAAATATATATTATATATTATTATATTCTCAAGAGTCGTTTCAATATATTCTGTTCATCGTTTAGTATTAATATAATACCCACGAGGAATTATGTTCGTTCGTTTCTTTCTTTCGTTTTGCTCAAAAAATCAAACTACAAGATTTAAAGTTCTTCTTTTTAAACGATTACGAACTATGAGCGTATAACATAATTAAATATCTATAATCTATATTTTATTTCTTATTTTAATTACATTTCAAAGTTCAAGGTTTATATTGTAATTTATATTTTAACCTATTTCAAAATAACTTCAAGGTTTATATTGTAATTTATATTTTAACCTATTTCAAAATAACTTCAAACTTGGAGGACCAAAATTGTAATTAATTCAAAATAATAATATTCTTTTTCCCTAACCCAGATCCCCCCTCTTTCGTTTTCACGACAGCCCTCCTGTGGCTGGATTTCCGGCGCCTGCGAGGCTTAAACGGCTCAATTTATCCACTTTTAATAATTAATTATTCATAACGGAATTAGACCTTAGCATGAACCCTTAATCCTCGTCCATAACATGTTTTAACATTCAAAAAAATGAGCTAATTGATCCGTAATTTCCTTTAACTACCGGAATCCGTTTTAAATAACAATAACGAATTTAATCTATTATGTCTCAATTGGCACTATAAATAGATCTTAAAAATCAAACTAAACTTGTAACCAACATCAAAATAACATAAATCACTCTCTGTAAATCATAATCGTTCATCCAAGACCGTCTCCGGCAAGCCGTCGTTCTTTGTCAAATCAATACAACACCAGGTGATAATTATATGATTTTGAATCATTTTTCAGTAACAAACAAAACCCCTAAACTTGATTTACCATACATGGAACCGATTTGGAGAATTTGATTTTAGGGTTTATAGATGAAGAAGATGAACTTTTGATACTAGTTTAAGTAGTTTTCCATCTGATCTTTTAACATCCAAGTAGCTTGGTCTAATGATTTGTTCTCTGGTGAATGGACAGAAGGACCAGGGTTCGAACCCGGGTCAGGCTTTTTTTGGTTTATATTTTTTGAAAAACCTTTTTCTTATATATATATTAATCGTTAAAAATTATTAAAAATCTTTTTAAATCAAATAAAATTATTTTAAATTAAATAAAATTATTATTAAATTAAATTTATCATTATCCCTCAAAAACAAACTTTTAATATTTCGTTAAGTCCCGTAAAACCCGTAATATTATATTATTCGTTTCGCTAAACTGTTAATATTATAATATTTTATTATTACCTTTTCGTTAACTTGATAACCCGCTAAAATAATGATTTTCGGGATAAATCTTATACCGTTAAAATTCGTATGCCATAATTATTTAAGTTCTCATAATAATAAATTATTAATTAAACAATATTTAAATAATATATTTCGTTAGACCGTTAAAATTAGTTTATAATTCCGTTACTATTTAATTCGTTAAATGTTAAACTTTAAGTCGATAACTTTGGTTCAACAACATAAGTATTTTTCCGAGAGATGACCCGTAAATACTGTAACTTTCGTTCTAGTATTTAGTTAGAATGTTAACAAATCGTTAAGTTTCGTTAAAACCTAAAACTAATATTATATTATAAAATGCCATCAAATGTTAATAAATATATTGAGATAATGCAATATCCCGTTGACCAATTATATATAACTTTTTCAATCCCGATAGTTAGATTTTGTTTTTGTTTTAATTATAGTTCGAGAAGTTCAATCGTTTCGGATTTTTTAACGCACTTTCGGTTGCTTTGGTTTCGTTATCATGATTTCGGTTTTCATTTCCAAGTTTATCTTCGTTTTCAATGTGAGTTTCTTACACCCCCTTTTAACGTTTTTATTACTTTTGGGGGTATTATATATATCTTATCTACTCAATGGTTTATCGAGACATTTACAAAACTGCGATTCATATCATGGACTTGTGTGTTTACTTGCTTATGCGCGTTAATTTCAATTTCAAGTGGTTGCCTCAATAAGTATGATCATACGTCCCCCTTTGCACTTAGGACCACTTTGTTATGAGTGGAAAAGGGACCCCCGATCCGAGTACGTTGGCTGTTACCGCCTGGATATGAAGTAGTTATAATTTTCACAAGTTTCATGGAATTGCATGATTTTTATGTACTTATATAAAACTTGTGTGAACTCACAAACTATTCAATTAGTTGACCGTATTTTATATATATGTTACAGGTACAATTAGTAGAAGATGGCACATGGAGAAGATACTAGACTTAGGTTATTTAAACCAATTAGCAAACTGCTTAGTTGTATCTATTTTCCTTGTATTATTGTTTCAAACTCGTGTACTTGACTTGTAAATTAATTAATGATAATATTGTCACTTAATAGTGCCACATGTGTTTTGAACAATCTGTATGTCACACTCGGGCGTTTTCGCTTAAGCCGGGGTGTTACAAATCATTCTTCGTAGAGAGAGAAAGTACTTAATTAAAGTGACTAATGTAATATGAGAGTTGTGAATGAATAACCTTATGATGATTGAGATAGTATTTATAGCCGGGGGTGAGGGAATATAACTGGTGGAGTTGTCACTATCCATAAGATTCTTCCTTTCGCCTGAATGGACACGTGACTTAATTTGATAGGAGATGATAGCTAGCCATGTGCTAGGTCGTTAGGGGACGTCTAGCTGGCTTCTCCCGATTGGGTGTGCCATCACGTGCTCTCTATGAATGAGGTATATGTCACTATTAGAGAATATTTTGGTAAGCTTCTAGAAGGATTGTTATAACTGTTTTTCCTCTAAAGATATGAAGTCATTCTTCCTTTCTGTTCTTCCGCCTGTGGGTCTCTCCTGCGACTCTTATGTTCTTTGTCCTGCAGACGGCTTCCATTGCTTCTGGAAGAATGTTTGGACCCTTTATTTCTTAGCGGATGACTCTCGCGGGTACTATGGGTGACCCGCGAAATCTTCCTAATTTCTTGGGTCGTTTTGCTACCCTACCTATATAGTGGGGAGCTTTAAAGCCCTTTCACAATGCCACGTTATCACCACTTGGGCATTGGCGGCTAAGCCCCAAACTATAATGCCTCTCTATAGTTTAACGACCCAAGGGCTTTAAACCTTTTATTTATTTATTTATATATTTTTCAACAAACACATACAATACAAACTAAATAATAATATAATAATATTAAAATTAAAATTTAAATAAAAATAAAAAACATAAAATAAAAAAATAAAAATAGAAAACATACAAATAAAAAACACAAAAAAAAATAATGAAAACATAACAATTTAAATTAACCAACATATAACAAATATTCGTCGTCGTCATTGTCCTCGTTTGTATATTTGGTCAATATCTTTGTTTTTTTCCTCCAAAAAAGCCCGTGTGGGCGGATCTAGATGCGATAGATCCTTTGCGAGGAACTTGAAATCCTTGTCTCGTTGCCGCCCTGATTAACTTTTTTCTCTTTCATCATGCATGGCTCCGTATTCCGCATGCATCGATTTTCTTTCTTCACGCATTCTTGTGATGTCATCTTTTGAGTCTTTTTTAACCTTGGCAATCTCGGATAGTTTAAGCTCCAAGTTGTTAAAACGCAAGCTCACTTTGGACCTCATCGAAGATGCCGTTCTAGACGAAGATTCTCCACCTCTAGCCGCCGCCTGGGCTTTATCTCTTCATATCGGACGTGGTAACTCTTCCAGTTCATCAAAAACAAAATCGGGATCAAAGTCGTTTAGATTAAATTGACAACGACCATCCGACGTGGCTAGAGACGGCAATTGATCGGCCGAAGTAGACGTTGTCTTTGACTGTTTGGACGGCCGCGATGAAGATGACGGGACAGGATGCCACTTTGGTGAGCTCGTGCATTGTCTCCAAGCTTCCAACATATTGAAATCTCCTTTATATTCGACCCTGTATTGTTTTAAGACAAACTCCATCACGTTGGTATCGCTCATGCTGTCTTTTCTCCATTGTTTGCAACGCGAGAGTAAATGTTGGAGAAGTTGGTTACTTTTTGCGCATTGCCTTCCATTTGTTGTAGACGGAATTCTCCACGCGGTAAAAACCTCGACCATTGTAGCAAAGAATTTAGTACGTATTTAAACTCAGGGGGTATGCTTACCTTCGCATTCGATAGAAATAAAAACTTAATATTAGTCAACAAAAAAAATAAAACATGATATATATATATATATATATATATATATATATAGTTTACCTTGAATTGAGTCTTCGGATGAGTCAATCCATGCACGTGCCAATGTCATCTCCTCATCCGTTTCCACTTTAATCTTTCAACATTTTCCCTAGTTGTTTGACCGTCTGGTTTCTTTTTATGACTTTGTTTATGACGAAGTTGCGCTTTGGATACTTGGGTTTGGGGTACTTGGGTTTCGGGTACTTGCGAAGACATATACGGTACTGGCGGTTGAAAGAACATATCGGTGAACGATTGCATGGGTGGAGGCAATACGGGTCGATGACCGTGTTGGTTGGCAAAGAAAGGGTTATCAGGGTCGTTATTTGAGAGCCCACCACAATTGAGCCGGATCCCATGGATTCGGGTTTGAGCTCGATCTTGGGTTCTGGTTCGGGTTCGATTTTGGGATTGGGTTTGAGCTCGGATTTATGGTTGTAGAAAGTTGTGAGATTTGTTTGAGTAAAATGATGGTGTTTGTTTGAGAATTAATAGAAAGTTGTTTTAGTAAAATAGGTCAATTTTTTTTTAAATTCAAACGGTCGTGATACCGTTGGATGAGGAGGCCCAGCCAAATTTCCACCCATTGCGCCAGTCTTCGTGAGGCCGCCCCCTTGAACGTCCCTTAGGCGGGCGCCCCTCGGCGGTGTTACTCTCCAAAAACGGCCCAACTCCGCCATAGCGAACTGCCTTAGGACAGACAGGGGACACTTATATCGTGAGGCCAAAGCCTTCATTATCGAAAAGCAAGACTCCTAGTATAAAATTAAATAATTAAAACTTGCTTGCCTTTATTTCTGTACAGTATTCAAAGGGTATCCCTCTATTAACCGTCGGCTGCCCACTCTCGAGTTTCGAACTGCTGCCGCATCGTCTTTTTTTATTATTTTTTTTAAATCTCTCTCAACCGACTGACTTCTTTACGCAATGTTTTTAAAACCGGACTGGTTCGGCCAACCGGGGATTCGGTCACTCGACCGGTCCGATTCGATATAGTTCGCTCGCTTATCAAAAGACCGGCCGGTCTGATCCGGTTCACCGGTCCGACCGTAAAACCGGACCGGTTCAACCGGTTTATTATGGAATTTTCATATATTTTTTGATTTAACATTTTTTCATAGTTTTTTTAGTTCGGCCGGTCCGACAGGTTCAACCGGTTGAACCGGTGAACTGGTAACCCGACCGGTTCAGTATCCGATCTGGTTATGAAAACCGGTTATGAAAACATTGTCTTTACGGGCATCATTTTGAATTAATTCCCATCCCAATATTGCAACCCTTTTTTTCTAATTGGGTTTTGCGTTTCTAATAGACCAACGGCCCAAGGAAAATCTTCTAATTGAAGCCCACCATTTATTATTGGTCCAAAAGTTTAATTATCCCAACTAGAGGTGCAAAAAAAAAAACGCGAACCCAGAACCGGACCCGAAAAAAAAACTCAAAACCGGTTTTTTATACCCGTGTTTTTAATACCCGAATCCGTACCTTACCCTACCGTAGGGTACGTATAGGGTATAAATTTCAGTACCAAACCCCGTACCCGAACCGGACTCGATTTGTCCCCGGTAATACCCGAAAACTGGAACCGGGTTTTTCCAATGCCCGAAATCGGTTTTTTCCAATACCCGAAACCGGGTTTTTAAATACCCGATCTATAATCGAAAAATACTTTAAAGATATCCGATAAATACCCCTAAAAAGTGCAACTCCCTTAAAAAATCCAATCCATACCCGGAAAATACCAGGTAAAAAAATAGGGTTTTTTTCAATATCTGGAAATAGGGTATTCAAATACCCGGTTTTAGAGAACCCGGTTGTATACCCGACCCGAACTCGACACATAGAGTATGGTTTTTAGAGACAATACCGGGACCCGAACCCGATCCGGGTATTGCCAATACCCGATTTCCAATACCCGGCCATACCCTAACCCGATTCCATACTCGAACCCGGGTATTTTAAAAACCCGATTTGTGCACCTCTAATCTCAACTTCTCTAAGTCTCAACTACAATTGATTTGTGCATATTCGCACTTCACTCAAAATTTTCTTTTGGATAAATATTAAAGGTGACTGACTAGGTGAGTTTTCTTATTGTAGTTAGCATACATGTTGAAACGCGTATAAATAATAAATGAGCTAAGTCAAGTTTTAAACTTATTCACAAGCGCTCGAGCTTCCCGGTACAAAGCTCGAATCAATTCCAGTTCGAGCTATTTAAGTTAGACGATCCAAATTCGAAATTTTTAAGTTAAACGAGTCGAGTTTGTGCTCGACTAGACCATCCCTCTACATGAAACTGGTGTCAAGTTATAAAATGATAGATAGACAGGGTGTAGAAAACTTAGAGCTTTCATGATTGGTGAAGTTGATAATTTTTCCATTTTATGTGGTTATAACCTAATGTTTTGGATAATATGTAGTGAAAACACTAGCTGGATATATGTTTGGAAGCATTCAAAATATCCTTTAATGTAGGTTTTCAAAATCACTGTCATTAATCAGCTGGACTTGCCATTGATTTTGGGAGCATTCAAAAATTCCCATTGTTGTCTCTTTAAAGTTTATATTCTTTCTGAGAAGTCTACATTTTGATTGAAACACCTTGATGCACCAGCTTTACCCACTAGTGGTCCCTAGTGACTTGAACAGTGAGAGAATTTTAAGTTACTACTCTATCACTAAATAAATGATGTAGGGTCACTCATATATTCATGAATACAATAAGTATATTAGTATTCATAAGTAGTGTATTACTAATGAGTACACTAAAATATTATCAATATCAATAAGTATTATAATCATTGGTTAATGCATTATACTATTCTTAAAATGCGTATATTGTATTCACTAATGAATGCACTAAAGTATATAGTGTCACCACATTAAATTTTTTATGTTTCACTTAGTTACAATATGGCTCTTGTGACACTTTTTGTGTATGTCCAGTATCCCAACCAAAAATTGCATCTATTGTTTCGCTAAATTACAATTCTTTCACCGCGTGATCTTATGTATTGCATGTTGGCAAGCTTGAAGCTTGCTATATTTTGATGGTTTTGATGTCTTGGATCTTCTTCCTTTTGTCCTCATAAACATTATCATTCATCACTTCCTATGCTACTTGCAAGTTGCAATCCCCATTCCTCTCCCCATATCCTCCAACCCATACACACAGAGATAAAGGTTCCACCAAGTATGGCTGCCAGCTGAAATAAAACATATGGAAATCACTTTAAAAGGGGTGCAACAGGAAAATTACTATAGGCTGTCTTTTTTTTATTTTGAACTTTTTTTTTAATTTTCACTTTGAATTTTAAGTATATACTAGCGTCATTCGTTATGGCCATTCTTCTTATTTTCCATCATTTATGTCTGCGCTACCTTAGCTTTTCCTTCATAATTCAATCTAGCCATTGAACCCATATTAGACCTCATTCTCCATCATTCCAATAATTTATATTATTGAAATACATAAAAAAAAAGTTTAAAAAGAAAAGGAAAATAATGTGATTGGGTGAGGTTGTAAGTGCCGGTGTCATACAATGGAAGAAGTGGAAATGACCAGCATGAGAATTGTTATTTCCCTCACGTCACTAGTGGCCATGGGAGAGTGTTGGCACTATGATTAATGACGTGTTATGTTGATATGGAGCTCGCCTGACTTGTCATTAGTTTGTTAGTTGATGTGTCATTAGTTCGTTAATAAGTGTTGTTATGACAGTTAGTTAGGAGTGAGACAGATTGATAAAAAGATTAGGGCTTTCATTTTGTAATAACATCCATAATATAAAGTCATTTTCTCTCTTCATCTTGTTCTTTACTTTCTCTGATTTCATGGTATCAGAGCAGGATTCCGGTCATCTGCTCGTTTCCGGTCATCTTTCCGATTAATTTTCACGCTTTTGATCTTCCGTCTTCTTTAAACTTCAACTCAAATTCTGTTCTGTTCATCCTTATAGCAAATTCGCAATTCATTTGATTAACAAATTATGTTCTGTTCTACTTCAATTCATTTTTTATATCATCAATTCGTTCAAACTTACCAATTCAGTTTCGTGCCCTAAAAATCATGACTACTGCGTTCGTTCCAGAAAACTCAATCAATAATCAAATTGATTCTTCAAATCCATTATACATTCATCCTTCAGATCATCCTGGCATGTTGTTAGTTTCAAAGGTATTTGATGGATCTGGATTTGGAGCTTGGAAGAGAGCTATTTCAATCGCTCTGTCTGCCAAGAACAAGTTAGGGTTTGTTAATGGTGAAATTGAAGCTGCTACCGTTCCAATTCAACGTCAAACCTGGCAAAGATGCAATAATATGGTAATATCTTGGCTATTGAATGCTCTATCAAAAGATATTAGTGAAAGTGTATTGTATGCTCAAACTGCTAATCAGATATGGAAAGAACTTAATGATAGCTGGAAAACCTAACGGTGCCAAATTATATCAACTACAGAAGCGTTTGTGTGACATTTCACAAGGAAATAATGACAGCCACATACTATTCATATGTGTTCATGTGGTAATGCTCAAATTCTGGCTAAAAGAGATGAGGATCAAAAACTAATTCAGTTTCTTATGGGATTGAATCCTACATATTATGCAATGAGAAGTAGTATCTTGATGATGCAACCAATGCCATCCATTAATCAAGCATATTCTCTTCTAGTTCAAGATGAAAATCAAAGGGAAATACATGCTACTACTCAATTTAACTAAGATTCTGCTGCAATGAATGCATATAATTCATCTAAAGGAGTTCAGTATGAGAAAAATAATGGAAAGAAAGGTTTATCTTGTACCAATTGTAAGAAGAACGGACACACTATAGATACATTCTATAGACTCATTGGTTTCCTAAAAGATTTCAAGTTTACAAATGCAAATGTTACCAAGCCTAAGCGTTTTGCAGCATCTGTTTCATCTGAGGAACCTGGGAACATTTCTGCTGAAAGTGATAACAAAGCAATGGTGAGTTCTTGTAATCGTACTCAAGAACAATACAATGGACTTATGAATCTGTTAAACAATGTGCAAATGGGGCCTGCTTCCTCTGCTGTTACTTCTGGTTCCACAATCAATTCTGAGAATTTTGCAGGTATAATATCTTGCAATTCGTCTTTAAATTCTTCAGTTCATGATCACACTACATGGATCATTGATACTGGTGCTACAGATCACATGTGTTTTGATGAAAGTTTGTTTAGCAACCTTCAAACTCTTTCAAAACCATTTTATATCACTCTACCTAACGGAAATCTGATTGTTGCCAACAAATTTGGCACAATCAATCTTACTCCTACTTTTTCAATATATCATGTGCTTTTGGTTCCTCAATTCCACCGTAACTTGATTTCCATTCCTAAGCTTTGCAATGATACAAATGGATTAGTGTTTTTAATAATCATTCGTGTATCTTGCAGGCCCCTTCCATGAGCAAGCTACTGGTTCTTGGTAAACTCCTGAATGGTTTATACCTTCTTAAGCAACATTCTGATATACTATCTTCACATAATAATGTTGTTTCTTCTCTTAAAAGTTGTAATGTTGTTTTTGGTCATACTTGGCATGCCAGACTTGGACATTTGCCTCTTTACAAATTAAAAACTTTGAGTGTTTTCCCACATACACATATTGATGAGATTGCAACTTGTGATGTATGTCCTCGGGCTAGACAACATAGATTATCTTTTCCTCAAAGCCATATTAAAACTGTTAAAGCTTTTGATATGATTCATGTTGATGTATGGGGTCCCTATAATACACCAACTTACAATGGTTATAATTATTTCTTAACCATTGTTGATGATTTCACTAGAATTACTTGGACATATTTGCTCACTACTAAAAGCAATGCCTTTTCCAATTCTCCAAAACTTCATTGAAATGGTCCAAGTGCAATTCAATACACATGTTAAATGCCTTAGAACAGATAATGCTTTTGAACTTGGTTCTGGTAACAAACAATCAGAATATTTACTCAGTAAAGGCACTGTACATCAAACATGTTGTGTTGCAACTCCTCAACAAAACGGGGTGGTTGAGAGAAAACATAAACACCTTTTAGAAACCGCAAGAGCATTATTGTTTCAATCTAAATTACCTTTACGATTTTGGGGAGAATGTGTTCTCACATCAACTTATCTCATCAATCTCTTTCCAACTTCAATTTTGAATGGGAAAACACCCTATGAATGCTTATTTGGCAAAACACCTTCTTATAGTCATTTAAAAAGTTTTGGTTGTTTGTGTTATGCCTCTACACTTAAACAAGGACGAGACAAATTTCAATCTAGAGTTATTCCTTGCATATTCATAGGTTATCCTTTTGGAAAGAAAGCCTACAAACTTTATGATCTACAATCTAAAAACATTTTTATTTCCAGGGATGTAGTGTTCTTTGAACATTTATTTCCGTCCATTCCTTCTTCTCCTTCATCTATCTTTCCTACCTTAAATGACATATCTCAGTTCTTTGACTATGACTCACCTGTTATGTCTTCCCCTTCTGCTCCCATTACTCCTCCTTTTTCTGATCCTATTCCTTCTCCTTCTTCACCTCATTCTTCTTTTTCTGATTCCATTCCTTCTTCATTTTATGTTCCATCTATTCCTCCTACCCATGCTTCATCTAGATCTCATCGTCCTCCTTATCTTGCTGATTATATTTGTAATTCAGCCTCATCTATTCCTTGTTATCACACTGTTACTACTTGTTCTGCAGTCCATCATGTCTCTATTGATCAATTATCCCCACAACATCAGTCTTTTCTCAATATTTTGGACACTACTAAAGAACCAAATTCTTATGTTGAAGCCTCTTTAAATACTCATTGGCAAACTGCTATGCAAAAGAATTTGATGCTTTAGAAGCCAATAAAACCTGGTCTGTTGTAGATCTTCCTTTAGGAAAGAAGCCAATTCGATGTAAATGGGTTTAAAAAGTCAAATTTCATGCAAATGGACATATTGACAGATATAAAGCCAGATTAGTTGTTCGGGGTGATACTTAAAAGGCTGGTATAGAGTATAGACTTCAATGAAACTTTTTCCCCTATGGTAAAGATGACAACCATTCGTGCTTTAATTGCTACTGCTGCTAAACTCAATTGGGATTTACAACAATTGGATGTTAATAATGCATTCCTACATGGGGATTTAGATGAGGATATTTACATGCTTCCACCTCCTGGTATGGTTTTAGATAAATCTGATCAAGTTTTAAAGTTACAAAAATCTTTATATAGCCTCAAACAAGCTTCTCGCCAATGGTATGGGAAGCTCTCAGATGCTCTAAAATCCAAAGGATATGTCATGTCAAACAATGATTATTCTTTGTTCACTAAGACTATGGGTTCCTCCATAGTTCATTTAGCAATTTATGTTGATGATATATTGCTTACCGGTAATAATTCAGAAGAAATGCAGGCCATCAAGTCTTTTCTACATGATACATTTTAAATTAAAGACCTTGGCTTTCTTAATTATTTTTTGGGACTTGAGGTTCTAAACACTTCACAAGGTCTTGTCATGTCTCAAAGGAAGTTTGCTAAAGATCTTGTGCACGAATTTGACACTTCTGATGCTCCTTGTTCTCATTGTCCGTTACCTTCTTAATTAAAATTTCTTACCAATGAAGGGATGGTTTATTCTGATCCTTTGCAGTATAGACAGCTTGTGGGCAAACTTAATTACTTAACTCACACACGTCCTGATTTAGCTTTTGCAGTTCAGTTTCTAAGCCAATTTATGAGGATCCTCGATCTCATCATTGGGATGCTGCTATGCATACACTTCGGTATGTTAAAGGAACTACTTCTTATGGTTTGTTGTTTAACAAGTCTTCAGATTTAAAGGTTGAGGCTTTTTGTGATTCGGATTGGGCTTCTTGTCCTAACACACGAAGATCAATCAGTGGTTATTTCATTCTTCTTGGTGGCATCCCAATTTCTTGGAAGTCCAAGAAACAACCAACTGTTTCTCTCAGTTCAGCTGAGGCTGAATATCGCTCTATGCGCAGAGTCACTGCTGAATTAGCATGGCTAACCAGACTTCTTCATGATCTATCCATTCCCTTTATCACTCCTATACCTCTCAAATGTGACAGTCAAGCTGCTATTCACATTGCAAAGAATCCAGTTTATCATGAAAGAACAAAACACATTGAGTTGAATTGCCATTTTGTTAGGGAAAAATTACAAGACGGTATTATTGATATTTCTCATGTTCCTACCAAGACTCGGTTGGCTGATATATTTACTAAAAATTTACCAGGTCCTCAACATTATTCCTTATTATCCAAGTTAGGGCTTTCTATACCTCCAACTTGAGGGGGGGTGTTGGCACTATGATTAACGACGTGTTATGTTGATATGGAGCTCGCCTGACTTGTCATTAGTCTGTTAGTTGATGTGTCATTAGTTTGTTAATAAGTGTTGTTAAGAACAGTTAGTTAGGAGTGAGACAGATTGATAAAAAGATTAGGGCTTTCATTTTGTAATAACATCCATAATAGAAAGTCATTTTCTCTTTTCATCTTGTTCTTTACTTTCTCTGATTTCAGAGAGGGGCATGGTGTTTCAATGATGTCACGCGACTCATGTATGACACCTCAGCATCTCTAATGACTATCCGTGATCCACATCGGATAGTCTAACTCACTGGAATGTGATCACGGAAAGATTATAAATTTATTGTTTGTTTTAGAAATTAAATTATATCTCTTACATATTCACCTTTTACTATCTTTAACGTTTTCACTCAATGGTTTATATTCATTCTATTGTACTATTGAATTTATGTTCTTATGATAGTTTTATCGTATTATACTTGCACTAATGTACCTTTTAACAATTATTTTAAATAAATCTAAAGAGGCTCAAATTTATAATATTTGAACATAGTTTCTAGGAAAAATAAATATTCTTGCTCTGTCTTTCATACAATCATACAAGTTGCTGTCGAAGTATATTAATATTATATTACTTTTTCCATTTTGTCCTCTCAACCAACATGTGTTCCAAGTCATATTTTATGTAATCTTTTGTATTTATTCATGTCCTGAAATCCAAATTATAAAAATGTTTTTACAATTATTTGTTTCACCATTATACGAGTTTAAATCTAAAGCTGTTCTTTTTGATTTCTCAATTTAGCATAAACAAATGCACTAAATTGTTTATAATGTTTATGAATTGAGACATTATAATTAAGATATTGCTAACGTAGGACTAACTCATTTGCTAAAGGTTTTTGTCTCTTAATTCAAGAGACGTATCTATAGAAGTTTTTGAGGGTATTAGAAGACATTTAGAAGTATCGAAACTTTGCCTTTAAAAAACTAAAATCATTTCTGTAAGGAAGAATCAAAACTCAAAAGTTATATCGTCATTAAAACTCATAGATTTAGATAATTGTTAAATGCGTGAAAACTTTGTTTTATATATTGATAATTGTAGTTAAGGTTTGTACAAGATATGCGGTACTTAACCCATATTTACATAATACTACTACCTCTATCATTCAACTAATTACATTGTGTTGCATTGATAGATATCTTATAACAAAAAAATTAGCGATTCTCGGTTAACAGATGATTAGCAGGTCCTCTTTGATCCCAGCCACGTGTCTTGGTATTTTATTCAGGATGATCAGCAATAAGAATGAACAAATGGAACCGGGCTTAATACCGAAACAAGTATTTCGATACCGGTATTTACCGAGTTTTTTTTGCTATGATACCGATACCGAACCTTTTTCTAGATGATAAAGTCTAATGTTACAAAACATTTAGTCTCTCTCTAGCTTCTTAAAAAACAACTCAGAATTAGGTATGGAGTGACACAGTTTCACGTGCTTTTCCCCCCACGAAACCTTCAATTTCCAACTTTTGTCTGTCTAATTATTGATTTTATTATTATTATTATTATTATTATTATTATTATTATTATTATTATTATTATTATTATTATTATTATTATCTACACTACACTACACACATGCATCATCTTCTTCTTTAACAACCCATGACCTCAACCCATACTCCAATGGCTGCTCTACTCAAATACCAGCCTCCAACCCAAACCAACAAAACCGGTCTAACCAAATATTCATGGCTTATACTTACTTGGGTGCTCATTGTTGGATTCTTGTGTATGCAAGTAGAGTGTCATAGTTCAAAGATTTCTGTTAAGTTAATCAAGAAACCTGAACCAATATCCAATCTTGACTCACCTAATTTTGCTTTCCATGTTGGTAATGCTGATATACCATGCACCAATTGTACCTCCACCTGCAAGGTTTGTACATTCCACTTTTTTTTTAACTTGAAAATGTAAAAAAGATTGAAACTTGGTGGATCTTAGACAATACAAACGAATTTTACAGTCAGTGATACTTATTTGTTTTGTAGTGTGTTGTTTATAAATAAATTGAAGATGCTTCATGATTTATGCTTTTGGTCAAGGAAATCGGCATGCATTATCATGAAGATTACATGATCTAAATCCACAATTTTATGACCAATTTGCTTTGTTTAGAATCACAAATCATGTAATCCATGCTATGATGTTAGTTCTTGCATGGTCAATGACTCAATTCCCGATTTCGAGATGTTTTCCAAATCTCACAGTCAAAAACATGAAATTTATCAAATCCATAATTAATGCTAAGTTAAAACTTTTGGTTTAATTTGGTGCTATTTTTACATTATTTTTTTTTTTTGAACAATCAAAGTTTAAGTTCACCTATTTTATCCAATATCGCAAGTGGGACTAGATACCATAATCATGTGGTTGTAAGCCACACACCTTTATTACTGGATCAATCTAGTGTTTGTACTTTTTATAGATTTTAATATAACATCTTTTTAATTTATTATCTTTCAAGTAAATTATAACTTTTGTCTTTTAGATAGCTACGACTTGCATATTTCGTCCTTAATTTTCACATTGATAATCCTTCACGTTTAGGATATGTCATTTCGTCCTTTTTACCAAGTAGTGTTAATATTATGTTAATTTTTTACAATACGACTATTTTGCAATTTTATTGTTAAGGACAAAATGTGCAATTTTTTTATAATTATTTTAGCCTTATTTTCGTTTACACAAATACATGATTAATTAATTTGTTTGAAATATAAAAATAGTAAATTTGAAATGTAAATAACCAAACTAAACAAATGGAAATAAATATCCAATATAATAAAAAAAAGCTTAAAGAAAATTATATTTTATAAAATAAATAAGCTAAATATTTAATAATAAAGTTTAAAAACATTTTATATAATAAAAGTGGCATATATTATATTAAAAGAAAATGAACGAGTTCAAGTCCCACAGGCCGCAAACGACAAAGATTAAAAGAAATTCATCGCTAAAAAAAATAATAATAAACGGAAAGAAAGGAAATGAAAGAAAATAAAAAGAGAGCAAAAAGAAAAATTAATTATAAAAATTGAAAATTTTGTATTTTAATAATAAGGGTAAAATAGTAATTTTATAAGTTAACAAAAATTTTAAAATCAGCTAATGAGAAAGGACGAAATCAGCTAAGGGTAAAATAGTAATTTTATAAGTTAACAAAAATGTAAATGTTGAAAGGTGCAAGTTGATAGTCATTAAGCACGAAAAGAGTAATTTACTCGTATCGTCTTTTACTTTCCTTTCATGTACAAAGAAATCCTATCTATTTTGCCTAGCGGTACTAAACTATGTCAAAAGATGTTCCTTTAGAACCGGTTAAGTGTTCTAGTCCCATCGTGGATAAGATGCAAATTTAGTAGTAGGTTTATAGGGTGTGTAAGTTAGCCGTTTAAAAAAAAAATCTATTTGATTTCTTGGTCGAACACGTTTGACCACAAAAGCCAAAAGTTAGATCTAGCTTTGAAATGAAGAGAACCAGTTCAAAAGAACTCGATTTGCATAACAGGTCACAAACTGAATAAGATTGTGGTAAAAAAATTGCAATTTAAACCGTTCTATTTCAAATCAATGGCAACTAAAAATAAAAAAGTCAAACCTGTTATAATCCTTCACACTGTATTTCTATTTTCTAATCTTTACAACCTTCTGAGTTGTTTTATTCATGGATTTGTATTACTGGTATGACAATATCCTTTTTTGTATCATAACTGACACTAACTATTAATGCAGCTGGATGATCTCAAGCCATCAAATTGTTCATCCGGTGAAGTTTCTTACACTAAACTGCAAGACGGTAACCACACGTTTGAAGTGTGCGCCAACGGGCCCCATCCAACCTGCTGTGCTACATACAACTGGACCATTGGTTAACTAACCATTCCTCACCCTATTAGTTTAATTTAGTTAAAAATGCACCATTTTTATAAAATACTGGATTATAACATATTTAATTACTCATTGGTTATGCAGACACTGTCCCCCCTACAGCATACATGACAGCACCGACATCTTTTACAAATAGTTCAAGCATTTCTGTTAATATAACATTTACTGAACCCTGCAGTGGTGGTGGCGGTGGTGGTTTTAGGTGTTTATCTGCAAATGATTGCAGCGTAAGTAGGTGCTTCCTAGCGGTTTTGCTAAGAGTGTATCTATAGGTTTTGAACTTTAATCTGAATAAGTCAAGTTTTTCACTTGCAGCTTATAGTTTATGGCCCAGGGCTGGTTATTCCAAGCACTCTAAAGACTATCAAACCGAATCTTCAATATTCTATTTCAGTTAATTTGTCTACAAATGATGAGTATGGAAGAATAGTGTTGGTAACCGATAAGGGGTTTTGTAAAGATGCAGCCGGGAATCAATTTACACGAACAACGGGTTCTAGTTTCTTCGTTCATTTTGGTGAGAAGAGCTCTTTGAGGTCAAACATAGTAATCTTAAAATCCAAAAGTTGACTTAGATATAAAAAGTTTCTTGAAAAATCTACAATTTATGTGGAGTGTTTTATAAATTTATATTGAATCAAGTAAGTTTGAGTTTAAATTGAATAACAACCGATATCAGTTTAGTTAGTAAAAAGCAGGTGATTTGACTCAAAAAGTCAAACTGAACTCACTTGTTAATTGACTTTACAGATAGAAGAAATGTATATGTAGACTTGAGGACTCATATACCCGAACAGCTACTCCAACTCGATAATAACGTTAGATCGGTTCAAGCGACTAACAAATACAAGAACTTGAAGTTGTATCTATATTTTACACAGCCTATAGTCAACACATCAAGTGAAGTATTGAAATCTCTTAAAGTTAGTCAAGGGTCACTTGTTTCAACCACTAGCAACAAAGATAGCCTTGGAAACCGAAGATTCGGGTTTCAATTTGTGGATATTTCCAATATTGCCATTGTCACCACGAGACTCGATTCAGGATCACTTCTAAGTAGACAAGGCTCACCCGTTTCACCCGTTGCACCGGTCACATTTCTTTTTGGTACATTGAACACTTGGAATTTAGAACATAGTGAATTTGACTTAAAAAGTCAAAGTGTAGCTTGTTTTTATTAATTTGTTGACCTTGTTGGAAACCTGTGTAGATTCGCAACGACCTTATGTGAGATTAAGCACTACTAGCCGTATGAGGACACAAGAGGAGCGTATATTTGTGACAATAAAGTTTATGAAGCCTGTTTTTAGGTTTAATTCGTCTCACTTATCTATTTCGGGAGGTCAAATGTTAAGGTTTGTGTTTTTCTCATATTCGAATTGTGTTCTGAAACCGATTATCCGTTTACTTGATTTATTATGCATCTCTGATTCACAATTCGGTTTTAACGGTTTTAACTTGGAACCAACTTTGTAAAGCAAACAGGTCGTTTAATGTTTTATTATCGAACTTTTTTATTTTCAATTTAGAAATATAACTATGAAAAATTCTTATCATTTTTTAATCTAGTATAAATTATGCTTTTAAAAAGAAAAGTAATATTTTTGGCCCAAAACCGAGCGTTCAACCCGATAGACCCTGAAAACAGATTGGTTTCAGTGGGTCTTTTCCCAAAATCGTACTTAGCAGTTCAAAACAAAATTTTCGCCAAAACCGGCCAAACTGGACAGCGGAACATTTATGTAGCATTTTTGATAATTAATTTTATAATAGTTACATCAAATGATCAAATGCTTTTTCATTTTGATTAGGTGGTTTGGGTTTAGTTTTTGCCTTTTTGGGCTTGGGTCTTATGGGCCAAAACGGGTCGAGTCCTCAGGTCGTCAATTCAGTTGGTTTTCAGGTTGAATCGTTAAACCAGAACATGATTCATATATTTATTCATGTCAAAGATATCAACCCATCTATGTAAGAGAGTTGACAGCTAATAAATGGATTGCAATCAAGTTATAAAAATGTCAAATGGGTCATTAATGGTTTGACTGGTTGTTGCAAATGGTTAAACGGGTTGTAAAGGGGTTAACATGGTAAATTGCTTAATTAAAAGAGTTTAACAACTAGCCTACATACTAGCATTTTTATTAAAAATGATAACTATAACACCCTTTTGTGCAGATTTCGTGACATAAGTAAGATTATCTATGTTGTCGAGGTTCAACTAACCGAAGATTGGGTGATCATGCATGTTCCTGAAAACGTAACCACAGATGTAGCCGGAAACAGAAATCTAGCATCAAACACGCTACGGTTATTTCATTGTAAGAATTTGTTTCTTTAAACTCAATACACATCTTCCAAATCACAAATCTACATGACTCAAATAAACCTCTTACAGATTCCATACCAGCTGCATCCTTAGTACTTTCCACCTCCGTGACAGCTGCTTTCGCATTGACTGCCATCGTTGCAACCCTGCTCACAGTCTCCACCGCCTCCCTCCAGAATTGTGGAGCATTTGCCACATCATCGCCATTGTTAACTTCCAGTCCAGCCAGAATCCTTTTTGTAAGACGGATTTTAAATTTTATGTATTGTACAGACAATGATGTGCATGAAACAGAAAAAAAAAAGCAATTCAAAACGAAAAGAAAGAAAAGTAAAAACTGACAGTTTGGTTTTATGTTTTTGCAAAAACCAAACCAGAAGTTTGTTTTTAATTTTGCATGTAAAAAAAACCGAAATCCAAACCGACGGAATTTATAGATTTTAATTTTTTATTTTAAGTAATTTATAATTTAATAATTAGTGTAAAGAAAAAATTTAAGCTTAAATATTATAATAATCAATTATTATTTATTAACGAATAAAAATATTATTCTCAAATTCATTATTTGAGTCAATTTTTTTATTCGGTCAAGATTTCAAGCTTAAATGAAAAAACAAAACCGAACTCAACTGAAAACTGGAAAACCATTACTAAACAGTTTCGAAAAACCAAAAAACTAAAACTTCGGTTTTTGATTTGGGCCGCAGTGACCCATAGACACCCTTTACTAGAAATGAGCTCGGTTCAAATACAGTATCGATACTGAAAATACCAATCCCAAAAATCGCCAGAAACTGTGTACGGGCACGGGTACGTATCTAAGGTAAATCAACCCAAAATACCGGTACCGTTACCGAAAGTACCATCCCGAAAAACTCAAAAAGTGGGTATCGAATTGGAACCGAAAAATCCTAATTGTTTTATTTTGCGTTGTGTAATCAGCGAATCGTATGCCACATTCAAGTATTCGCGTTATCTGGATGGTTAGCGTTTCCATTGCCGATTGAGTACAGTGAATTCGTTAAGGGTTTGAGATGGAGCATCCCTTATTTCAAACTCCCGTGGGAATCTGGTTACACGAAGCCTACGCGGCCTGTGAATCCACATTCATACGGTTTCAAAATTGATGATGATCCTGGAGCTCAAAATATGCTAATTGAAGCCATGAATCCAGAAAGAGTTGACTCGGTCTATGGATTGCCACTCACCGCTATGGAGTATAAATCGTTTTTTGAGGTGTCATTTGCAATCCCTTTTTAATCATTACTAGGCCCGTAAACGAACCGAATGAATATGAACATGAAAACGAATGCTTAATCGAACAAATATTTTTGTTCATGTTCGTTTATTTAAAAAAATAGCATGTTCATGTTTGTTTTTGTTTGTTTATTTAAATCTAAACGAACAATTCTCGAACATAAGTGAAGAAAGATAAACAAACATAAATGAATATATATATATGAACAAATGTAAATGATCACACTAAAATGAACAAATATAAAACATTTACTTAGTCAACTAATATTTAATTATTTTCTATTAATACATAAATGAACATAAATAAACGAACGTTCACGAACATAAATGAGCAAACAAAACACGTGTTCATGTTCGTTCGTTTAATTAAACGAACTTTCCGTTCGCTTACGTGCCTAATAATTATTCTTTTGGTTTCGTTTATGTCTTCAGTTAATATGTTGATTATTTTGACCGAGTTTAATATGTATGCTAGTAGTATAGCGGATAAACAAAACCTATGAAAGATCATTTGTAATAGTTATCCCATTTGTGTGTTTTTTTTTATCTCTATACATTTGCTATAATGCATCTAGCACTTTTGTTGCTTCTGTCCACGTTAGTTTCTGATCGCGGTTTGTGTGCGCAGAGCCAAAATGCAGCGCCGGAGGCTGAATATATCACAGATATGAATGATTCACGCGGGTACGTTCTGAATTTTGATAAATTGATTGCAAATTACAGGTATTCGATGATTTCAGTTGAACCTGCATTTTTTTTTTTATTCAGGTGGACGGATTTCAATCGGAGTATGTTTTGGCTGGCAGTGATGAGCGGCGGCTTGATCATTCTGCATATCTTGTTCATCTTAATACTCAAATTAAGAAAGAAAAGAGAGAAAGAAAACACTTATGTCTCTCTCATTTTTCCTAGATTTGAAATCTTTTTGGTTATTCTTGCAGTTCCTTGTGTTTCTGCAGCCTCAGCCTCTCTACTTAAAGGTAAACTTTTTGCTTTTGACTTTCTAGGTCAAACGCTTAACTTTTCAAAGTTCCAACCCAATAAGCAATTCGAACAAACACAAGCGGGGTTAGTTTGTGTTCGTCCGTTGAACTTTTAACGAACTGATTCTTTTGTTCTTATTCATCTGTTAAAGAAGTTGAATGTGTTTATTTATACTTGTTCATTAATATTCTAGACCAAACACAAGCGAATAATATTTGATTCAACAATATACAGTACTTTAAAATAAGCAACAATATACAAATTAAAGTCTAAATAGATGATAAAAAATTAACTCAAATACAAGCTTCAGATGAAGATTAATTTACAAATAATAAAATGATGGGCCAATTAGTATTAATAATAAGTTAATAACTATTAAGTTAACACGTAATCGAACATAGACGAACTGGATATGTGTATATGTTCATTCTTTTTAATAAAATCAACAAACTTTGTTCAAGTTCGTTCGTTTAGTAAACTATGTTATTTACAGTATTCTACAATGTCTTGGAACATGAGACCATACCCTTAGATTTGAATACTCGTCTGTTTGACTCCTAAAGTCAATCTTGTATTTTGTTCTTTTCAGGTGGATCGGGTTCAGGGATTGCAGTCGGGATTCTAATTTTAGGAGCCCTAATGTTCTTAATACTAGCATTGTTGATGTTTCTTTCTATTGGTATATCAATGGGGAAGCTACTTCAATACAAAGAAGTCCACCATGAAGATCAAAAAATGCACTGGTATCAAGCACTGGTCAAGGTCACGTTAGGCCCTGGAAAACGAGGCCAGTGGACCTGGATCAACACCTCAAACTCCAAATGGCTAACCATATTGGGCCCACTTTTTGAAGACCTACGAGGCCCGCCAAAATACATGCTCTCGCAAATCACATCAGGATTGGATTACAACATTTCCAGAGGCAGTATAATCGCATCGGATGATGAAAACGAAGATGCAGAAGCACCCTTTGTTCAAAGAGTATTTGGAATTCTAAGAATCTACTATATTTTCATCGAGTCGGTTAAGCGGGTTACTTTAGGAATCTTGGTGGGTACTTTTTCAAGAAATGGGTACTCTGAAACACCTGCGAAAACGTTATTATGTGTCACTTCGTTTCAACTGTTTTTCATGGTACTCAAGAAACCGTTTATCAAGAAGAAGGTTCAATTGGTGGAGATAATATCGGTGTCGAGTCAAGTTGCAATATTTGCGATATGTTTGGTTCTTTTAAGGAAGAATCTTTCTACCCATGATCAGACCAAGATTGGGATCACAATGGTTGGTTTGTTCTTGTTTGCATTTGTTGCTCAAATCTTGAATGAATGGAACTCTTTGCTTTGCCAAATGAAACAACTTGATCCCAATGATGAATCTTTGTTTACGGGTTTGAAAATAGCATCATGGGGCATTCTTCTGCTTTTTGTCCCAAGTAAATTTATGAAAAGCGTCGAGAGTCAGTTCCCGTTGAAGGGGCGGCAGCGTGATGGTGCCACCGTGCCGATAGGGAGATTTAGAAGCTCTACACCAGAGCAGACATGGATGAAACAATTGAGAGATTTGGCCAAGTCTAGTTTTAGTAGACAAGGGAGCGGGCGCGGGTGTGGTGGGACCCAGACGGATCCGTCTGATCCCTCTAGTAGTCGGACAAAATGGAGCGGGTTTTGGACTGGGATGAGAAGTGGGACCGGGAGTTCTTCACAGAAGACGTCGTCGTCGGATTCGAAAACGGAGCCAAAAGGAATGTATAAAGAATTTGAAGCCATTTTTGGGTTAAATAAAAAGTGATCTTATGCATTGTTTTATGAATTTTGACGATAATGTTTTGGAGTTTAACTAGCTTGTAAATATGATTTTTGATAAAACTTTAGTTATAAGCTTATCAGTTTATGTCCCATCGGATTTAAGCTGTAATAACAAATCACTATATTAATTTGTTAAAAGAAAATATTATTCATACATTTTAATAGAAGTTATATTTATCAAAACCATTACGAGTAAGAAATGTGTAACACCCCAACTCGTAATGAGCTGACGTGTCACGATTTACGAAGGTATACGGAGACAGAAGACATAATTTCACTAGATAGTGATCTTTATAAGCATCCTAAGTTTATTCGTCTCTCCATCCCGCCCAAAGTAACCTGTGAACCTGGATGAGGGAAAAATTACAGAATGAGCAGAATGCCCAGTACGGATAAAAGGCTTAAGTTACAACAAGTATAAATAGATGAAGTTATAACATAACATAAAATGATACGATGCAAAGTAAAGCAAGTCAATCAAATAAATCGTATCATATGAATGCTACCCAAAGCCGAAACATATAACATACCAATGGGGCTACATAGTACTGCAGAAACTATGCACCCAATAGTGCGATGGCGGTGTTGGCATACACTCAACCATCCACCAACATACCATACATATCCATATAACCTAGGATCGATCCATACGCCTCCTAATAGCTATGGGCCACACCTGCCCTTAAGAGATGCTGCGATTTAGGCTCACCGTCGCGGCCGGTGCCACACCATTGATGCCACAATGCCATGCTTGTGGTCGCCCCCACAAGTAGGAACATGCTCGGGTAACAGAATACAACAACTGAAATGGTACTTCAATAACATATCTTAAGCACGCTCTCACAACGTCAAATCAAACACATAATCATATTTTAATATCGGAAGATGTGATAATGAGTACAACATAGTCATAATTCTATCGCATGCTATCAATGGCAAATTAAATATCAATAACAAGAAATATAATCTGAATATGAATGAACAGGCAGCTAATATATATTATGGACCAGCGTATAACGGATAAAAAAAAACAAAACGTAACATGAAACCCGCACATCTTGGTTAACGATACCCTAATAATATAGCCGAGTGTTTATATATAGGATGTACCGCAGCGTATCCACCACACCCGGATACATTATCAAAGTTCCGTTTTCTAAGATGTTCGGAGTTCATATTACCTTCCTGGAACATATAGGTTTCAAAGATCTTATTGTAGTGAAACAAATAATCGTAAGAAACATGAAACGAACGGAGAGCCAATGATGTTAAGAGTTCCAGGTGTTAGTCAATAGGGTTTATCACAATCGAAACATATAATCAAAGGAGGGGGGTAAGGATCCGTACCTTAAATGATAATTTCTCAACAACATCGGACTCGTTTTCTTTTAGGGAGTCGTGATGGCCTACATGTAAATCAGATTTTATGAGATATGTACTTTTATCCTTCGGTGATTTATGTTCGCTTATAAGTATCGTTTAATTTCGTGTAAATGTTAACTAATATGCGTGATTATTATTTATGTGTGATCAAATGTTCAGTAAGTAAACAGAGTTTAATAATTTATTTATTTACTTATATAGTTGTATATAATATATATGATGGTTTGTTAGTTATGAAATATTATTTATTGGCATATCTTTGACTTTTAAAATTTTTTTAACTTAAAGAATTGTTTGTCTTAAATAAATATGATATCCCCAAACTCAACTTATATAATTTCTTCATTTTAATTAAATTGACACTTCATATTTATACATGTTGTCAATATTACACGAACATAAGGTTTGTTTAGTTTTCCATATATTGTATTGAAGATTGAACCATAAGTTTATACATTTTTATTTTATTTCTATATTTAAAAAATACCAAACTGAAATAACTATTATAGATCTACGTGTAAACATATTAACTTAGTTAATAAACAGTCATACACTTGGGTTAGTTATGTGGGGTAGATCACGAAAATGTTGACCAAGTTATGTAACATGAGCAACAATATATAAAAGAAAACCGAACTGGGTGGTATTCAAAATGGATTTAGTAAAATCTAAAAACATGAGCTAACAAATCAATCCTCTTACAGACTCCAGACCATCGTTCTGTTTATTTTCTATCATTAGAGAACGACTTTCCAAGTCCGAATTAAATCGTATTCGAACTAGAAGTAGTTTGTAATATGAAGACACGCGGAGGGTTTCGGCTACCTTTGGTAGATGTTGGCGATGGTGGTGGCTACAGTAGCAACGGTGTGCAGCGGCAGTGGGAATATGCAATGAAGTCGGCGGCGTCTGTTGTGCTTCCGATTGTCGGCTGAGGTGGCACGCTGTGGAGATGATTAGTGGTTGTGTCGGTTTTGTATAAAAAGGTAATGGCTGGAGGGCTCGTCACGGTCACCGGTGAAATGTGTGAAGCGACGACGAGAGGATGCGTGGTGTTGTTCCTTGGCCAGCGAGCAACAACTCGGAGTGGAGAACGACTGAGGTGGGTTTAGTTTGGTGTTTATTTTACCAAGAGGGTTTTGTCGGAGGAGGTAATTAAAAGTATTTCCGGAAGCATTTGGGTATGGCTCAAGAGTTCCGGAGTTACGAGCGAGGTGTGTTTGGTTCTTTTTATAATAGGTATTCCTTTACGTATTGTAGGAAGTCTTTGAAAATACCTTGCGAACTGTTCAAGCTATGCTCTCAATATATGGTCTAATGTTCAGCCTATGATCTCAAGATATTGTCTGACGCATGATGATGATGATGATGATGATGATGATGATGATGATGATGATGATGATGATGATGATGATGTTTTGTTTAATGAGATGGTAAAAGATTTTCTTTCTTTTATTTATTAATTTGTTTATGATAGAAAATGAGTGAACATCTGATAGTAACTTCTGAGGAAAATGTATTTGACATCTGGATAGAGAGAGATTTTCAGTCAAGTTGTAGTTATCATTGTTTCTCATTTTCTTTTATTATCTATATTTTTCTTTTCGTAACTAATTTAGGAAAAACCATGTTGGTTATATTTTTTTTATATATACAAATATATATATATATTGGCTATTTCAAAATGAATGGATAACGGATAACGGTCGTTGGGACGAACCATTCAAGTCTCTATCGTCAAAGACAAACAGTAATAATGTTGCATCCTTGTCACAAATGACATGCCATCGACTGCGGGTTGTCTTGTTACTCGTTAAAAGAATTGAAGAGAGAGAGGGTGTTCGGCGCTAGAGACATTTAGGATGCATTGTGTTGCTACACGGATTCGCCAGGATGGACTGATAGAGCTCCAGACCTCTACGATAACTAAAAAGACGAAATAGCCACACTTTGTCTTCTCTATCTTATTCTAGATATGCAAAACATGTAGTTAGAAGGGGTCAGAGACCGGAGTCTTTGACCACCCTTCTAACGAACACACAAATAATTGATACGTATATCTATATCCTCTACCATAGATTTATAGATAATACAAGTGTTGCGTTAAGAGAGAAGATGATCATTTTGAGAAGGTGAAATGTCTGTATATGGGAAACATATATGTTTGGATTTACATAATTACATGGGTGTGAGGCCCAAAACCGTTGAGCCAAGTTAATTTAGTGATATACTTCGTATCACTCGTTACAAGAATAGGACGGAGAGTTCAACGCCAGAGAAATTAAGGTTTCACTAATTTTCAGGGAGTAAAATTCATAAAAATTTAAAGTGGTATGGACCGTATGGTTCCTACGGATGATCTATCTCCTTTATCCCTAGCATGATCTCAAGATTTTGTTAGTTGAGACACTTTGAACTCTATAGTATTTTGTGTTAACTCAGCTCAAGATTGTTTATATTGTTAGTGAAGTCTTTTTAGTTTAGTTTTTTTGTTTGTCTCGAGACCCACCTAAGAGACATTAGATTGTGGTCAAATATATATTTCACAATCAACACGCATCACTAGTATTGCGATGCATTCTTATATAAAATGTTACTAGGTTATAAACCCGTGTATTACACGGGTTTGAAAAATTAAATCTCATTCATTATTTTATTATATGATTTTGGTTTTTCAAGTTGTAATTAGGGGTGTAAACGAGCCGAGCCGAGCCCGAGCTTTGCAATGTAAAAGCTCGGCTCGGCTAATATTACTGAAGCTCGAGCTCGAGCTCGGCTCGGTCGAGTTCATCTTTGTTAGGCTCGAGCTCGGCTCGCAATAAAATCTTAAAGCTCGAGCTCGGCTCGAACTAGCTCGAGTTAGTATGAAGCAAGCCTAGTTTGAGCCAAAGCTCGACTCGAGCTCGATAATATGATGAGTTGTCAATGAGAAAAGGCTCAGCCCAACAGTGCCCTTGTGTTATACCTCTTTAAAAGGTACACAAATTTCAAATAGTCTACTAAATACAAAACTATCATACTGATACAAATTGGTGAATTATAAGCCATACATAAATAACACAAAATATTCATCATGGGTCTGTAGTCCATAGCGCAAATAAAAACTGACAAAAGTATGCTTAAAACAGACAAAGTCACGAGACGAGAATATAATAAGTTTAACCATACAAAAAAATATCATAGCCAAAATATCTCGTCTTCTAACATAACCCAATTTCCACAGTTAGCAACATAAGCCAATTTCCACAAAAGTAAGTAGACCTGAAACATCAATGGCATGATTAAAGTCAATGTGATGCAAATACTTTTAATCAAAGTGATTCAATTTTAATAAAGATTTGATTCAATTTTAATAAAGATGTGCACCTTCACTTTAGCTTTGATCCCCGTCAGGTAATAAAACCCCAAATGGCATCTCATCCTTCTGCGAAAACAAACTTAATATTTTTAAACAATGAAATACAAATTCACAATAATCTTTAAAAAAAATTAAGTGGACCTTGAGTTTCTTCTTCAATCCATAAATCTGTTTAATCCAATCCCCTCCACAAATCAACATTTCTACCGTGTTAGGCGCCAATGTAGATCGATATGGATCAATAACTCTTCCCCTGGCGCTAAATGTTGATTCAGATGCAACAGTTGAAATCGGAACCGCAAGTATATCTATTGCCATCTTTGACAAAACACGATATTTGAGCTTGTGAACGTTCCACCAATCTAAGACATTAAAATTCATTCCTCCATGGCCTGTAAGTACACCTTCTTCCAAATGCATTTGTAGTTCAGATTTATTTGGGGTAACAACATCTGATTCTTTAAGATATTCTCCAAATGCGTCCCATCCTGATCCAGCCGAGTCTTCATTAGCTCTTGAACTAGTGCTCCCTCTAGAAGATCCAGTTTTATAGCTTGCACTTTCCTTGATCGACGCATCATGCATCTCCAAATACTCATTATACAAGAGTTCAAGTGCATTTAAGACATCTTGAATATTGATTGTAGCTACGTCTGGTGAGTATATTTGTGGGTAGCAGAATTCAATGATCGACTTTTTTAATCTAGGATCTAAAACCGCAGCTATGGACATCAATAGGTGGCATCCCCCCCCCCAATACTTGTCAAACTTTATCTTCATCTTTGCGATCATATCACGAATAAACTTCTTTTCAGATGTTACACCTTTGTCTAATGTTTCTTTGATCTTGTACACTTCTATAAGATACAAATTTGATGTTGGATAATCACTTCCAGTTATGACATTTGTGCACACCTTAAAAACCTTCTGATATTCACAAACACTTTCCACATTTTCCCAGTCTTACTCGGTTGGCAGATGTTTGAAATGTGGTTCATACTCTGCATATCTAAAAAAACAATTAAATGTTATTAAAAAATGACTTTTTTTTAATATTAATTGATGCACAAGAAAGAAACATATACCTTGGAAAAACATCTTTAAACTTTTTAGCCAAAGACAACATATCGTATGTTGAATTCCATATTGTTGGAACATCAATCAACAACTTTCTATCACGTACTTGAAGTTGATGTGCAACTTTAGAAAATGATTGTCGCCTTGCCTCCGAATCATCATCATCATCATCATCATCATCGTACTCAGTATATCCCACCAATAGCAAAGCTATGGTAGGGTCTGAGGAGGGTAAGATGTAGACAGCCTTACCTCTACCCTATAAGGATAGAGAGGCTGCTTTCGGTGAGACCCCCGGCTCGATAGTAGTTTTGCATCAAGCCTTGGACATAAGGCACATAGCACTCAATCATCGGGACACCGGCTGATCGGTGCATGTACCCTTGTCTTTCAGCTATCAACGCCACTACATGATGCCTGATTAACCGTCCGTCACTTTTAACGTTATTTTCACGAGATTAGTAAAATAACGTCAAAATTAGTGCAATTTCACTTTTGCCCACCCGAGGGTTCACACATATATACATCATATGTGCGCACCACAAGCAGGGCTAATCGCCTTGCCTCCGAATGATTAATATATTTTACAGCTTCACGAACATTTTCAATTACATTCTCAATGTTCGAAAGGCCATCTTTGACCAGCAAGTTAAGTATGTGTGCACAACACCGAACATGAAATAGTCTTCCACCACAAGGAAGTTTCTTCACCCTAGAAAAGTTGTCTTTCAACGAACTCACGGGCCCTATCATTATACAAGGCATTATCGACTGAGATAGAGAAGATTTTCCGCTCAATTTCCCAATCCTTTAGACATTTGTAAATGCCATCAGCAATATCAAGCCCGGTACGTGGAGGAGGAACATGAACAAAACTCAGCACACGTTTTTGCAATCTGTGTTAGACAAATACAAATTTCAAATTTAGTCAAATAAAATATTAGAAAAATAAACATGACTAAAAAAATAAAATACAAGTTAACCTCCAGTTTTGATCAATGAAATGTCCGGTGATGACCATATACTCAACTCTTTGATGAGATGACTTCCAACAATCAGTTGTCAAACTAATATTTGAAGCATTATTTATGAGAGCTTTTAGTTTTTTCTTCTCGTTTTCAAACACCTTAAAGCAATCTGACTTTAATGTCGCTCTACTTATCCTCTCAAACATAGGATTTGCTGTCTTCATCATGTATACAAACATGTCATCTTCCACGATAGTAAACGGTTGCTCAGTTGCCATCACCCAATGAGCCATTGATTCCCACATCTTGTTGGCATCATACTTTGCATCGGGTCTGATCAATGGAGGTGACTTAAATCCATTGTCTACATCGACTGGTTGAAAATTTAGCAATCGTTGAGTTCTCAAGTATTCTTTGCGTTTAGTGCAACTATTTCTGTGTCGCTTATAAATTGTTGTCGACTTGCTTTTTTGTATAGCCAAACGTTTATTGCAATGAAGACATTGAACCTTTTTTGTTCCATCTTTTAGAGTGACTTCTTTAAAGTCACCCCACACAATAGAGGTATTTTGTCGTTTACTATTTAGCTCCACGTCATCTTCATCGCCATCTTCATTCACATTCTGAGTATTTTTCTCTTCCACACTTCCCGCTTCGTTCATATTTTGATCATTTGTTTCATCATTATTTTCTTCAATGTCAACGTCAATGTGCTCATGTGGTTGAGGTGACTCGTGTTCACCTCCTTGTTGACCCATATTTGACGTTGAGCCTTGCATTGGACTAACTGGATTTTTTCCACCCTTTTTATTCATTAAAAATGACCTAACAAAGAAACATATAAACAGTATTACATATAAACATATAAACAATATTACTTATAACATATAAACAATACTACTTAAAAATGACATCCACCCTTTTTATTCATATAAACAGTATTGCTGCAAGTAAGATATTTAAAATGAAGTAAATGTGCACTTTAGCAACATCAGTTGGAAACAAGCCATATATTGAACATTTAAGTATTAAGCCAAAGTTGAACATAGTTTTAGCAATACTCAATATTATTCATAAAACATGTAGAGATTCCAAGCATCTCCTCTTCTAGTTGTTTAAAGAATTTAATTATTGATAAGATATGCTCATATTATATACCCATGAAGCCCAACATGATTTGTTTATTATAAAACAACCAATTGAGATGTTAACTATTATTAAGTTTTACAGTGAGAGCAATCAACTATTAACTATATTACACTAAATTGATTTTCCACTTACTTTTTACTTGTCATGAGCCAACGTACAGAGATGAGGGATGATGAATTGATGAGTGGTGGGGATGAACCCTAGAATTGATCTGAATCGCCTTACCCTGCAGCGGCAGTTGGTAAGAAATTATGGTTAAAGGCTTAAGGAGTAAAACTGTAAAAGAAATATATTGGGCTTTGGGCTGGAGTGACTACATATGGGCTAAAGCATAATAAATAAATAAAAAATAATATAATATCGTTGGGCTCGATAAGGCTCGCGAGCTCAAACGAGCTTTGTCTAAAAAGCTCGAGCTCAAGCTCGGTAATTAAACGAGCCATAACTCAGGCTCGAGCTCGGGCTCGAGCTTGATTAGGCTCGGCTCGTTCGAGCTTTTAACCGAGTCGAGTTCGAGTAGCTTGTGAGCCACTGGGCTTGTTTACACCCCTAGTTGTAATAATCATATACAAAAAACACATCGAAACTCTTGAAAAATTACAAGAGCTGAAAAATGTAAACAAACTGCTTCTAAGTATATTGTTGTGTTAGTTTCAACATATCTTGTTACTGAACTAACAACTGCAGGAGTTTCTATCAATAAAAAAAATTTAGTAAATTTCCAAAGGATTCAAATTGAGGGTTTAATGATATTAAATTATTAACCATCCACAGCCAACAAATAATAAACTTGTGTGGCTTACTTCATGTCTTTTTTTCTAACTCATACCTTAGGTTATAAAATTAGAAGCAAGTGCAGCTGCATATTTGGTAATATCAGTAAAGAAAGTGTAATAATAATAAAGTTATTGGCATTTTATTACAATTTTTTTTTTGTTTCAAACATGCCATTTTACTGAACTTTTAATTTTAGATGATCTTGACACATTTTGCTAAACATTTATAGTGAATTTTATATTTGCGTGTAAAAGTAAAAACAAAAAAGAGTAAAGAACATATGTTCTGAACCAAAAGTAATATTTTTCTTAAAATGGCCAGTTTTGACCCTAGCTTGTAGCGACCAAACCGGTTCTTATGTGTTGCGCCTATTGGCACGACCCGTCCGTTTTGCCAGTTATAAGAGAACACAGGTAGCAAATTTGACCCATTTACTTAAAGGTCGAATAAAGTTGAACTGCCCGAAATGTTCCAAGTCATACTAAAAGTGGGTCTGTTTCAAGTGGAACTTGTTGTGACCCATTACGTAAATTAGAGTAAAAAAAACAGTTGGAAATGTTTTATTTATAACAAATAAGTATCTCACTGAAAACCAAACTATCATTTCTCTCATATATCAAACAATTTTTAGACTCTCATATAAAGATAGAACACAAGCAAATCATAATAACAAACAACCAACTTAAAATAAACAAATTAGTATTTTTAGCACCCTGCTCATGATTTTACTTCTTACAATGATTTTGTACAAAATCGTTTTGCAACACCCATAATTACAACCATTTTTCTTATCATTTACAATATTCAAGTATACTTTATGGCTTTAACTTGCAATATTTGAAATTAAAAAAAAATGAGTGTTGTGTCAATAACTGACAACACAATGTCTTGCTTCATGAAAACAAATGGATATAAACATATCAAGGAAACAAAATACACCATGACACCACTCTATTTTAGGAATCAAAACAAGTCGTTTTCTATATCACTTTGGTCCAAAACTATATTTGATGCAAGTTTGTGACAATGAATAAGCATAATAAATCTCACTATTCATTAACATGTGACAAAAAAATGCACATAATTATTAGATTTAAAAGAAAGAGTGCTTATATGCACCATGATCAATCTATTATCCGTGGGTGCTAAATTATGTCACTTTAGCAAAAGTTATCAATACAAATAAAAAAATTTAATATATAGAATTAATAGTAAAAAATAATCAAATGCGATGAACCATTTTCGTATTGCTTAGAGTAAAGACGAATCGTGGCACATTCTAAACCGGTCACTAACAAACCAAAAACATACAACACAAATTTACACACACAAAAATGAGTTTCAGAAGTTATACATACATTTTTTTATTTCTTTTTTTTACTTTATTTAGTATTAAAAAATTATAAATATATCATTAATATGGAATGTTTAGAATATTTATTAATTGTTTTAATTAGATAGTTATAACTTTCAAAATTGAACAATAATGATGTCACTTGACATAAAATGGGACAATTAGATGTCATGTGGTACAACAAAGGTTTTTGTTTATTATAATAGTAGATTAGACTGATTCTTTAATATCTAGTCTCACTTACCACATATATTGTCCATTTTGCTCATGAGAAGCATGGAAATTTATTTTTAATTGCCTGGTTGTGGGTGGAGACTTCTAATGACGTCACTCATCTATAGATCATCTCTACTTGAACACACTTAACCATGGGGTTCTCAACTCATCCACAATCATTGCACCAAAAACGTATTATTTGAGATGGTAAATTTCTTATAACCCATTATCTCTCATGTTACTAAAACAAAAGAATGTTTGATTTGTCAAAGGTGTTATGAACCGTACGAAAAGGTTTACTACAACTAAACTAATTCGAGGTCGCTTTCGAGGAGTCGTATTACTTTACTAAATAAATCAGTTGTTCTAGAAGTCGATATTCCAGACGACTCCATCCATACAATGTGAACGGACTATCTTATAACAAACAAAAAGTTTATTTACTTTGTAAAAGAAGTTTCTACAACTTTCCTTGCGTCATCGATTCTTATCTATCAAACTAACGGTTGAGTAACGGCGTTCCAGATGAAGTCAGAGTCATTTTGTACACGCGGTGTGAATACACTGAGCATACGCCGGCTGCATCCACATGGTTAGGTTAGGTTAGGTTGGACAACAATTATATAAATGGGAACCGTGTGGAGCGGAGGAAGACAGGCATCGAAAGAAGAAACAGAAATGGCTCTTTCCAAAGCTAAGCAACTCGTTTCCGATAATCCTGTCGTCGTCTTCAGGTCCGATTACAAATTCACTATATCTTATCAGATTGTTTGATTTGTTCGTTCTGAGATTTTTTTATTTATTTTCGCATATAATAATTTATTTGAAGATTTCATCGTCTATTGCCCTATCGTATTTCTCGTTTTGCTATTGTTCGTTCATCTTCGACTTATTCAACTCTTAAACCTAATCGCTTACTTTTGCTGCTACATTCAAACCTAATTGCTTAATTAATTGAACCTAATTGCTTTATTTTGCTACTAATATGAATCTTATTGCTTAAATTTGCTGCTGGACTGAACCTAATTGCTAGTTTTACTGCTACACTGAACCTAGTTTAATTTTGCTGCTAATTTGAACCTAATGGCTTAGTTTTGCTGCTAGATTGAGCCTAATTGTTTAGGTTTGCTGCTAGCTTAAACCTAATCGCTTAATTTTGTTGTTGTTTATCAATACAATCGGTTTTCTCGCTGAATAATGCTGTGTTCGTCATCGCTAATCTCTCTGATCAGTAATTAAGAAATTTGACTTGATTTTGGCAGCAAAACCTGGTGCGGATATTGCAAGGGCGTGAAGAAACTGTTCTCGGAGCTTAACGTGACATACAAGGTTATCGAATTGGATGAAGAAAGTAAGTTCTGAATCCTTTCATTAATTGCTCCGTGATCCATATAGTCTACAGTTTGTTTTGTTAGTTAGTTATAGCACTCCTACTTTTCAAAAGGATTGGTTTTACCATTCAAAAAGGTTGGGTTGGGTTTGCGGCACAACTTGTTGTCCAATTACCTGCCGAACCTTTCGAAATAAACATAGTAACAAAAAAATAATAATAATGTATTGATCTTGCTTAAGGTTTATATTGTCATCATCTTTACACACTAATGATAATAATATTACCACATACCTGAAAGCTAGGGGTGGGTTGGGTTGGGTCGAAACGGGTCATGGGTTGGAACGGGTTAGGGTCGGAATGAGTCAACTAAAAAAGGGTTGTTTTGGTTCGGGTCGGAACGGGTTCGGGTCAGCACGGGTCCGGGTCGGAATGGGTCAAGGTTGGAACGGGTCAAAAAGGGTTTCGGATTCTTTTTTTTTAAGAACGAGGACAACGGCGGAAACGTTTTAGTTTTTTTTTTACATTTTTCGTTTTTGATTTATATTTTGAGTTATGATTTTTTTATTAATTTTTTTGAATTTTGGTTGAGGGAAAAACGTTTCCGCCGTTGGCCTCGTTCTTAAAAAAAGAAAAAAAGAGAGAAATGAACTAAAACCGTAAGTCGGCAAAAACGAAACATAAACCAAAACTGAACCGAATTGATCGAAACTGAAAAAATCAATCAAAACGAAACTAAAAAACTGAAACCGAAAAGAAATGAAACTGAAAAAAATGACCACAACGAAACAAAAGGCTGAAAACAAATCCAAAACTGACAAAAAACAAACAAACGAAACCGAAAACCAACCCGTCCAGTGCTCCGAAACCGACCAAAAAGAAACAAAGGAAACCGAAATCCAACCCGTCCAGTGCGAAAACTCGTGTCGGCTCGAAACCTAAACCGAACTCATTCCAATCCAAAACCCATTTCAACCCGAAAATAAGAAGATGGAATTTTAAGTGACCCATTTTGACCCATCTTATTAAAATCTATGACCCAAACCAATCATATGATTTTTAAAATAACCCAAATTGACCCATTTGAAATGGTTTGGGTCAAGATTGCCACCTCTACTGAAAGCTTTTAGAAATATGACATTATTTATGGATGTTGAAGGTGATGGTGGTGAAATTCAATCTGCTCTAAAGGAGTGGACTGGTCAGAGTACTGTTCCTAATGTGTTCATCGGTGGGAAGCATATTGGTGGCTCAGATGGTGAGTTCTTTTTAACCATTTTATGTCCGTTTTCGATTTTTTGTTAATGGTGGATTAAGTTTTATGATATGGTCTTTGTTTGCAGCTTGTATGGAGAAGCATCGAGCCGGGAAGCTGGTGCCGTTGCTGACTGAAGCAGGTGCAATTGCTAGTAAGTCTGCTCAGATTTCCAGCATATGAATGTTAAAGATTGGTGTGTTGTAATAATATGAAGTGGTTGTGATTTGGATGAATGTTTTGTTTAGTGTGTTGATCATATTTCATATGATATAATGATAGAATTTTAAATATGATATGACATTTAATCATGTGTGATCTTCTATTACTTCACATCACAGTTGGTCTTTGTTTATTTACTATTCACTTTCACTTGACAAATTTCTTACCATATGTTATTCACGAGTCGCTTTCACCCATTAACAGGTTCATCTAACCCCTTGTTTCTTATTCGTTCAAAGACGGTCTAATAATATAATATTTTTAGAACCACAACGTAATTTGATTGATAGTTCCTAATATAAATATTTTTTTAAAACCACAACCTGCATTTGAGTTTTAACGATTATGTGCAATTACTAATTGCAAAATGATCACACATTATAACTCAATTCAATTGCAGTATGTGTGCATTTAGAAAACAGATTCATCTTCAAAATCAGTTTCTCATCTTCAAAATCAATACCCAAATCATATATTCATTTTTTTTACATCTATAGTAACATTCAAAACAAAACTTCTCCAACTGACTAATGGCAATCATAAAATAACACTTATAACAAAACTGTTTGGTCTTCTGAGCACTGCATCTTCCCCATACGCACAGAATCAAAACCATCGTATGTCAATTCTCAGACAAACATGAGCCTGAAATTAGGATTCTACCTTTCCTGTGTATTATAGGGAACAAAACTAATTAATAAATATCTATGCAACACAGAGTTGATGTTTCAGGTCAGTTTCATATATGTCCTTCCAAATTTGATAATACTAAAACTATCATTTTTACTAAATAAAACAAAATCGGTTACTTACCAGAGTAAAGTCTATAAACCAAGAGAACATTATCAGTCAAAATGATTCACATGATTTGTTCTGTACCATGTCCATTATTCAGTGAAATGTATTTTCATAACTACTAAGCTAACTTCATTTTTTTCATTTTATTTGCTGTGTAATGAAAAATGTTATTGAAGACTTGTTGACAAGGTGCTATGAAATTATGATATATCATATATATTAAAATATGTAACTTTTAAAAGGATATATAAGAAAACTAAGGTCCTCACCATCAATGGCTGTTTGCGTGTTTTCTCGTGGCTTCTTCGCCGCCTTCTTCGCGTTCTCAGCTGTCATCATCATTCAGATCAAACAATGAGATAATCATTTAACATATTAAATATGACTAAAACAAACCATCATTAGAATATTGATCAAGCTTGTTTTTAGTGGAAGGATTTTCAGAGGTTATAAACACTTGACTATGATATGGACTACATTCAACCCGTAATCCATTTAGCCAAGTTTTTTCTAGTTATAATAAAGCAAATCAACTGATTTTCATATACATCGGTTAAACTTTTCACAGATTCATATAAATAGGGTTACCTTTAAATTTCCTTTTAATGCTAGCTCTCCTTCTCTTTCTATCTGCCTGTGTTAACTCTGATTCTTCCTTAATGTCACCTTTACCAGAAAATACCTCCTCAGGTGCCAGCATGGCAGCATCCGACACCGCCAGCGGGGCAATCTGCATCCATAGAAAAGCATCATATATTTAATTAATATAACCAACACAAAATATGAAGAGCATAGATTAAGCATGATGAGGCAAATAAAATGTAGAGAAATGAATACCTCTTCCATTGCTAGAGCAGGTACATTTGTTTGAATAGACATGTCTTCAATCACCTATTTACAAATATTTCATTTATGTGTTAGTATTAAAACTTAAGGGGGGCAAAAAGCAAAGATGTGTACGGATAATGGATTCATACTGGTTTGGGAGTGAAGTGGAAATGTGAGAGCGCGTCCAACTTTAAGCATAGTTTCTTGAAAAGAAGACTCGCCTAACAACATTAAATGAAATATCCATATGAAACGTATGTTAAAATTATAAAAATAATAAAAATATAACAGTAACTACACATAATATGAGAAAAAGAAGCACCTCCTTCTTTTGCTCATCAGAGAAAGACAATGCTTGTGAAACCAGTCCAGTTTTTTGTGCATACTCATCCTGCAATTAGATAACAAGTAAACAAAACATTAATATATGACATCACATATACAAATGTAATTTTCTTTATGTGATATCTATGCAATACAAAATAGAGCATGAGTATTAAACAAAGCAGCCAAAAGACGTTTAAAGCAGACGATACTAACCGCATATAGTTCACCAAGGCCCTTCTTACTCTGATTCTCATCCTGCAAAGTTAACATTCAAGATTTATATCCTCACAGGCATACATAAAACCAACAAAACATAATAAATTAAAAACCAGTATGATGTTTTACCAATTCCTTCATTTCCCTCGGTGCTTTAGAAGGTAACTTATTAACTTTCTGAACATCATCAAAGTGCCCCTCGGCTATACGTTTCATGATTAGTTCTTCAATCGACTGAGAAACCTCCTCTGTGATGACAGGTGGCGGCTTTGCATTGCGTTCCCAATCCAAATCAACTTCTAACGCACTATTTTTAGGTCTTTTAGTAGCAGTTACCTGTCACAATACACCCAAGTAAACAAACAAATTGCTACTAAAAACTACCTGTCCCAAAGTTACACAAATAATAATTAATAATTAAGATTATGTACCTCTCCTTGCATAGTCCATTCCTTTGCTTCTAAACTTTGCTTCTCCACTTGCTCTATTTTGGCACGTTGTTCTAAAAGCTGCTTCTCGTATGTAGAAAGATTTTCTTTCTTTGGCTACAAAAGTTAGAAATATATAAACAAATTTGCCTAACTCAAATCTTTCTAGTATCTAACAGTAAAACAATACTGTATAAAAGTGTGTTAGAAATATATAAACAATACCTCCTCATCAGATGTCACATCAGCGTCATCTTCTTCTTTATCGCTGTCTTCATCACCTGTATCTGAATCCTCATATTCTTCTTCATCACTCATGTTCAAATCTTCAACTTCCTTGTTCACTTTAGGTTTCTTGTTTTGGTCATTTTTCTTATTGGATGTGAAAAAGTCATGGTACCTGCCAAAAAAAAAGCAACAATATTCAGAACTCAATGTTAGCAGTTGATGCAAAGAAAAACCTGGAATGCATATACAAAAGGAATAGGTAGAAAAAAACATGTAAATTTATCATCATTTACAAGACTTCAAATTGATGTGTGTGAGTATTGCACAAACAAGTGAGTAAAAGTGTGCACGCGTTTGCTGTGTGTTAGGGGTTCTGGAAGCGTGATGCATTTAAAACTTTAAATATTCGATCTTACGTTACGTTTTTAGTGAAGGGCATCTCTTCGTGTGGTGTGTGTTTCTCTGTGGTGGGGGGGGGGGTATGATTCTGGATTCAGTTAAGCATTCTACACAATAAATTCAAAATAAAAGACAGAAGGTGGAAAAGAAAATTCAAAATGGAGGAAGAGCTGATATCTAATAGAATAACAAAAGAGAATGCCATTTAACACCTTAGCTTGGAAGTTTTCAAGATGACTAAAATAAAGGAAAAGGAACAGTGTGCCAATGCTAAGAAAAAGGATTGTTTATTGATGGCACGCGTTTCATATACAAATGCTAACTCAGATAGGTGTTGGAGTAATGCACTCCTCGACTCGTCTCCTTGAGTGATGGCAGTAGATTCATGCCAAAGGTTTGTATAAGCTAGCTACTATGTAATATATGTTGGTTCGTTTCAGCTCCTGGCTGAGTTGTGAAAACTGGTCTTATATTTTATTTATGGATTGCTGGTAAAAAACAGAGACTTTAATGCATAGAAAAGATTACATCATCTCTTTAGCTTCTGAATCATCAGCATCATCCCCTGCCATATCCAGAATTCCAAACTGCAGTAACACAAATAAACAATCAAATTATTCAACATAATTAACGCAAACTGTTAATTCCAACTTCAAACCATAATTAAACAAACTAAATTAACTTCTTAACAAACTTTAGTTAAAAAGTAATCATTCTACCTCATCATCATCTTCATCTTCATCTTCATCTTCCTCATCATCATCTTCTTCTTCTTCTTCATCGTCGTCCTCGTACTTTCTACCGGCTTTCTTCGCCACTATTTCCTTTTTATTAATTCCAAAATTTCCATCCTCATGATCATGCATCAACTCCATCTCTTTCAAATCAAAAAACTCATCCTCAATTCCACTTTTCTTTCTCTCTGTAACTTCTTCCTTCTCTCCATTTTCAATTTCATCATCATCATCTTCTTCTTCTTCTTCCATATCATCATATTCTTCACTCTCTTCCTCTAAAACTACCTCCTTCTCATTCTCATCACTTTTAAACATATTTCTAACCTCCTTCGGATCCTTCTCGAGCTTATTAACCTGACGGCGTAAGGCGGAGATCAACGGCTGAGATTGGAGGTCCATCTGCTGCCAAATCTGCTCGGCGTCGAACTTGTCGTCCACTAGGAGGCGTTCGAACGGTGATTTGGGAGTGTAGGGTTTGAGTAAAGCGAATAGGTGCTTGGAAGCGGTACGAGCGATGGTTGCAATGTCGGACGACGGCGTTAGGTACATCGTCGGCTCGGTTTGTTTCAGCCGGTGGAGTGCTTCTACTCCGGCGGAAGATGTCGCCGCCATAGCTAATCGGCCGGTGGTGGTTATTTGATTGAGCAGAGCAAAAGAGGGGTTTTGACCAGATGTTAGGGTTTTAGTACACAAAGGTAGAGGTGCACAAACCGGTTTTTTTAAAAAAACCGGTTCGGTTATTAACCGGACCGGTTTTTTTTTGGCCCGGAAAAAACCGGTTCGGTTAATAACCGGACCGGTTAATAACCGGTTTTTTTCTGTCAAAACCCTAACCGGTCTAACCGGTTAGGACCGGTTTAGAAACCGGTTAGAACCGGTTAATAAACCGGTTTTTTTATTAACCGGTTTTTTAATAACCGGTTTTTAGGTTAACCGGTTTTTTTTTTTTTTAATAACCGGTTTTTAGGTTAACCGGTTTTTATGTTTGTGACAAAGGGGTTAAAATGGGTTATGGACGGCGATATGATAAAAATACGTAACAATTCCGGCTTTATTTAATAATTAATAGCTAATGGTTAATTTAAGAGGTAAATGCAATTTGTTTATTTGTGGTTAACACCAAAACATAACTTGGGTTAGTTTTAAAGCCCGTTTTCCTCACATAACCAGGTAGGGACGTTTTTTGGGTTGTTCGGGTTTCAAATTTTTAAATCTTCACCCGAAACTCAACCTAAATCTCTCACGAGTTTTTTGGGTACGGGTAATTCGGGTTGGGTTAATTGGGTTTCGAGTATCCTAGAAAAAAAATTCAAAATTATGCGAAAGTTGAAACAACATATTTTTCTTTGCTCGTAACGTAAATAATCAAATAATAAACCAACATAACTTGATAAAACAATTCAAACGAAGAGTAAAACAAACTCGAACCATAATCGTCTTCAATCATCGTGATTTAGTTTTTCGATTACGGTTGCTACTATTAGTAATAAACGAAAAACATAAATTAACAATAAACAATCGATAGATAATACTTGGAATAACAACTGTCAATTATGGCAGCTTTAGTGGCTAAGAAGTGGCTTATTATACCTAAAAATATATTTAGTTTCCAAACTAAAAGTTTATTCGGGTTTTTCGGTTGACACGAAACTTATAAATCAACCCCATTAACCAACTCGAATTACTTTGGTTCAGGTTTGGGTTTTTCGGGTTGGATTAGTTCGGGTTCTGTACGGTTTTTTTCGAGTTAGGTGTCGGGTAAAAGTGGCACCCCTACAACCAGGTCAATGGTGGTCTTATAATGTTATAGTTTGTATGACGCTAATTTTGTACCAAACCAAAGGTAAGAATAATTCTTTTGCAAAGACCTTTAGAGGGTGTTTGGGATTGCTTATTTAACTTTAAAAGTGTTTTTTTGTCAAAGTGTTTATTAGCTTCTGGCTTTTTGAAAAGGGGTTTTTAAAAAAGTGTTTGGATTAGCTTATGTGATTGGAAAAGCCATAAGCACTTTTTAAAAAATGTTTGGCTTAGCTTATTTACATAAAATGACCAAAAAGGGTAAAGGGTGGGTAGATTAGTAAAAATCCAATCAAAAAACCAAAAGCATTTTCGAAAAGCCCCAAATTGGGGCTTTTGGAAAAGTGCTTTTTCAAGCCAATAAAAAAGCCAAAACAAAAGGGGCTTTTACATTTGCCAAACACCTTTTTTGCTTATTGGCTTCTTGAAAAAGCCAATAAGCATTTTTTAAACTCAATCCCAAACACCCTCTTGGTAACTAATTAACTGCATTCATGTTAGGATGTTCGAGATTCGGTTTTAGGGTCTTTTGCCAACCCGTAAATACGCAATGGTTTTTATCATCAAAAACCAAAATCAAACCATTGAAAATTAAAACAAAATCAAATTGAACTGTTGTGTTTCTAAAGCTAGAATTAGGAAAAGGGGGGGGGGGGGGGGGCGGGGGGGACATATAGAACACCTATTTATATTATATAGTATTTAACACTTGTTTTTTATGTGTTATTTACGTATAATAAGTGATTCACGAAACATTTAAAAGAATGACATTGTGCCACCAACTAAGATGTGTCTGGTTGGTACTAGAGTCTAGTTGACTTGAAAATATATTCTTAGTACATTTTTAGAGTTAAAAGATTTTTGACACGGTCAAGTACAGATAAGAACCGACAAAGAAAAATTACTTTAGTTTTTGATCATGTAAGAGGCCAAAAGAAACTTAATTTTATAATTTTCTCTCGTCATAACATAGATGTATCTTATCCTATGTTAGAAAAATTTGTTAAGTAAATGAATTTGTTGATAACATATGCAAAGACCTATAGACTAATGGTTTCTAAAGCTTGACTTGATTAGAGTTGTATTTCTAAAGCTTGAGTTTGACTCCCTTATTATTTATTTATGATTTTAATCCTTTGTATATTTTTATAATTATTTACACACAAATATATTCTTTATTTAATTTTCAACTTATATAAAAAAGAAACACATATGCAATAAAATTAATACAAATATTCTTATGCCCTGATTTGATATAGTTGTTGAAGCCATATATCCATTAATTCAAAAATGAAAAAATACTTGATCAACAAAAAATTTTATGTAATCTACAATCAACTATTTGTAAGCCATAATTTACATAAACATATCATATACTTAAACTTTAAACACCTTAAATAATCTTAATCATGATGATGTTTACCAACAACTTTCAACATAATTTAGCCTAAATTAACAACTGTCACACCCCGACCAAAGGCGGCGGAACATGCCGAGGTGTAACGATTGTTCATAAGCACATGACACTAATTAAAGTGACAGTATTTAATAAACTCATTTCATTTCACAACATCGAAAATGTCACATAACAATTATCCATAAAATAACCATAAACAAGATATCACAAAATATGGCAAATTGATATTGTTCATTTTTACTAATATCCTAAGGTCTTTGATGTCGTTTTCTTCACAATCATAAATCAACCAAGATGCAAACCTGCAACATTTCATAAAATAAAGTTTGTCAACACAAAGGTCGGTGAGCAATTCATAAGTTTAATCATAGTAGTATATAATAAAGATAGCCACAAAACTTGCATACGAAACGATAAATAAAAGTGGTAATTTGGATAAATAGATTTCGCTAAACACATTAGCGACACTTAGCTATAAGGGGATGCCAAATAGTCTAGGATTTTATAGTTATCGTTAATTGCATTACGTTAACGACACCTTGCTATAAGGGGATGCCAAATAGTATAGGATTTTATAGTTCCACCAACCAAAAGCGATAAACACATAGGCATATAAGCATAGAACACCAAATCGAGCAATTATTTAGGTAAAGTATACAACTACGTTTGTGGTTTAAGATTCAAATATAAAGCATTTTGTTGAATAAGTATGAAATGTCACCCCCAAAATAAAAGATGGAAAATGGGGTATGAAGTACTCACCTTCAAGTGGTAAACTTGAAAGATGATAATTTGGAGATTTGTCGGAACGACGAGTTTAACGCACAATGCCTAAAAAGAAAAGAAGTCTTGAATTTAGAAAGGTTGTCTTGAAGGTCTTTAAACAAAATAAATGTTGAGAAATTTAAATAATTAAAGTTCAAGGTTTAAAATGTGACTATTTAAGAATTTATAATAATAACCCTTTAAAAATGTAAGTTTACTCGAAACCGGGTTAAAGTATCTAACCTTAATATTTACTCAACCTATGTTAAGTAATAAGGTGGGTAAAATGCAAGAATGCAAATCCCTTTGGAATAAAGATACTAAAACGGGTTTTTTTTTATCGAGTGTTCGGGTTGTCGGTTCGGGTCTTGATAATTGGTCAAACCCAAAGTCAACTTTCCAAAATATTGAATGTTATGAGATAACTCAATAAAATTTAATAAGACTTAACCAAGTATGTAGTTCCATTATTTTAGAACTAACAACGCACGTTAAGCGAGTGTTCGGTTTTGTCGGTCCAAACTTTGTTATGAGATCAAGTTGGATCCAACATTTCCAAGTACTTAAGAAAATATTTAAAAATCAATTTGTAACTATTTTTAAAGAAATATACAAGTCTTGATGGCTAAAAAAACACACTTGTGTGTCTTAAGCGAGCAAGAATCGGTTTGGTTCGGTTTCCATCTCACAACAAGTTCATAGATGGTTTCCACATGTCCAAACACTAAAGAACTTGTATAATAATGTACAAATAAAAAAATACCAAAAGTTAACAATAAAGTCTTTAAACAAAAGTTCGGTTTTCGGTTCGGATCGTGTTTCGGGTTAAGACCGAGGTAAGATTCTACAAACCCATAACCATAAAATTTGTAAAAATGATTTTAGAAACTTAGATCTAACACTAAGTATGTTTAAACAAACAAAACTAGTAACAAAGTTCGGTTTACGGTTTAGAGCTATTTACGGTTAAACCGAAGCATAGACTCTTAAAAACCTATAACCATGGAACTTGTAAACATGACCAACAAACTAAAATAAGCAAGATTAATATGTATGAACAAGTTAGATAGATGTATATATATCAAGGACACGAAGTCTTCCATGAAGCCTTGCCTTATGGGGTCCGAAACCTCACCAACCGGAATCGGAGAAGTAACTACCAAAGGTAAACAAGGGGTGTATATTATATATATGTTGCACAACCATAAACAAGTATTAATAAGGCTACATAAACTAATTAAGATGAAAGACCAAAATCCTTCAAGAACACTTAAGAATATAACATTGAATCTTTGATGTTTGAGAGAGTTTTTTTTTTTTTTTGGAGTTGTAGCAAGGGAAAATGAAGAGGAAATGTGGTTTATATATAGGGTAATGTTGGTGGTCAAATATGGGTGTGAGACACAAGAGTTTTCATGCAAAATGGATCAAGACAAAAACACAAAACAAAAAAAAATAAATAAATAAATAAAAATAAAAATAGGATGTTTTCAAGACCCAACAAGTGTGAAACAATATTGTAACATAAATCCATCATTTTGATTATAACATAAGCTTCGGTTTACAAATCGGGTCGGTTTGCATAATAAACAAATACAAAAACGAATACAAACAAGACCCGAAATTGACGAATGTCACAACAACACACTTTACAATCTGTTACTCACCTGGATAATGAAGATTTAAAGAAGATGAATCCGATCTAAGAGTTGAGACCGCCTTATGTATTCATATTTCATGGAAGACGAAACAACGTTATAAAAAATGTGTTTTATCAATAATTTATTGGGATTTTAATTTGCTTTAACTATTATTTTTCTCATTATTTTAAGCAACACTTAATATTTATTTTTTTGTTTTTTCATTTTTCCTCAATTTGTTAAATACATTTATTATTATGTTTGTTAATAGCAATTTACTTTCAACTCATCTCTTAACCGATTCAAAATATCAAATTCATTTTTTACAAATTTTATCACACTACGTGAATTTCTATTTGTTGAACATTATACTAAAACGGTAGATGTGGATTTTTATTTGCTGAACATTATACTAAATTGAAACTGGTGTTCACAAAATATCATATATAAAATAGAACCGACACATTTCCAAACATTGTACTTTAACTTGGTTATATGTTAATTTGATTAATAAAAGTACATACATCATGTTTATTAATACGTTCAAAAATGTTTTATTTCGATCTGTGTGTCACACGGGATATTAGCTAGTGTGTGTGTATATATTAATAGTTACAACTTTATATATAATAAAATATATATTATTTAATTATTTTTATCAAATGTACGTATATAACAATAGTTATAATATAATTAAATAAAAGCTATATAAATAAAAAAAATTTGTTTAGGCTCACGAGCTAGCTTGTGCTCAATATGTGTGAAGCTAGGGCTTGAGCTCATTTATTAAATGCATTTTATAAAAGCTTGAGCTCAACCTCAAGGTCGTTTAAGCTTAGCTTGATTTAAGTTTATAACGAGCCAATCCCAAGTAGCACATGAGCAACTTGTCATGTTTCCACCTCTATGTTGGTGAAGTAAGTTACACATGAAGAATATATAGTTACGACTCACTGGGAAATAAAAGACATTGGTGGCATGCAATTATCGTTGTTGTTGGAAATTAATTAACCGAGTCGGGCCTAAGTATCTCATTAAGTTGTATGGGGTTAAGGGGCTTTAGGGTTTAATTAAGATGTCTTGATAGCCAAGTTGGGTTAGCACTATAAATACATCAACCAAGTTAGGGTTATGAATTATGAAAGTTATTGTAAACAGGTTTCTTGAGTTATATTTTCCTGGTTATAATAAAAGCTAGATTACTCTATATTTTTCGTTAATTATCGTTTATCAATCTTGAATTGGTATCAGAGCCCGGTTCAAGATCGCGATAATTAACGAATCAGTCAACGAAGAAGGTGTTTCGATCCAAGCTGCCGCCGCCGGCCGACCTACGATCATCGACCGAGCATCCGGGTCGATCGCGAGTCCGTCGCCGTCAAGAAGGAGAGAAACCGAGTTGTCGTTGCTTTCGATTGAATGAGTCAGGTTCGATCTCCGTTGTCCGTATCTACATCCGAATGAAAGATTTTCTGGAGGTGTTGTCTGCTTGCGGTGATTGGTTGAACAAGGAAGAAAACAAAAAAAATGGTGAAGGTTTGACTTTTGTGGGTCCTGTTTCGTGTCCAGGAAGCATAAGGTTGGAGTGTTTCTTTATTTTTGTGTGGCCATAAAAAAAAGTTTGCAAGGAAGTTTCTTTTGGTTGTTTTCTTTTAAGTTCAAGAACAAAAAAAAGAAAAGATAAGAAACATGTCTAGTTCATATGTGACTCCACCGCCTCCAAAGGGAAAAGAGAACGGGTCGTCTTCTATTCAGTGTCCGATGCTAACTTCAACAAACTATACCGTGTGGGCTATGAGGATGAAAGTAGTCCTAAGAGTTCACAAAGTTTGGGACACCATCGACCCGGGTGTCTCCGATGAAGAAAAAAATGACATAGCTACAGCCTTGTTGTTTCAATCCGTACCCGAAGCCTTGATTATGCAAATTGGAGATCAACAAACTGCTAAAGCCATGTGGGATTCAATTAAAACCCGACACTTAGGTGCCGAATGGGTTAGGGAAGCACGTCTCCAAACCTTGTCGATGGAATTTGATAACATGAAGATGAACGAGTCGGATTCCATAGATAACTTTGCGAGCAAGTTATCGAGCATTGCCTCGAAATCCGCGGCTCTTGGCGAAGTTATAGATGAAGCGAGGTTGGTAAAGAAGTTTCTCAAAAGCCTCCCGAGATCGAAGTATATTCAGATGGTTACTTCGCTTGAGCAAATGTTAGATCTCAATAAGACGGGATTTGAAGATGTTGTAGGCCGACTCCGGGACTATGAGGAGCGAATCCGAGAAGAAGATATTCAAGGGGGTGACCAAGGTAAACTTTTATTCGGTAATTATGAGTCATCTAAATATAGGAATTTTGAATCGGGTGGGGGGGCGAGGACGAGGAAGTTAAGGTCGTGGTCGAGGCCGAACTAATGATCAAGACCGCACCCCTAGCACCGAACAAGGGTCATCAAGTCGGGGAAAAGAAAAGGTGAAAAAGGATCGACCAAAGATTCTATGTTACCGATGTGACAACTTGGGTCACTTTGCATCTAGTTGCCCAGATCGAGTTTGTAAGATTCAAGAAGCAAACAAAACCGAAGCCCGTGAAAATAATGATGATGCAGCGTATATGCATCAAGTTGTGTTCTTAAATGAACAAAACCTAATACCGAAGAAATATGAGACTGAACCGGTCGAAGATGATGTATCGTATTTGGATAATGGGGCGAGTAATAATATGACGGGAAACCGGTCATACTTTTTGTAATTGAACGAGAACATAACCGGGAGGGTTAAGTTCGGAGATGGGTCATACGTTAAAATCAAGGGAAAAGGGTCGATTCTTTTTCAAGGAAAATCGGGCGAACAAGATTTGCTAACCGAGATTTATTACATTCCGGAGTTAAAAAATAATATAATGAGTCTCGGTCAAGCAACAAAGTCCGGAGGTGACATTCGGATGAAACATGATCTTTTGACCATGCACGATGAGAACGAGAGGTTACTCATTAAGGTCACGAGATCCGCAAACCGGCTCTATAAGATACGAATGAAGATTGGAACTCCCGTGTGTTTGCAATCAAAGATCGAAGATGACGCATGGCGTTGGCATGCAAGACTTGGGCACATAAATTTCGAGTTAATGAAATCGATGGCTAAGAAGGATCTAGTACGAGGTTTACCACATGTTGACCACGAAAATCAGTTGTGTGAATCGTGTTTGGTGGGTAAACAAACGAGGCGTTCGTTTCCACCACAACCTCGTTTAGAGCATCCCGACCTTTGGAGTTGGTTCATGGTGATTTGTGCAGTCCAATAACCCCATCCACTATCTCCAGTAATAGGTATGTCTTTGTTATTATAGAGGATTACTCATGATATATGTGGACATTTTTATTGAAGGAGAAAGGTGAAGTGTTTGAAAGTTTTAAGAGGTTTAAATCCCTAATCGAGATGGAGGCGGGTTTACCAATGAAAACTCTCCGAACCGATAGGGTAGGAGAATTCACTTCACATGATTTTAATCGGTTCTGCGATGAAAGTGGAATTATTCAGCATTTAACCGCTCTGTACACGCCACAACAAAATGGCGTGGTAGAAAGATGAAACTGAACTTTAATGGGGATGGTGCGGAGTATTCTAAAGGCGATGCAGGTTCCGAATTATATGTGGGGAGAATCGGCCCGACATTCGACATTCTTAATTAATCGGGTCCCAACCCGAGCACTAGTCGATCAAACGCCCTATGAACGTTTCAAGAAAAAGAAACCGATTATTGAGCACGTTCGAGTATTTGGGTGTGTGGCGTATGCTAAGGTTGATAGTGTACACCTAAAGAAACATGATGACAGGTGATGTTCGGTTTATTTGTTAATATTTATATGTGTTAACTTACCCGTTTTACTCGTTTAGTTTAGGAACTATGGTACTTCATACATGTTTATTGTGTTTCAGGTCACAGGTACTTAACGCGCTTAATTTGGACCTGTACGAGCATGGAATGAAGACCCGCGATGTCCAGCACGCTTACCGAGGCACTTATGTGGACTTGCTGACTGAAGTGACCCATCGCGTAGCGCGATGGGTGTGGGAGGCAGGGCATCATGCTACGCGATGCCCTTGATTTAATGATGCTTTGACTTTTGGTCCATCGCGTAGCGCGATGGACTAGAGGAGGGGACCATCGCGTAGACAGGAAAGTTAGGGTTTGCATGTTATATTCGTTTTGACGACTGTAGACGCCATTCTTGACCTTCCAGGCGATTTTCAGAGCAGCAAGGAGAGCCCCCTTCACTTCCAATCATCTCTAAGCATCATACATGGCCTACCAGATTATAACCGAAGCCCGAGAGATGCCGATGCGCGGCTAGTTCCTTCAAGTCATACCCGGGATGTATAGTTTGTAATTTTTCAGTTTATTTCTCATGTACTAGAACAACTAATTGTAATTGTTTTGATGTTAATCTATGAGTATTGATGTTTAGTATGTTCGTACAATCAGTTGGTTTAGGTTTATTTCGATCAGAACGATTAGTTTGTCGATTGCTATAATAATTGCTCATAGGATTGTTTGACCTGTTAATTGCAATAAAGCATACGTTTGCCCTGAGTTGAGTCACAATGGCAGGGACCGTTTGATAACAGTGTCGTGTGTTAGCGAGTGTGGATGCCTAAGGTTTAACCGGTTAGTCAGTCTATAGTTGACACAAGATAGTTAATCTGTTAAGTTGCATGAGATTGTTGTTTGATTGTTTACTTGGATTCCCGGGTGTGATTTGTTTTATTTGATTGACTGAATCTTGAGTACTTGCTCGTTTCTTATACAACTAAATTGTTTGCTAGTGTGATCAGCACTTTGATAGAATTCACTTCATAATGTTAGGAATCGTTTACACTTTACACTGACCACATACTCCTCGTGGTTGGACACCCTACTTACCCTGACTAGTTTAAGGTGATTAGGACACTGATTTATATTGTTTTTGACTAGAGAGCGTCAGTCTAGCATCAACAGGTCGAGACAACTCGTTTATCTCGGGTCGGAGACGGGTTCAAAAGCTTACCGTCTTTACGACCCGAACACTCGAAAAAATGTTGTTAGCTGGGATGTTGTGTTTGATGAAAATAGAGGGTGGAATTGGGTAAAGAAAGTCGAGACGAATGACTACGAGCCGGGTATGTTCACTATGGTTTGGGGGGGTGCGGTTGACAATGGAAATGGTCAAATCGAACCCACTTTTGAAGACACGTTTGGAAGCAACCCGAATAGCCCAAGCTCCGAAACTCCATCATCGGTTCAACCCGAGTTCAGCGGTTCAGTTGAGCCGAGTCATAACGAGCCTGCTTCCTCAGCTAACTCGCAAGTTCAGTCGATGAGTAATGGGTCGCAAGTCCATTCGGGTGAAACCGAGGTCCAAACGGGTCTAAGGCGTTAAAACCCGAGTTTCGGTTTTACCAAGAAGGTTGCAAGAAGATCACGTGCTACAGGTTAGTTCTGATTATGAGCAAATACTCTTAGCGACAAGTGGTGAACCGAGTAACTATTTTGAGGCTAAGTCGAACCAAGAATGGGTCCGTGCCATGAATGCCGAGATCGATTCGATAAATAAAAATGAGACGTGGAAGTTAGTTGAACTTCCAAAGGGTGCTAAATGTATCGGGTTGAAGTGGGTATTCAAAATTAAAAGAAATGCGGATGGAACGATAAACAAGTACAAAGCTCGGTTGGTTGCAAAGGGTTACGTGCAACAACCCGGATCGATTTTGATGATGTTTTCGCTCTGGTAGCCCGAATCGAGACTGTTCAGCTACTAATCGCATTAGCTGCATCTAATGGGTGGGAAATCCACCATCTTGATGTGAAAATGGCTTTTCTGCATGGTGAACTGAAAGAAGTTGTGTTCATTTCACAACCCGAAGGATACGAAAAGAAAGGCGAGGAGGCAAAAGTTTACAAGTTGTCAAAGGCCTTGTACGGGTTGAGGCAAGCTCCTCGAGCTTGGAACACAAAGCTCGATAACATCCTAAGAGACATGAAGTTTAAAAAATGTTCCAACGAACAGTCGGTTTATCGAAATTCGAGCGGGAAACATTTTTTAATTGTAGTCGTTTATGTTGATGATCTATTTGTGACAGGTACAAGCTCGAGTATTATTTCCGAGTTCAAGAAGGGTAGGTCGACCAAGTTTGAAATGTCGGATCTCGGGAAGTTAACCTACTATCTTGGAATCAAAGTATTCCAACTAGAGGACGGGATAGTAATTTCACAAGAAGGATATGCCAAGCGAATTTTGAAGGAGACCGGCATGCAAAACTGTAATCCGGCTCAAGTCCCAATGGATCATGGTGTGAAATATTCAAAAGCCGAGAATGAAGTCGAACTCGATGCAACCGAGTATCGAAAGATGGTGGGTTGCTTACGGTATTTATTACACACTCGTCCGGATATGGCGTACTCTGTGGGTATTGTTAATTGATACATGCAAAGTCCACGTGAATCTCATGGTACAGCAATACGACACATTTTGAGATATTTGAAGAAAACTACAAGTTACGGGATCAAGTATGGGAAGAACGGGCCAAGACGACTTGTCGGGTATAGTGATAGTAGTCACAACATAGATGAGGATGATGGTAGAAGCACCACCGGGCATGTGTTCTATTATGGGCAATCTCCAATTACATGGTGCTCACAAAAGCAAGCTACAGTTGCACTTTCGTCGTGTGAAGCAGAGTACATGGCGGCTTCGGCAGCTGCGTGTCAAGCCGTGTGGCTCCGAGAGTTGGTGAGTGATTTGACTGGAGAAGAATTGCAGAAACTTGTATTGAAGATCGATAACACATCCGCAATTGCCCTCGTGAAAAATCCGGTTTTTCACAATCGAACAAAGCATATAAAATCCCGTTTTCATTTTATTCGAGATTGCTACAATGATGGCGAGGTTGATGTTGAGCACATTAGCGGGAAAGAGCAACGAGCCGATATCCTCACTAAAGCACTCGCAAAAATCAAGTTCACGGAGATGCGCGAGTTACTTGGAGTTGAAGACCTCCCGAAATCCGACTCGGAAATTAGGGGGTGAATGTTGGAAATTAATTAACCGAGTCGGGCCTATTGGGTCCGGGCCTAAGTATCTCATTAACTTGTATGGGGTTAAAGGGCTTTAGGGTTTAATTAAGATGTCTTGTTAGCCAAGTTGGGTTAGCACTATAAATGCATCAACCAAGTTAGGGTTATGTATTATGACAGTTACTGTATACAGGTTTTTTGAGTTATATTTTCCTGGTTATAATTTAAGTCAGATTACTCTATATTGTTCGTTAATTATCGTTTATCAATCTTGAGTTGTCGGTGGCCGAGGCTAATACAATATAAATGTCTTGTTTTTTGATTCTGTTGTAACCATTTTAATTTGCTAGTTATACAGATGTATATAGACGATGAGGAGAGAATCATAGCGAGATATTCTTTTAAGACACTTGCATTTCATTCTTGGTTTCAAATTTTCTCTATAATCATTAAGGTTAATCAATAAAGTCCGTAGGTTTTGAACTGACATGCAAATTACACTTGAATTTACATCATCTATCGTATGGATTCTTACACATAACTAGTTTTAGTTTTATCTTGAACTTGAAGTAGAGTTGCGTCGTATGTATAATCAATTAACTTGTTGAAAGGGATACTGTAGCATCCTAGAAAATCCCATAATTATTTTGAACTAAAAATGTCAACTTTGAAAGTTAAAGGATTAAAAATGTTTTCAAAATAAGTAATGGGAAAAGTGAGATAAGAAAATATAGTTATCTCATGTTAAGGAAATGAGAAAAATTTCATCCCACATGGAAACAAGAAAAGAAATGAAAGCTCTTTACAAGGAAGCAAGTTTCTATAGAAATGTTTTAATATGACTAACCACTTTCCATAGTCCTAGCGGAGGGTGCAAAGCACCCGACGCGCACGGATACCGGACTCGGACTCAGGCGATGGGTGTAATGTGGCGTCACGCGCACGTATACGAACTCATACTCGGACGATGGGCGTAATGTGGCGTCACCCGACGTGCACGGATACGGACTCGGACTCGGATTCGGCGATGGGCGTAATGTGGCGTTTTGATGGCGCACTTTGCACTTCGCACGCTCGCATCGCCACGAGCCGCATAAGGGCCGCTTTAATATTTTTAGAAAATGGAAGTATGATCAAGAAGTGACAAGTTATCAAAGAAAAGGGGCTAAAAATGAAAAATCTGATTTTAAGACCCATCGTGCTACGCGATGAGCCCAACCTCAAGACCATCGCGCTACACGAGGGTCCATGATGACGCAGCAACACGTGTCGCATTAGGGGGACACGTGGTAGACGCTAGGGCTGAGTCATCATGCCACGCGTTAACTCCTGACATCGCTGTGATGCTCTATGTGAAGCTCGCATAGCCGCGAGCCGCATAAGGGCCGCTTTAATATTTTTAGAAAATGGAAGTATGATCAAGAAGTGACAAGTTATCAAAGACAATGGGCTAAAAATGAAAAATCTGATTCTAAGACCCATCGCGCTACGCGATGAGCCCAACCTCAAGACCATCGCGCTACACGACGGTCCATGATGACGCAACAACACGTGTCGCATCAGGGGGACACGTGGCAGACGCTAGGGCTGAGTCATCATGCCACGCGTCAACTCCTGACATCGCGCTACGCGATGCTCTATGTGAAGGGGCCATCGCGCTACGCGAAGGTGCCCAAAATCAGCTATAAAAGGGAGGGGTTACGACATTCATAACTCACAACTTCAACACACTATTTCACACACTTAGTCTTAATTTGCGTGCCGGGCTCGTGGAACGTGCCAAACGCCGATGCTCTGACAGTTTAAGCTCTAGAACGCGAAATAGAGTAGGAGTGCTGCTCGATCAATCATAGGCAACAAACTCCAAATACCCGCATAAGGTAGAGATTTTGCCTAAATATTATTTTATGGCTTAGACCATAGTCAGGGGTATAGCCTAAAACCTTGATCATAATTATATTTACAATAGCTTTATGCATGCAAAGGTTATAGTTAAAATAATGTTTCTTCATAATTTAAGAAACATAAGCTTTTACATACAAGAAGATATAGTAGTTTCTTCACAACTAAAGAAACGTAAGATTTTACATACAAGGGTTATAGTCAATTCAATGTTTCTTTTTGAAGAAGAAACCTATCTATAGATGTTTCTTCATGAAGAAGAAAACTCAACACATGATTTGTAAACAAATGAAAAGACTACGAGTTTAAATATTTTATTCAAACAAATGATCAGTCAAGGTTTAAAGCTATCAAAACCAGACTAAGAGTCTGTAGCTGGATCAAGAGACGATCCGGGTATTTATACAAACATATTTTATTATAGATCAATCATCATTCATTCACAAGGGTTTTCAAACAAGATCACCATATCATTCAGAACAGACAATCACAATCACAGGTGAATACGTTAAACCTTTTTCAGTCATTAAGATAAACGGGCTGTTTATCTTAAATAGTCAGTCAAATAAGAGATTACGTGATCTCTAAATTTTAAGGGATTACGTGATCTCTAAGTCACAAGGTAGATAATAAAAGCAACTCAGACCGAGTACACATGTATCTGGATCCAAACATATCTGTTAACCTATCAATTAAGGCTACGTGGCCGCAGGTTAACAGACATAACGAAAGTTCTCCAATGGGCATGCGCTCTTGAAGAACCATAATTGTGTGTGTATGGCAGTGACACAAGTTTCCAGAAATAAGGGACGTTTCTGCTGAGTTTGTTCCAAAACTATCTTGTCAGTCAAATGTTTTCAGAGTTAACGATTCACCGGCATATCGCTGACGTATTCTTCCCCCTCATTACAGGAATGCAAGCGTAGCACATATAGCAAGGAGTTAGAGTCAGTCTTGAAGATAGAAGCTCGCCGATGAAAATGACTCAGTTTTAAATAAATAAAATAATGTAAACAAAGGTTTGTAATCAAAATATTTGGGTATTTATTATCCAAAAGATTTTCACTATAAATTAATATTTTATTTTAACCAAATACTTCCGCTAATAACCCACAACTCTGATATATTTATAAAACAGGTCCGACTACGGGTGTCACGCCTAGGCCCTAAGTCAGGGTGTGACAGATACGTATTTACGATAGCGCACACATCTAACGGTCCAATCAATAAGACATCAACTTTGGTGCACATGTGATTGTGGGGGGTGACCACTATTTTATACTTGGTGCAAAGAACACGTCGAGGTTCACAACTTTAATCCATTTTACGCAAGAAAAAAAGTTAACCTAGTGTATCTAGTGGATTTAAGCTAGTGGATTCAAAAATTTTGAAAGCTTTTAAAAAGGAACTTAATCAAATAGCTTAAAAAGTTTAGTGTGAAACTAATTAACTTTGTTGCATTTGAATAAATCACCGAATTTTATAACAGTTATACTAAAGAAAATGAAATGGGAAAGTGGAAAAAATCAATCATTTTATTATTGAATCTTGAATACAAATGTACAATAATAAAACAAAAAGAAATATATTTTTTTAACGACAACTTTTAATAAACCTGCAAACTAGCAGGACGCTAAGAATCAAAAACAATAGCAAACGCGTTATAAAGAAAATACACGAGTCTATCCAATTTGAAAATTTAAACAAGGACCCCTTTTTAATCTAAAGAAAGCCCAAATATTTATTATATTCCAAAACTTTATGCATCGCAACGGCTTTATCTTCAAAGACTGCATCATTTCTTATCTTCCAAATACACAACCAAGTCATTATATTTCTGTGTAGAGCCTACTTTTTATTGCTTTACGAAAATGAACTCTTTATCTTTGAATGAATATCTGAATTTACCATAAAATCTCTCTTATATGTCATAACACACACAAATATTCATAACTAACCCCCTTAATTCTTAAGTATGAAAACTATGTTAACTATATGCACAATAATTGACTGTAGTTTTAACAATTGACTTTATAAGACTAGATGGCTTAAACTATTTTATAAAATTTTATCAGATTCAACAAACATATGACTAGACATAACATCCTACTTTATAAAGAAAAGTTTTATCAAACTTCAATACTTCCAACCATAATATAACCATGTATCACCTTTGACTCATTTTTCATTCATACACTACACAACATATCCTAACAACTTTACTAAAAATAAATAGGTTGTTATCTTGGTAATAACATTTAATATATTATGTCATGCCTCTATCATGCGATGGTGGGAGTGTGCGGCGTTCCCAATCTCACCGTCACACCTAAAGTTTCATTATTCTTTTCCCCTAAATATTATTATTTACAGCATAAACCCCGGTTTCTAACATAGATTTTTTTTATAAAATCTATTTACGTGTTTAAAGTTTACATTGGGCTAACTCACTTGGCAAATGCACACACCTTCTAGAGAGACGAATTAACAAAATATACGGTATGATTGGTCCCTGAGTATAATATACTTGATTTTCACCATTTATTAAAAAGTAAAAATTGTGGCTCATATCTTGTTGTGATGTGTAGAGGTTACAGTTTTCACTAATTAATGCTTCAAATTTGACTTTTAACATGGTGGAATGTGGGTTTTAACCATTTGAACGTGTTATTGGCTCAAAAATAGATGGGTCACAAAAGTGTAAAGTGGCCAAATCTGTTTCAATATCTTTGACCACCCATATATTATCTGCAGATCCAATATACATGTTATAAAGCATAAAGCATCAGTCGATATAAAAGCAAAACCAATCAAGAAACATGCCTTTTATAACGCTCTAAGCTCGTTACAGTTTACAGCAAACAGATATATTCCAAACTTTCTAGCAATGCTATTAACATTCTTCTAACAAGCTTATCAGTTTCACAAGAAAATCTCGGTTTCAGTCAATCTCTAGGGTATGTAGCCATCGTCGGCCCCTTTGAACCTGCTTTAAGACTCGCGTGCATCATAGAACGTATCGAGTCGAATCAGGGAACCATTTTAACAAGAGAAAATGCTTCAGTTTTATCACTAGAACAAAAAGTCCATAACATGGTATGTGCAATAATGCCACTGATAAGTACCTGCATATGCATATATTAAAGATTTAGAAAGCAAGTTATTTGATGAAAATACACACAACGTACACCTTCACCGTGTGTTCTTGTGCAAGAACATTAAACATACCATAATGGAGAGAATGATGATGCTAGATCAAGAAACGGATAAGGCCACCTGTTAAAAGATTATCGTCATATATTAGTGATGAAAACATACACAACAAATTCACTATGTGTTCTAGCATCTATGCATATCGTTTAAAAATTATTAGTGGAGTTTCTTTAATTATGTTTGTTAGTTATTATTACAAATCGAGTTTGATTATTAGGATAGTTATTAGGAAAGATCACCAAAACGGGCATCTACCAACGATTTTGCCAAAATAATCTTAACTTTTTTCTTTTACAAACAAAAATGTCATATGACTTACCAAAGTGCTATGCAGGCATGAACGACCCACTGGAAGACAACAAAAACGCACGTCCAAAGAACAAAATATGCAATTCGAAACCATGGGAATCGCTGAAATTTACAACATTTTATAAGAGTCATAAAATGTAAATAAAAATATGTAACACCCGAACCCGAAAACAGTTAGATGATGAACTTACCAAGCTGTTCAAGGCAGTGTCACCAAGCAAAAAGACAGCATTGATCGAGTGCATGTTAATAATAAACTGCATAACATAATATCCGAGAACAAAATCAAAACTATAAACTCGAGAAAACACGATTTTAATCAATTAAACAAAAGACTGAAAGAGTTGAACACTTGATAAAACTTACAAAATTCATATTATAATCTTTGATGGCAAGAAATGGTACTATGATAAACCAGAAAACACAGTCTGTAAGCACAACTGCACCTGCTTGCATCTAAACGAACAAAACATTATCATTAATGCTTCCATTTTTGGTTAGATTCTTTTTTATTTATTTTTCTGGGATTTTTACCTGAAACATGATCTGAAAAACATATCCCCAAAAGCCAGCAACTTGGCGAGGATGCATACTATCTTTAGGGCCTGCGTATTTCGCAGCATTGGGCAAATTGGTAATTTCAGCTTGTTGTTCCTCATCTTGTTCTTCACTTCTGTCACCACCAACTTTGTTGTGATACTGGCTGCATCCGTAAATCGACAACAATGATCCAATCTGTACGACGAAATACACCAAGAACATAAATTCAAAAAAATAAATTTATATAAAAAAATAAAAAATATATATAAAAATAACAGCTTTATTAAAGAAAGATAAAGAGAAGCATACCCCAAAATATATGGTAATCAATGTAAAAGTCCACCTGTAATCACCACCCAAAAGAACACAAAGTAAATTTCATAAACATAAAGTTAAAAAAAATCATGAAATTCAAGAATCAGAATAAAGCCACTTCTGTTATTTTAACTTTCAAAAAGCTATCAAATTCATATAAACTATTCAGTAACTTTGTATTAGTGACATGGGTAAATTGGTAAATTGTTTAAACTTGCAGCTTTCTTGGATATAGAAAGAATCTAATTCCCACCAAAGATTCTTGAAAACCAAGCAGAAAATCAAGATTTATTATTTCAACAATTCATGATGAATATATGCATGAAAAAAAAAAGATGAAACTTACTGTGTGTAGTAATAAAATATGCTACCTCCATCAACAATAGCATTTAGGATAATTAAAATCAAGAGCACAAAAAAAGCAAATATTCTATAAGCCATCAACCAAGCTGGATGTATTCCTTTCAAACATGGCTTCCAAACTTCATCATCATACAACACTCCACCATAATCATCACCATCATCTTCATCATGTTCATCATACTCATCACTTCTGTTTCTTGATTTTTGATTCAAGGGTCTTTCATACTTTGTTATGAGATATGAAGCCACACCCATTGCTGTCAAGATCCATACACAACATAAAAACACTCTCCAGTTTAACCAGTAACTTGAGGTGGTTGTATCAGCTCCCATCACAGGCTGCCACGTATGCTTTGACCCTGTTAACAAATCCATTTTTGGTTGGTTATCAAAGAAATTATTGAAGTTTCAACTATTAAAGTGAGTTAATTTATGGAAAGTGGTAAACTTTAACAATAATAATGATCAAATTCATCAATGGAGATGATGATGAATTGATGATCATGTGGTATATAGCAATGAAGGGTGTTCAAGAAAGACAAAAAAATTCAAGCTTTTGCAGCTTCGATATTAATGGTGAAATGAGGCATTAGTATAAGACAAGATTCCAAACTTTAAAACTGAATTTGCATTAAAAGATTTGAATAAACTAAGAGAAAAATATTGGAAGAGGATAGAAAGATGTCAAGTTGTAACTACAAGCAAAGGTAAGTTGAGAAACTTACAGGAGAAAGGAAGAAGATGTGCAAGAACAACAGATGAGATGCTTTGCTTCTTTGGTTCAGATAATTTTTTGTATTTATATCAATTTAAAAAGTGTAAAATATACCCACTTTAAAAATTTTGAAAAATAATAAAATAAATGATAAATGGATGTGCTTGGAGCATAAGCTTTCTTATGCTTTCAAGGTGTTTTATATGGGCATATTTTGGGGAACAGAGAGCTCTGTTTTGTGTGGTCTTATTATGTCATAATCTCAAGAAAAATATATGCTTCTCCCATGCAATTATTTTATCTTTTGCATAGAGGTGTGTTTGTCATCTGAGGTCTTCTATGAAAGTGAAGTTAGTGTGAGGGGTCCACCATATGAATGCTTTTGATTTTTGTGTTGGATTTTGATATGCTGGTGTAGCCCATATCTTGTTTTTGTAAATCTAACAAAGTTAATTATAATGCAAAACTTTTGTTGTATAGTTTACATAAGACTTAAAAAGAAAAAATTAGATTAGATGTGAAAAAATGTGACTCTTTGTACTGATCAATATAGTTCGATTTGTATATTAGAAACTTTTCTCATAAATCATACGTTATGACACGATTTTTACTCGACACAATTATTTATTTCTCATCTCATTTACAACCAAAGTGCACAAAAGCATGTTAATGATATTTGCCTTCATGCATTTCTTATAAATCTAACCTCTTTTATACACTAGCAATACAATTTTCTGTATTACAAACACCCCCTTTGCCTATTATTTAGGGACTTACTAACATTTCTTTTATAGCACATTTTCAAGGCTAAATAATCTCCAATGTAATTACTAAATATATTATGATAGATTTAGTTTGGATTGTTATTACTATTATCTAGGGGTTTCTAGCAAAATTAAAAAAAAAAATTATATAAAATTGTTCAAAATATAATTTCGATTATCCAATCGGGGTACAAAAGTGATATAAAACGGAAACGTATAGCCATGCATATCGGATTTTAACAAACATATTCGTTTTACATCATTCATTTAAAATCTAGTAAAGGACTAATTTGCTTTGGCTCCTTCCATGTTTACTAAGTGTCAAGTCCTAGTGCAGTCAATCAAGGAGCAATGTAGAGATCAAGAAGAGTCAAGGGTCTAGAATCATGACTCCTTTGACTCCAACATAAACAGTCAATCATTTTTAAGTTCAATAATTATCTAAAATCAGAGGATATGTTAAAGTACTTCAGTAAAAATCAAAAGAAGGGACACAATTATTAAATATAAACTTCTATGACTCCAAATATAAGTTCAAACTTTTCTAAGTGGAAGGAAAACACGGTAACTTATACACAAAAGTCTTGTGCTTAATTGATTGATCACATAATAATCCATCTTTAATCATTGTTTGGTGCGATTATGACATGCTATCATCATTTACATATAAATGTACTTTTATTTTCAACTATCACTTTATTTTCCTATTCAATTTACTTTTAAAATGCTTTAAAACTTTATAATATCTATTATATGTATTTGAATAATATGTTTGTCTAGTCTTGCGCACCTAATCGAATCGAACTCGATATATAAAGATTGGGTCGACTTTATATAGGCTTGGCTCGAGTCCAACATCAAACATAAATTGTTGTTGGGTTGAATAGTAAGGGCTAAAGAACAACAATCACTCATTCTTAATAGGCTAATAGCCGACAAGTAGTTTTGTACTTCTTGTTAAGACGATAAATTGCTTGTTAGGACAACAAATGGAAGGTGATTTGTAGTATCAAAAGTCAAAGCCCATGACTAGTGAGTATTTGTCATTTTGTAGTTTTTTTCAATCATTCATAATTTGTTAAAGAAAAAAAGTCAATTTAAATGGTATTATTAGTACAAAATAACTTTGGGCTACCATAACCATAGGAATGGGCTTATAAAGCCCAACCCATATCATTTAAAAATGTTACATTAAATATAACTAAACCAACTAAAGTCTATAAATACTTAACAAAGGCTACTAAAACACAGATCCATCATATACTACTATACACTATGGTTGTACTATACATATACTACTATACACTATGTTACGTTTTTATATATATAATGATTTTTAACCTTAAAAGGTTAAAATGTAGGTGAGACGAATATTAAACGTTAAAGATGAACCAGTATACTCGGGCGAGCTCACAGAACATGAGGGTTTAATGATTTCATGTTATTATGGTTAACCAAGTATTAGTTGCTGTAAAACTAGCCTTAAAAATGTGACACCAATTAAAGGGAAAGAAATGAACTTTCATAGTACATGTACTTCTGCATGAGTTGTGGGGGCCACATGGATTCAGTGGATCATCTCATTTGCATGCAAAGTGAAGATTAGCGTGATCTTTAGTTTATACATATAGAAAACACATAATGCATGAACCTAAAATGCAAATAACACCACAAATTCTGAATTTTGAACCAATTTTCTATCATACCATCATTTGTTTCATATATTTATTTATTCATTTTCTTACCCAAACCACCACCAAAATCAGGTGACCCGGAACCCATGCGCATCATAAAACCATAGTTCGACAACCAGGACGCGACACCTGCTTACTCTTAATTCTTTTGATCAACCCATCAAAACTTTCTTTGTAAATTTAAAGTCTCCCAAAACAAAACAAACTCATGCAACATTCATGAAATTTTCAGTTCGAACCGCAATTTCAACAACTTTGTTCGCAATCTCACTTTCCAAATTTAGATCGAAAACAGAATTTACAGAAGCAAGCTTATAAATATTTCAAAATTTGAAATTTTGATCAATGATGAGAAACATATAACAGGATAGTTGCATACCTTTAGTTTCCATGGTGAATAACATGAATGCTAGTACTCAAAGATGAGATGAACACAAAGAGGTCTGTGATGCAAATGGCGCGATTGTTTCACAAATTTATAACATGAATGTTCGGTATCTTTATTTCGTATAAGATGGGTAAACCGGGAGCTAAATTCCCGAAAATGGAGTCAATGAAAGGAACACTACACATGGGATGAAAACTAAATAGCTCTATCAAGTGTATATTGTAGGAAGGACAAACAGTTTGGTAATCAGCTCATATGTTTTGTGCAGTGTACCAGACTAGCTCCACAAGTACTTAACTTTAATTACTAAAAGTATATATACAGAAATTAATAATTGGATGTGTTTGATTAAGTGAGAAAAGAATTGGAAACGCTAACCAACCTTTTAGGCTGATTTGCCCGGTACACCACATCATAAAAATAATTGTATATGCACACAAAAAACAAGTTGGGAAAAATTGCGAGTCGGGTCAGGTTGGGTAACGGGTCAAACTATGTTCGAGTTTGGAGGTGTCAATTTGGTTTGAGTCAAAAGTGTTTCCGACCAAAATGGGTTTAATAGACATTTTAGGGGGGGGGGGGGGGAAATGTGTCGAAATGAGTTCACGCGTTATAGTTAGCTTTATTGATGCTAGTGACGATGGATGGTAGTAATGTGACAAGTATCGGCAAGGGTGTTTGATACGATTAGATCATTCGACTCTATTACCACCAATATAATCCACTTTGCTTATTAGATTTAGTTGCTTTAGGCCTAATGTTAATCGAGAACGCTAGATAGATTAAGAGGCAGGACATTTCCTTATAAACCAAGAGTCTCTTCTATGCACGACCGATTTGAGATTTGACTAAGGTGTAACAATGATCCATGTTAATCTCTTTGTATCGCTACATGAGAAGTCGATTATGTATACCAATCCATTGCCTATTTTAATCGGTCGTTGAGTAATGGAAGAACACGTAGACGTAGTCGTCTATAAGGAACATGCATAGTCATAGAAAATGAAACCCGTAAAAAGTTGGACCCAAGTGTTAAACCCATAATTGGGTTAACCCGAATCTGCCTTGTTTGGGCTTGGGTCAATCGGGTTCGGTGTATTTTTTCGGGTCGGGTTTTGAAACCCTTTCCTAGATTAGTGGGTAAGAAATGAATTAATTTTATAGGACTTTTAATGAAAAGTGTGAACATGTGGAAACATAAAAGGCAATTGGGTTGAAGGAGCAAGCCGAGAAGAGAAAATGGGGAGGGTCCGAGTCGTGAGCGAGTGGGTTGGAAAACGAGTAAAAGTAAACGTGAAGGCGGGAGACAAGCCGAAGGCAAGGCCTGGGTTCGGACCCACGATAAAAATTAAAAAAAAGATGCATAGAGTAAGGTGGTGGTCAAACTCCATTTGTTCATTTAAAGCCTGACAACCAACCCATTAGCCGTTATCATTCACCCCTCTTTTTCTTCCCCTCTAAAAATCTTTTTCGTAAACTACGGAAATATTATAATAATAGTAGAAAGACTATAATCATTTTAAAATACATAGGATTAAGTAATAAGTTAGAACGACTAATCCATCCACTTCTAAGGGGATGTATGAGATTCCTTATGGAAACTACTTATCACTTTTCAATAAGTTAATAAGCTATTCTTTCTTTTATAAAAAGCAATTCCAAATACTTTATTATTTTTCAAAAAGTTAATAAGCTATAAATTGATGAAAATAAGCAATCCCAAACACCTCCTAAATCAACATCAACGTTATCGTGAAATTACATCCCTCGGCCATTTCTATTTCCGAAAAAACATTTACTAGCATTTTTTTTTCCTTCTAGGGCCACAAGCTGTCTAAATATATTTAGTTTTAAGAGTTATTATTAGTAAACAGACAAAAAAATCATCTTGTAGCCATTCCATTACTTTTGAGTATTGAGGGAAAGAAAGTTATTGTTTCAAAACGTGTTGTTTCATTGCTTTGAGTAGTGAGGAAAAGAAAGCTATTTAGGATACATAAAGCAAATAATTATATTTGTTCAAATATGATATATTTGTTTAGTAATTAATAATCCTTGATTCCTGATACTTAACTAACTTTAAGTAGAGAATTATACAAGTACGTATGCATAGTGTTGTCGAAAGCTGTGAAAAAGGAAGAGTGGTCATAATACTAGTACGTATTTTCTTATATATCATTGTCTTATATATCACAGTCTGAGCAATAGACGATTTAGATACAAATATTTCTTTTTTCATCATAATTTCCAACTAAACATTTATACCGTATAAAATCCCTATACAAGGGACTATAAGACGTTTATGTAACTTACAAAAAATCCATATATTCCTCGCTCACTACGGGTATGTTTGGCAATGAGCTTTTAGAAGTTTTTAGGGGCTTCAAGCTTCAAACTTCAAGCTTTTAAGAAAAAACTCATACTTAATTAAAAGTCTTGTTTGGTTAAAGGAGCTTGAAGCTTTTAGGCCATGAGAAAAAGCTTAAAGCTCCAACTAGTAGCGTTTAGAAAGAGTTACAAGCTTTTAGTATTTTAATTACTTAAATAACCTTCCAAAATAAGTATATTTAATATTATTGTTTTTTAGCTATGCCCATTTTGGTCATTTTATATATTTTATTAAAAGCTTCAGCTATTTTGCCAAACACCTAAATATATCTAAAAACTACAGCTTCCAGCTACCAGTTACCAGCTTCCAGCTAGTTTTGCCAAGCATACCCTACATCTAATAATTACGGCCATTCACTTAAGTTGGTTGTGTATTGAATTACGCGTGCATGTAAGGTGATGCTCAATATACAATCCGTCTTTAAGTAGAGAGCTACGAGAAGTTCAGAACCATATAAATACATATACCTACTGATTTAAATGTAATAACATCATAATAAGATGATATATTAAACAATAATTATCTTCCATACACTACGTAAAAGCATTTTATAAAATTCATATATCAAAAACACTAGAATATATGTCAAGTGTGGATAATATTTGTTTTTTTTTAACTTTTGTGGTACTTTCTAAAAATAGTTTAACTGTTTTCTGATCAATTTTGAATATGAAATAAAAGTATAAAATATTTTATGATGTGGTATATTGGTATGAAGTTTAAGTTTTTCAATGAAGACCCAGGTTCAGTCTTTACAAACAATAGTTTGGTGGGGATATTGGTAGCTCAACGAAGGAAAACTGAGATCTTTGCTATATCTAGTTCATCCTGAGGGCGTCTAGATTTTACCACAAGTAGACTTTTGGGCGAGTGGGTTTTCCTTGGAACTGTACGCTGGGTTGGGCGAGCTGACGCCTTTTAATATTAGGTCACCCCACAAGAAATAACTAGACATTTTTCTATTCGTTGGCCGATAAAAAAAAGAATAAAATAAAAGTAAAAAACCCGAATAACAAGACATAAAATGAAAAGAAAATTGTAAAAAAAAGGAGCGAGAAAAACAAGAAAGAACGAGGAAGAAGATGAAGATGAAGATGATGATGATGATGATGATGATGATGAAAGGTGGGAGTTGTTTGTTGGGGATGTGCGTTAATAAATACTAGTACGCCCAAAACCCGCAAAACAACGAAAAGATTGACCAGAAGATGCAATTGCAAACCAACGAATAGTCAAATTATGGACCCTGCTGTTGCAGTCCGCACGGTCGGTAACCGTATTCAACAACAACAATAATAATAATAAATTATTATTACTATTACTGGTGGGAAAACCAAATCCAAGCAAGGCGAGAAAAACAACCAACAAAACAATGAAAATGAAACAAGAATTGTTCAACAAGCTCCCTCTTTATCATTACCATCACCCACTTCCTCTCACCTAAATCATTCTCACCCTTGCTATTTCAAAGGTATTCCACCCATCTAATTCTATTCTTTTTTATTTATTTATCTCTTTACTTATTATTAATTGAAGACGATTGGATTGCTAATACGTATGCGTGTATTCCGATTGAATTTTAGGTTAATTCTCATCCGATTGCTAAATTGATTTAGGTTTTTTAGATTTATATTTCATCTGTGGAAACTGTAAGATGTTTGGTGGTGTTACAATTGGCAATTCTGGATATCCTCAAGAACACCACTCACAGTATGATCTCACTGCATTGCCTCAGTTTCAGCTATTTGACAAATGTGAGTTTCATACATCCATTTAGGGATATTGGTATCGGTATTCGCCTTTTCATGTTTTCAGTGTCGGTGCCATTCAATATTTTCAATGGTACTGGTACCGATCGGTACGGTACCAATCTCATCCCTACTTCCATTATTCAACATTTTCATTTTGTTTGCTGCATATGATATGGATCAGAATAATAATCAGTTTTCCTATATCTTTGATTGCTTATAGTTCCAATTGGTTGTACAATCGACAACGCAAACTTTGTGGGAACCGATACTGCAACGACTGCAAGTCGGTCCATCAAGAGGGGGCGTGAGGTTGGACCAGTGTTCACTCAGCAAAAGCTTCAAAGATCTTTAAACAACTTGTGTCAAGATGATGCAGGTTTCGTTACAACCGCCATGAATCAGAACCATGTATCAACTGGCTTGAAGTTATCCTATGGGGAATATGAACACAACTCTTCGATCACTCATTTGCTCATCAATAGCATCCAACTCGAAATGGATTGCCAGAATAAACTCCTTGATCATTATATTAAAGTTCAGGTAAACCGCGCTTTTATTCATTGGTTCATATTATTTATATGATAACATGGGAATTTGGTTGTTTTCAGGAAGAAAGTATGATGAAGGGTGTAAGAGAATTGAATCAAAAGCATACTGCTTTGTTGATAAATAGATTGGAGACGGAAGTAAGAAAGAAGTTGAATGAAAAAGATGTTGAAATAGTGACCATGAACCGAAGAAACATGGAATTAGAGTTGAAAATAAAGCAAGTTTCTATGGAAGCTCAAGCCTGGCATTACATAGCAAATTACAATGAGTCATTAGTGAATGCTCTAAAAAACAATCTTCAACAAATTATGACAACAAAGCATGTGGAGCAACAAGAAGGGTATGGTGATAGCGAGGTAGATGATGCTGCTTCTCATACAAATGTAAATGATGGTATGAAGCGGTTAAGTTGCAAAGCGTGCAATGGTAAAGAAGTTTGTGTTTTGTTAATGCCTTGCAGGCACTTGTGTTTGTGTAAAGATTGCGAAATGTTGGTGGAAAATTGTCCTGTTTGTCAAGTAACGAGGACCGAAAGTGTACATGTTTTGATGTGTTGAAATGAGTGGTGAACAAGTGTTTTGTCAAGTGTTTATGAATCGAAATGGAATCTTGGTTACTGAAGTTGAAGGATGATATGTTTTGGGGATTGTTTATGATGGAGTGTTTCTTTTGAACATTAGATGTAGTTTTATAACCACATTTGGTGTTGGTAATAGACTAATAGCGCAAAACCCAGTTTCAAACCAGTCAAACCTGAGTGCGGACTTTCTTCAAACGGGTTTGACTTTTTTTTTTCAAAACCGAACCTGTTTGGGAAAACCCGGTTTTGTACACCTCTAAATGCACCTGTTATGCCACTTCATATCGACAGTCATCGACATCAAATGTATAATTATTCATATCCAAAACAAAATAAATATGTTCAAAAAGCATTTCTTGTAATTTTGGCGTAAGGAAACAATTCAACACTTGGTAATTATCACATTTAATTATATAACTTTTACTTGTTCATATGGCTAAGATGTTAACCTTCACCTTATAAAAACAAAAAATTGTTTCTTAACCACCTTATAAAAAGTTAACCAGGTTACTAAAACTTATATTTAATTACAAGTGATTTATAATACTTAATACGTGAATTTTCAACTACTCAAATCATAATTTTCTCATTTATAATGTATTTAAATACGTAAGAATTAGAAAAAAAAAAGCAATAACTTGTAAGAGGTGAATCACTAAATATTCAAACGGGTTTGGTATCCGAGATGAGTATCCAATCTAAAGTAACACAGAAAAATCTGTTTGGGTGTCGTTTCAATTCGATCCAATCCTCGGCTTGAGACTACATTCCTTTCCTGCTAGGATTGGAAATCCATACCCCACGGAGAGACGCATTACAATACTTGTATGTTTCTAGCTGGAATTTTATTTGAATGTAGGAGTTTGCATCATATCTAAGGAATTCTTTGGTTCAGGTCGAAGAAGCAATGCCACTCAATCCCTTATCAAACCAGAATCCTTAGTTACAATTAGAATGAGATTCCAACTCAGCATATTTTGAGAAGAGTTGTTTTTGGAGAGCACGGTCCGAAGAAAGTTGTAAGTTGTGTTTGGGGTCGAAACCGGGTTAAACTAAACCAATAACCAGTTAGGTTGTTAACCGATATTTTGATAAACCAATTATACCCATACGGAATCCAATAATCCAAATCCTAGTTTTAAGCCTGATCCGGTTTAGCCCAAAACCCGTTTTATGAAACTCTAATTGGGCCAAAAAGCCCATCAAGTACTTGCCCCGAGTTTATTCAAATCCCGCGTTCATTAACGGTGAGGGTTACAATTTCTTCCCCCCAATTTCACACCCGTTCGTAAATCTAAACCCTAATATCACATCGAATTTAATTCATTTTCCTTCAAATCATTAACAGATAATCACGAAAAATGTTGAGGCACACTGCTAAAAGGATCCTAGGGTTTGGATCACGGTCCACACCAGCAGCGAGTCGGTTATACCATCCGAGGGTTGTGGACCATTACAATAATCCACGTAACGTCGGTGCATTTGATAAGAACGATCCTACCATCGGCACATGGCTTGTAGGTGCTCCAGCTTGCGGAGATGTAATGAAGCTTCATATTAAGGTTGATGATGAGACCGGAAAGATTGTTGATGCTTGCTTCAAGACGTTTGGATGTGGCTCCGCCATTGCGTCTTCTTCTGTTGGTTTGTTTTACGGTTTCGAAACCCTAACGCTGGTTGTATTAATATTTAGGTGATTTGTGTACATATGATTGATTTTGCTACATTAATGGTAAAGCCTACGGTTAGATGCGTGTTTAGGTTGAATTTAGGGTTGGTTACTGATGATTTGGGGAAATCATGTGTTTAGTTGAATAATACTTCGAGCATTCCCAACAGGTTATGCATATTGTTGTTGTTGTGAGCGAGTTCTCTATATTATATAGAGTAGTTGTGAGTGAAGGAGATAGAGAAACTTTAATTTTTAAATGTTTTTGAAAGTGAGTGTGAGTGTAGGAGAGAGAGAATATAATGATAAAAATATAAAAAAATATTATTTAATTGAAAATGAGGGAGCAAATGTAGTGTTTTTTAGTGTAATTATAGAGAGAGATAGAGATGCTCATGCTTGCTAAAGTAGGGGTGTGTACGGTTTAGTTAGGTTAATAGCCTCAGCCAAATTAACCAATCTGTTCTTGGTTTATTTGGTTTGGTTCGGTTAATAACTAGAATCAAATTTGGGTTAAAAGGTTTACTTAGAAATACATGAAATGGAAGCATAAATACATGAAATGAATGTATAAATACATGAAATTGAGATATTTTATACATTAAATGGTGGCATACATACATGAAATGGTGGTATAAATTATGAAATACATGACGGAGATATAAAAACTAGAAATATATGAAAATATGAATGGTTCGGTGCGGTTATTTTCGGTTAACCGATGGTAGAAAAATAACGATTACCCCTTTTCGGTTAATTCGGTTGTTCGTTAATTTTGGTTCGGTTTCGTCTGTTACCGGTTCGGTTATTGGTCACCTCTAATTCTTAACTCTAAGCTATTATTCTTACATGTTTGCATAATCTAGACAGAATTATATTTTATATATTGACATAATTTTATTGTGCTTTTGCTCAATTGCATGCTTAATCTTCTCTAAAATGTCTCAGCCTTTAAGGGAATTATGTTTAAATGCTAGTGTTTTAACTAGAAGGAACATACATATGCTCTTTTTTGTAGCACATAGGTCATAGTAAATAGCATTAGGTTGTTTATGTTGCTTGATCAGAATACCTTCTTCTTTAATGATAAGTTGATAACTGATAAGTGTGCTAAAGGTTAAAGATTGATTATGTGTTGAAGATTTTGATGAATTGTTATGTATTTTTGGCATAATGATAGCTTTTGTTTTAATGTAAATCTTTTGTTTTCAGCTACTGAATGGGTCAAAGGAAAACAGATGGAAGAAGTTCTGACCATCAAGAACACGTGAGTATCAGTCTGTTTTATGTATATATTTTTTGCTTTTAATATTTACTGTTATTGGTGCTTACAGTTGATATATGGTTTTGCAGAGAAATTGCGAAACACCTTTCACTTCCACCTGTGAAACTTCACTGCAGCATGCTTGCAGAAGATGCCATCAAGGCAGCAGTCAAAACAATATGAAGCCAAACGTGGCAAATCGGTTACTTCAACTACCAACAAACCTGCTGCTGAGGCTTGATAACACAGAACATGCCTTTAAACAAGATGTTTTTTTTTTCATCTTTATTTCTAGTGTGATAAGGAGTTGAAGCTTCAGCTATGAAATTCGTGTTAGGTTTCTCTTGATTTCTTTTTCAGAGACTAGCAAGTCAAATTTATAGAACTGAATACTTGTATCTTTTCTTTCTGGTGTATATATTTTTTCATCACATGTTATGTATCAGATGCAATGTAGTGGATGACCAATTTTATTATTTTGTAGCTTAAGATAGAAGAGAAAAAGACACTTGGCAGTGTCTCAACAGACATGTCACTCGGGGCTGCACAATGTGTAGATCTCGTGTTACGAGTATGTTCGTGTTGTTAAGTCATTAATACTCAAAATCACCCAGTAGCTGAACACAAATAGTATCCCAAACCGAGCAGTCGAGGTAAAAAGAAAATGATTCTCACCAAAGCCAAACAAAGGTAGTAGGGAAAACAAGTTTGGTTTTATTTGGCTACTTACGTTATACCAAAAAGTTTCAAATAGGGATAACACCTAATGGTTTAATCTAACCTGTCTTGTATATATATGCAAGCACTTAGAAGATTATAAAAAATGATATTTAGGATTTTCTAAATTATTTTAGCTGCTATGTCTTTTGTAATTTTATGAGATATACATGTGTATTTGTAAATGAGTAAATAGGTAGTTTATATATTCTCGTTCTGTAACAAATGAAAGGAAGTTGAACTTTATCAATTTCTATAGTTTTGTTTGAATAATTTAATATATGACAAGTGTATATGAGTGTGTAGGTCTGTAAACTAACCGAACGTTCAGTGTACAGTTTGCAAACCGTTCAGCGGAAAATTCGTTTATGTTCGTTCATTTAATAAATGAACAAACACGAACAGGAAATTTTGTTCGTTTAGCGAAATGAACGAACATGAATATAGGTTGCATTCGTGAACGTTCGGTAATGTGTTCGTTTACGTTTGTTTGCTTATATTAATTAATTAAAAGGTTTATTTCATATTTTTATAATATTTTACTTGTAATAACCAACCTAACATTTAAATAATTTTATTGTTTAATTTCCGTGTGTTTCGATAATGACTTGTTTTATAAAGTGTCGTTTTAACTAAAACAAATCTAACATGTGCCTCGTTGACATTATTGAATAATACCGCTGATTGGGAGATTATTATTATTATCTCAAGTACTTAGGTTTATACTAAAATACGATGATTATGTCTAATTTTTTGGATTAAGAATGTTGTTTTTTCTTCAATAGTGCATGTCCGTTTGTGTTCGTGGACCGTTCGTATAACAAGTTCAGTGCCTTAAGACTGAACACGAACAAGATTTCCGTTCGGTTAGTATTCATGAGCGGTTCATGAGCAAATTAAAAGATAAATGAACGAACATAAACAAGGTTTCGTTTTCTTTATTCGGTTCACTTACGGGAATAAAAAAGTAAAAGATATGGTATGGTTGAGTTACGGAATGAGTGACGGTGGGTGGTGTTTGCATAATTGCATTGTTCAACACTTTCAAACTGGACCATCGATGATTTAAATTATTTTAGTTGCTTGTATTTTTATTATGAGATGAGATATACACGTGTCTTTGTAAATCTCTATATATTCTCGTTCCTAAAGCATTTTATTTTATGTGTAATAAACAATTAATTTTATGTGCAATGAACAATTAATGATACCCCCAACCGGTTTTGAAGTTAGCCATCACACACTCATATTAAATTATTGACCCAATTACAAATTTTGTCTTTTAAAAAAAGCCAAATTACGGTTCGTGTCCTTTTTTAAGTTTCCTTGCAGGCGGTATTCTTTAAACATTTTTTTCCTACACGTTATGTCATTTACGCTAACTGGGTTAGAAAAACTCAGTTAAATACCCTCACGTGAGGCGCATGTGAGGGCATTTTTGTCTTTTCGCCTGTAATTTGTCTAATATATATTAAAATAATTCTCTCTCTCTTCCCATCTTCTCTCTCTCTCTAGAACAAAGTTCATACTCATCAGACACCGGCGGCGGAGGCAGGTTCAGATCAAACGGTAACGGCTTCCGTGACGAAGATGACGTCAGATCCACGTCACAGTAATAATTATCCACCACCGACTCCGACGAGTCGCAATTACTATGGCAATCGTCATCCACTTGAACCGGCTTTAATTTCAATCTATGAACCGGGTTCACAGTCGGCCGTGTGGCGGACTCCACGGTGCTGCTCATGCCGCTCATCGTCGGCACGGGCTTGGCGTGACCGTGACGCCGATCTGACGTCATCATCATATCATCAATCGTTTCGTTTGTTAAAGGAGGAAAATTAGTCTTGGCTTTGGATCCATGGAGGGCACGTGCGGCGGAGTCGTAGGCGCGTGCGGCGTCCTTGGCGGAATCAAACGTACCTAACTAAACACGGGCTTTCTTCCACGGGTCACGGATCTCCGCCGCGAACCGTCCCCAGGGACGCTTACGGACGCCGCGGTACCGGGGCTCGCCCGGAGGCGGTCCGGTCGGATCTCCGGCGACGGTCTTGGGTCTTCCGGCTCGTCGCATGACTGGTTTCCGGTAGATCTGATGTTTATATTATTATTATTATTAGATGGTGAATATGAATATTATTGATTCATATTAGAAACCAATAATAATAATAAAATCTATCATTTTGATGATTTTCTTCCGATCCGGGTTTGTTTTGTTTGGCTGCTTTAATAGGTTTTTGTTTCATGTAAAATTATGCAGGCATGTAATTGACCTTAAAGTCAAAATCAGGTTAGTCATGATTTTCATGAAAGCTGCCGTCTTCCTCGCCGGAGAAGAAGACCGGAGATGGTGTTGTCGTCTTCCTCGCCGGAGCGGAATGGCCTCATCGGCTTGTTTCCAGGAGATGGTGCCGGATTTAAGAAGAAGTGGTGGTGTTGGTGTTGGTGTTGGTGTGGAGAGAGAGAGAGAGAGAGAGAGAGAGAGAGAGAGAGAGAGATGGGAAGAGAGAGAGAGAATCGTTTTAATATATATTAGACAAATTACAGGCGAAAAGACAAAAATGCCCTCACATGCGCCTCACGTGAGGGTATTTAACTGCGTTTTTCTAACCCAGTTAGCGTAAAGGACATAACGTGTAGGAAAAAAATGTTTAAAGGATACCGCCTGTAAGGAAACTTAAAAAAAGAAACGAACCGTAATTTGGTTATTTTTAAGGGACAAAATTTGTAATTCTGTCTAAATTATTCATAGAAAGTTAACCTTCATTTCATTTGTTACAGAACATTTATAAATATAACCATCATCTTCAAGTTCAACCTGCACGGCTATGGCGGCTCATTGCTTCAGCCCATGTGACATCACCCCCACCAACACCTCAGCTTTCATTCCCCACAAACCCAAATCATACCCCTTCTCGTTATTCTCCAAAATAACCAATCAATTTTCCACCCCTGCAACATGCACACCAAGTGTTCGACGAATTGCCTGCACTTCAAAAACCACTCAAACACCCACCAAACCGACTCAAGATCAAAAGCCCCATGTGGGTAAGCGAACTGACATTAAAAAGATTATGATTTTGGGCGCTGGCCCGATTGTCATTGGCCAAGCGTGTGAGTTCGATTACTCGGGTACTCAGGCGTGTAAAGCTTTGAGGGAAAATGGTTATGAGGTTGTGCTGATTAATTCCAACCCTGCAACTATTATGACTGACCCCGAGATGGCTGACCAGACGTATATCGAGCCCATGACACCGGAGTTAGTCGAGCAGGTGATTGCGCAAGAGAGACCGGACGCCATTTTGCCCACGATGGGTGGGCAAACCGCGCTTAATCTTGCGGTGGCTTTGGCCGAAAAAGGGGTGCTTGATAAGTACAATGTGGAGTTAATCGGGACGAAACTTGAAGCGATTAAGAAAGCTGAAGATAGAGAGTTGTTTAAACAAGCAATGAAGAATATCGGGCTCAAAACGCCCCCATCTGGTATTGGTACTACCCTCGAAGAATGCTTTCGAATTGCCGATGAAATCGGTGAGTTCCTGTTGATTATTAGGCCTGCTTTTACATTAGGTGGCTCGGGTGGGGGGATTGCGTATAATAAAGAGGAATTCGAGGCGATTTGCAAGTCGGGACTTGCAGCCAGTGTGACATCACAGGTGTTAGTTGAGAAGTCTTTATTAGGGTGGAAGTAATATGAGCTTGAGGTTATGAGGGATTTGGCTGATAATGTTGTTATTATTTGTTCAATTGAGAATATTGATCCAATGGGTGTGCATACGGGTGATTCGATCACTGTTGCGCCCGCACAAACTTTGACTGATAAGGAGTACCAACGGCTTCGTGATTATTCGATTGCGATTATTAGGGAAATTGGGGTTGAATGTGCAATTTTCAGTGAATCCTGCAGATGGTGAGGTTATGGTTATTGAGATGAATCCTCGGGTTTCGAGGTCGTCTGCTTTGGCTTCAAAACTACGGGCTTTCCGATTGCTAAAATGGCCGCTAAGCTGTCGGTTGGGTATTCCTTGGATCAGATTCCGAATGATATTACCATGAAGACACCGGCTAGTTTTGAGCCGTCGATTGATTATGTTGTCACATAGGTTAGAACCATCATTGACCTTTATATTATGTTCTTTGTTCATGTTAAATGTTGGCGTTTGGCTATGTGATTCTAAAGTAATAATTTAGTTATTGACCTTTATGATTAGTTAATTGATTAATATTTAATCTCATGTTAGGGAATGTCTGGACTTGAGTTATTAAATTTATTATCAGATTTTAATATTTGTATAAACAAATTCAGTTTCTAAGTGGCTGATTTTTTTTATTGGTCAAGGAATTATTTTGGATAATGAGATTAAGATAATTTAAAGTTACTGACTTATTCTTTTATCTTAATTTGAGAGATTTTTACCCTCATTTTACAAGATTTTTACATTTTATTTTTTTGACAAAAATGGTTTTTTTGGTTAATTACTTATTTTGCTATTAATTTTATAAATCTACAATATTTTTTCAGATACCGAGATTTGCATTCGGTGCGCGCATATAAAGTATATATGTGTGAACCCTCGGGTGGGCAAAAGTAAAATTGCACTAATTTTGACGTTATTTTACCAATCTCGTGAAAATAACGTTAAAGGTGGCGGAAGGTTAATCAGGCATCATGTGGTGGCGTTGATAGCCGAAAGACAAGGGCACATGCACCAATCAGCCGGTGTCCCTGATGATTGAGTGCTATGTGCCTTATGTCCAAGGCTTGATGCAAAACTACTATCGAGCCGGGGGTCTCACCGGAAGCAGCCTCTCTATCCCTATGGGATAGAGGTAAGGCTGTCTACATCTTACCCTCCTCAGACCTTACCATAGCATTGCTATTGGTGGGATATACTGAGTACGATGATGATGATGACCGAGATTTGCATTCGACAAATTTCCAGGATCTCAACCGGTATTGACAACACAAATGAAGTCGGTTGGTGAATCCATGGCAGTTGGACGCACATTTCAAGAATCTTTTTCAAAAGGCAGTTAGATCACTTGAATGTGGCTACTCGGGTTGGGGCTGTGCACCAATCAAAGAGCTCGATTTGGACTGGGAAAAAATCAAATACAGTTTGCGGGTCCCGAATCCGGACCGTATTCACGCCCTATATGCTGCAATGAAACGAGGCATGAAAGTGGATGCAATCCATGAAATAAGTTTCATTGACAAATGGTTTTTAACGCAACAGAATTAGAAGATGTTGAACAGTATATAATGGCGAAAAGTTTATCTCAGTTGAGTAAAGATGAGTTTTACGAGGTTAAGAAACGCGGGTTTAGTGATAAACAGATTGCGTTTGCTACAAAGTCAACTGAGAAAGAAGTTCAGGCCAAACGGTTGACTTTAGGAGTTGTTCCGGCTTACAAACGTGTTGATACTTGTGCTGCTGAGTTCGAAGCAAACACCCCGTATATGTATTCATCTTATGATTATGAATGTGAGTCGGCTCCAACTAAAACGAAAAAGGTTTTGATTTTGGGTGGTGGGCCCAATCGAATTGGTCAAGGGATTGAGTTTGACTATTGTTGCTGTCATGCTTCATTTGCTCTTCAGGTTTACTCTTATTTTCTTTACTCTGTACTATGCCCACTAACTTACTGTTTTTTACTAATTTGCACTAACTCTTTTACCAACTTTTACTATTTTTACTAATCTTTTTAAATTTTTACTATTTTCTTACTAGTTTTTGCCAATCCTTACTATTTTGTACTAGTATTTTATAATTTGTATTAATCTTTACTAGCTTTACTATTTTTTACTAAGCTTTACTAATCTTTTCTTTTTTATTTAGTTGTTAGTTTTTACTAATGTTTACTAATATTTACTAAATTTTACTAATCTTTACTAATTTTGTTACTAACTTTAAGTCTTTAACAAGTTTTGACAGTTTTATAATAATTATTTACTAACTTTACTAATCTTTACTGACTTTTGCTAATCTTTACTAATTTTTCATGACTTTTACTAATATTTACTAATCTTTACTAAATTTTACTAGTTTTTACTAATCTTTACTAATTTTTTTTACTGAAATTTAAGTTTTTTTAACTAGTTTTTACCAGTTGTTTACTAAATTTTTTAAATTTAATTAAACTTTTTCAGGAAGCAGGATTTGAAACTATAATGATGAATTCAAATTCCGAAACCGTATCCACCGACTACGATACAAGTGACCATCTCTACTTTAAGCCCTTAACCGTTGAGGACGTACTTAACGTTATCGACATCGAACGACCTGATGGCATCATCGTGCAGTTTGGTGGTCAGATCCCGCTAAAACTCGCCCTGCCCATCCAACGTTATCTAGACAAGCACAAACCACCATCGGCTAGCGGCGGTCCGGTCCAAATTTGGGGCACAACACCTGACTCCATTGATGCAGCCGAGGATCGGGAACGGTTCAATGCTATTTTAAAAGAGTTACAAATTGAAGAACTGAAAGGCGGGATTGCTAAAAGTGAAGCCGACGCGTTGGCTATTGCATCTGAAATCGGGTATCCGGTTGTTGTCAGACCGTCTTATGTTTTGGGTGGTCGGGCCATGGAGATTGTGTACAGTGACGAGAAGTTGATAACTTATCTTGAAACTGCAGTTGAGGTTGACCTGGAGCGACCCGTTTTAGTTGACCGGTATTTATTGGACGCGATTGAAATCGACATCGATTCACTCGCAGATTTGCACGGGAACGTGGTGATTGGTGGAATCATGGAGCATATCGAGCAAGCGGGTGTTCATTCCGGTGATTCTGCGTGTATGATTCCAACAAAAACGGTTTCAAAGTCTAGCCTTGAAACGATCCGATCATGGACCACAAAATTGGCTAAACGGTTAAACGTATGCGGGCTTATGAACTGCCAGTATGCGATTACGGGATCGGGAGAAGTTTTCTTGCTTGAAGCAAACCCGCGGGCCTCGCGTACGGTTCCATTTGTTTCAAAAGCGATTGGACGCCCGTTAGCCAAATATGCATCACTTCTAATGTCGGGAATGCCGCTTAAGGATCTCGGTTTCACACACGAAATCATCCCAAAACACGTTTCAGTTAAAGAAGCGGTTTTACCCTTCGAGAAGTTTCAAGGATGTGACGTGTTTCTTGGGCCTGAGATGCGTAGCACGGGTGAAGTAATGGGTGTGGACACTGAGTTCCCAATAGTGTTCGCAAAGTCTCAAATCGCAGCTGGGCAAAAACTACCTGTTTTGGGTCTGTTTTCCTTAGCCTAAACGATATGACAAAACCATATTTGGGGAAACTTGCAAGCGCGTTTTTGGAGCTTGGGTTTACGATAGTTGCAACTTCTGGGACTGCTCATATTTTGGAAATGGATGGGGTTCCAGCTGAGCGGGTTTTGAAGTTGCATGAAGGTCAACCGCATGCGGGTGATATGGTTGCAAATGGGTTAATTAATTTAATGGTGATTACGAGTTCTAACGACGATTTGGATGAGATTGATGGGCGTCAGTTGAGGCGAATGGCGCTCGCTTACAAGATTCCTGTTATTACAACGGTTTCGGGTGCTTTTGCTACTTGTGAAGCTATAAGAAGCTTGAAAAGTTCCAAGTTTAAAATGGTTGCTATTCAAGATTACTTTGTGGAGCAGGAAATTGGTAAAACAATATTTTGATATGTTATTTTTATTATAGTTATGTGCAAAATTACTGACTTTTTTGTTTTGTTTTGTTTTGTTTTTTTGTTTTTCAGGTAAGACGGTTGCGGCAGTTGCAAGGGAGTTGTAGGTTTGTGTTGCAGTGATTTTTGCTATGTGTTATGATGAACACAAGTGTTTTGTTTTTCACGTTTGTGACACATGACACCTATTAAGGTGGTATTTGTAAGAAATAATTTTTTTTAAATAGCCTGTTTGAAGTTTTTTATTTTGGTTTTGGAAATTATGTTCTTGATATGAATATATGATAAGTGATTGATAATGTTTGGTAGGTTGTTGGGCTGAAAATATGGTGGCATATTTCTATAAGAAATAATCATAGTAAATGCAGAAATCATAATAAAAGAAAGCAGCATAAAATCATACTAGGATCTTGGCAAAGATGAACTAATGTGAAATTATTGCAATATACAAAACATTTACTGTTAGGTTTGAAGGGTTCAAGTTCACTCAAAAGGTGAAAATGTCTAATGTGCAAAAATACATTGGGTGTGATCTGTGTTGTAGTAATTGATAGTCAGTCGATGGGGTGTGGACTAGCGGTTAACAAGGAATAATCAGATTATTTAACTGGGATTATTCAACGCCTAGTGAGGATTTTTACAACCATCGGTGTGATCATTCGAGCAATTATATTGGGAGCTATAAATAATACGTGAACCACACTCGCATATCTACCTTTTGTACTTGCATAACTTATGCCTCATGGCTTATGTTGCTTGATCAGAATGCCTTCTTCGATGACTGATAAGCGTGCTAAAGGTTAAAGATTGATCATGGGCAAAAGATTTTGATGAATTGTTATGTATTTTGGCATAATGATAGCTTTTGTTAATGCAAATATTTTGTTTTCAGCTACTGAATGGGTCAGGAAAACAAATGGAAGAAGTTTTGACCATCAAGAACACGTGAGTATGAGAATACATATTTGCTTTAAAAGTTTAAAGTTTTACAGAGAAACTGCGAAACACCTTTCACTTCCACCTGTGAAACTTCACTGCAGCATGCTTGCAGAAGATGCCATCAAGGCAGCAGTCAAAGATTATGAAGCTAAACGAGGCAAATCGGTTGCTTCAACTGCCAACAAATTAAGCTGCTTCCAAGGCTTGAAAACCAGAGCATGCCTTAAAACACAATGTTTTTTCACCTTTATTTTCTAGTGTGATAAGCTGGAGCTTCAGCTATGAAGCCCGTGTTACGTTTCTATTGATGCCAATATAAAAGACTTGTAAGTCAAAATTTTATAACTGAATATATACTTGCATATTTTTTGTTTCCTGTGTACATTTGATATCATAGAGTATTGGAGTGGATGACCAATTTAGAGCTAAAGATAAAAGAAAAAATACATTTAATGTGTCGACCTCATGAGACGAGTATGTTCATGTTGTCACTTAGTCATTAATACTCAAAACCAACCGGTAGCTAATTATATAATATAGAAAACTGCTATTCTGATTGATATGGACCGTCAGATGAAGCTGAGGAGAAATCTAGACCTTGAAAAGCTTCACGGTTCCATTGTATTCTCCCACGTCTCCCTTTTCTTCTCCTTGATAACCACCTTACCTCCTTATTTAAAGTGACAGAAGAGAGAGAAGGGTGTTCATAGACGAATAATGTATACATCCTTTCACCGACGAGGAGATTTTTGATTAATTTTGTATTGCCATATTTAATAGGAGGGAATTTGTTTTAGTAAATCAATCGGTGATCATACAGGTCCCTTTGGTGATAATAGATTGATCACCAGAAACAAAGAATGTACAAAACAAGGTATATATGTGTTCATCTCAATTTCGTTATTGACCTGTTTGAATAGGATTCCACCTTTAGTGTGATTTTGCGCAGTAATTGTTATGTACCTATATATGTTCAGTTTGAGTCTTAGTGTGATTTTGCAAAAGTGTGTTATTACAAAAGTTTTATCACATCTTTGTCATGTACTTATGTTCATCTTGATGCAGTATGGGGCCATTGTAAAGGATCTACAGAATGATGATGGTAGTATCGGGTAAACATTTCTACACGTGCTGCAATTCTTAGGCTTACTACACTTGATGAGGATATGACCATACAGGCAAGTAATCATCCATTACCAATGACCGAAACCTGCAACGCCAAGTATGAGTCATTTAAAAAAACAATACATTCTTATTAATTGTTTATTGGATTACATCGAAACAGAAGGCAAGCGGGCAACAAGCTGCGCCGCTACCCCTTTTTGAATCGCAAAACCCAATCTTTTAAAAACTATATTTGCTGATCTTGGAGTCATAACATTACTATGCATGACCCGCTGAACACGGGTAAGTAGCTCCACAGCTTCAGGCGCGAGAAAACCAAAAGTGTCAAAAGCAAAAGGAATAAATACATGTTGGTTGTCAAGACACGCCTTTTCATGTTTTGCCACCTTACCTGAAGCAGCTTTTAATGCGGCTTGACCGACCGCGAAACCACTACTCCCTAAGCCCACCAATGGAGAAACCCCTGTTAAATCCACACACACGTGTTTCCCTCCTATCCATCCAAACACCAAAATGCCAGCCGGTCGAAGAGATGATTTTCCCTCCGACGGGTCAGTCAGGAAATTCACAGATGCTTCTTTCTTAACAGAAATTCCAGCTCGCCTGAATATATCAAAGAGCACATCCCTAACCAGATCGTGTCGGTACTTGAACCTCGGGAGCTCTTTACAGTGCACCGCGTGCTCCCCATATGAGTCTAAACACGCTTTACGACAAACAGGACATATCTCATCAACCGGAAATAGAGGAATCATAAGGCGATACTTAAGGATACTACGATACTCCACTGGAGACATATGCTGGCCTAACCCATCTATAGGGATAGCAAGAAGAAAATCTTGAGCATGTGGTGCTTGTAGACACTCAAAAATGGCTTTTTGTCTGCTTGTCATGTTAAAGTGTGACTCCATGTCGTGAACAATTTTACTAAAAAGAGTGTTCGCCAATGCATGCTAAGCTTTAGAGGGGGCGGTCTCTTTGTTAGAGAAACTGCTAAAATCGAAGCTTGGAATCATATCACGAAGACAAGCCAGAGCACAAGAATAATCAGAATCCATCCCACATATACCACTGTCTCGCAAAATGTGATCCTGAAGCACCCACGATTGGGCTCTAGAGGCCACAAACGCATAAGAGGAAGCCTCTACTGCCGAATACAACCCCAAACCCCCATTCTTAGTGGGTAAGGAAGCAAGTCGCCATTGGAGGTCTCCAAAGAAAGGACCTCCACAAACTACAATGTCCTCGATCGCCTCACGCAATCCCTTGTCAAAAAACACTGCTGCCTCCATCATGTGTACAGGTTGGCATGTTCTCAAACCGAAGAAAAGTTTAGCAATACCTATACATGATCGAAGCAAAAGTAACTCACTCTGCTGGTCACCAAGTTTTGGGAGAAGACGCATCAAATCAACAGCATTAGTAGCTCTCTTCTTTGCCAAACCCTTAATAAACCCGGTGTCTTTACTAACAGCTCCCCCAAGAAGCTTCACCCCTAATAATGGTCTCCCGATGTCAGCAAAGAATAAACCGTCATGAGACTTCGTACCATCACAAGAAGGCCAAAATAGCTCAGTTTTCTTAATATTCAGTTCAAGACCCAAAGTTGGACCCGTAACCTTAATGATATCCAGCACTTTAACCACCTCCATTGAATCTTCAATGACTGTCCCATCATCAAGATACCAGGCATGAAGAAGAAGCTTGCAATTGTCTCGAATCTGACGCACAAGGGGGTGTAAAACCAAGGAAAAAAGGAGTGGTCCCAATGGGTCTCCTTGTTGAACCCCTGTGGTGGACCAAATATTATCATCCCCAAGATAGTCTTTATGGCTGCCCATATAAAAATTCCACCCACAAGGAAATAGAAGGGCATCTGATCCTTACCTCATGAAGTAAAGCTGATTTATCCACCATATTAAATGCATTAGAAAAATCAACTGTAAGCATTGCAAGAGACCCATCAGTGTGGCGCTCACTCAATACCCTGTTGGCGCTATGTAATATGGCCTCCGCACCACCCGACACACCAACCCAAACCCGGAAATCATTAAGGTATTTGGTCATTTCTTTGCCAACCCCTTTCATAGCCACCTTAGAAACCAAACGCCTCCATATAGTACCCACTGCGATAGGTCGAATCCCATTGTCGGGTTTTAAAAGCGGTGTAAGAGGAGCAGACGCGACAAACTCTGCCAAAGTAGACGGACATCTCCCTCCTAACTATAAATTAACCACTGCAGTGATAGCACATATGAGGTCAGTGGCAATAGCCGACCCTTCTCCACAAAGAGCATCCAAAATATGTTGCGCTCTCAAACCGTCCCTCCCACACGAAGTTCCTTTGGGAAACGATTTAATGCAACCAAGGACACTATCAACCTCTGCCCCAAGAGGAGGCCCGGAATAAGTCATGTTCGGCATAGCCGGCGGCTTCTTGTACGGGTGTTTAGCTTCTAAAGCCTTTGTGGTATCAGAACTGTAAGGTGCAACACTAGATGAGCATAACACCTTTACTGCAGCAGTAAAGTGACCATCCGCAACTTTTCGAAGACACTGTTTAACGTTATTGTTGACAAGATCCCCCTCCTTTTGAATATCCATGTCACCTTGGCCTAAGGACCTCAAACCAGAACCATTTAACAGATTTTTAATTAACATGGTAATACCGTCAACTTTCCCCCATGTGGCTAAAGAACTCATTATTGAATGATGTTGCATGGCTTTCCTATTCCCGGACCTGCTTTCGTGCCTATTTTTCGGGTCTGAACACCTGTAAAGTGCAACGAGGAAGAAGTAACAGCCTAACCCACGCATCAACAAAATCTGGTTGAGCAACCACTTTATAGAGTGTTGTTTTCAAAGCTTGCGAAAAGGTCATCCGACAACTATGAGGGATACTCTTGACGGTAACGATAGGTACCTTAAGTACACGATCAAGGAGGGAGACATCCAACATGAAGGACTCATGAACAGTTGTCTCGGGGCCCTTGATAAAAGGTTTCGAAATCCCAATAATGTGTGTATCCGAGTCAATTGCATGATCATTAAACTTCACAATGCCATCAGGGTGATGACAAGCACGTTTCAAGCTCTGAAGGTTCATGCAATCCCCACACAACCATTGATCCAACACCTTCAATGTTTCATCCACTTTCAAAAACAAGCCATGGTCTGTAGAGATCGCCTCCCGCAACACACTTTTACGTTCTTCTTTAGTAAGGTGCACACTCTTGAGATGAGAGATCAAACGAGAAATCCCCTTATTTCCCGCTCCACCATTCGAACAACAATGAAACGCACGGAACGGACACGGCCATGAGCCGTTCAAAGTAGAGGAATGAGTTGTCATAAAATATGACAAAACGATACTAAAACTTAAAAAGACATTTCATCGAACACTTGGCGCGCAGTTATAAAGAAAACCCCGTTTCACATGATCGGAGGAAGACGATAGGATCGATGGCCGGTAAAGTCTTAGTGAAGATTAAAATCTTGAAAGATGGGGATTGTTTTGTGTGTGTGTGTGGGGGGGGGGGGGGGGTTGGGGTTAAATGATTGAGCAGTGAACAGATTGATGGGCTCATTTTAAAAATGAAAAGTATTAAGCTTAAATTCACATGATTGACATCTTATTCAGTTATTCTATTCATCAATCTTGCATCCTCTAGTTAACGAACCTTGGCAGCTTACACATAAGATAGTATTACATGTAGCTGGAATAACAACCAACAGGTTTTACATGCAAAAACCCCAAACCCCAAATGATTAAAAAAAAAAAAGTCACTTAAATGTTTTAAATGATAAAAAAAAAAGGTTTATCTACCTTTCTCAACTGTTATGCCAAAAGGGCAAAAGTCACTTAATTTTAGTGAATGTTTTAAATGATAAAAAAGGTACATCCACCTTTCTTAATTTTAGTGAATGTTTTAAATGATAAAAAAGGTATATCCACCTTTCTTATTAGCTATTTTCTTTAAGAAAAAAGGTATACATTCTTTGTTTTAGGCGACAAAGAAACGAAAGATATCTTAACTAGCTGACTGGCAAGATGCTAAAAGGCGCCACATTTTCTGATTATCCAGTAACTAAGTTTTCTGATTCGTCTAGGACCTGAATATGCAGCCACTATTGTGAGTACTACACTTTCCCTCATTCCCACTTCCTTTGTTGTTGCTATTGTGAAGGTTGGTATTAAAACTTACAATTCGGTTATGGTAAACAAATAATATTTGGGATTTCATTTTGTTATGTAGGAACCTGAAGTGAAAGCCAAACATCAACAATTAATTAGCAGGGTAGCTATATTGTCATATTGGGTATGACGTATCGACATATGTATGGGGCTTCATAAGCTTCTTAGTTCATTCCACTTTTGCAATGATACTCTTTTACATGTTTGGTACATCTCCAACTCCCATTTGATATACATTTTAAGGTATATCATAAGTATTTAGATATTCAGCAGGCATGCCAATTGATTTTTGTGCTTCATTCTTTTTAGCTTTCATGCGCATTTCCAGCGGTAAAATCGTCATCTCACAAGCATAGAGATAACGGGTATAGCTAGCAGGTATGATTTCATAGTACTTATGTTATTAAAAATTATTTATGGCCCATTTACATTACTACTGATGCGGTTATTTAGAGATTGAAATTATGACCGTTTACTTTTGAATAAGTCTATTTGGATTATATCCCATTCCTAATGTGGCCAGAAAAAAATAAACCCATTCATGAATAGACGGGCCGAACTTACCATATCTAGCCATGCTATTTTTCCTTATTTGATTAGCGATCACTTGCAATAACAATTTATACACATCAATATCGTTTTTATCTTAGGTTGGATGACATTTTACAATCACCAAAAATGGCCGATTCATGGTTTGGATACTATTCTGGTACTAAACAAGAAGATATACAGCGGGCAATAGCCATACACTATGAAGGAGTTATGAACCATGGTTGGGCTTTGTTATTGAGAAATACCTAGCATACTTGAGGAAGACATTTTTTCCACATTATTACGGCAAAGTACCCGACCACTAGGCTTACTTATGTGGAATATGGGTTTGTAATGCAAAAACGAGAGTGAGTAGTTGCTACAGAACTAAACTGTTATGCACTATATATGTTGCATACTTTTTTGTATGCAATTTTATGTTCTTGAAATGACTATACTATTTTGACATCCTTTTTTTATTCTTGTGATGTAATTGGTCACCTTTTTTACTTGCAACGTAAATGAGTTGTAGTCTGGTCTTAAACTAATTTTGTTTTTGTTTAGACTACAGAAAAAATATGTTCATGACATTATGACATTAAATATCCCGTTCACCGACAGGTATAAAACTAGTTATATATGTCCATCATAATAAATCCATACAAAGTTTCCAAAATATATTATGAACAAAACAGAGTTGTAACGAAAGACAATAAATGGTCTAACTAGTATATTCAGCTGAACATAATGAAATAATTAATATTCCAAACAGAGCAGTCAAGGTAAAAAGAAAATGATTCTCACAGGGTACTCAACAAAAGTACAAAACCAACTCTGGTCATACAATATAAATAAAGACGAGTAAAAATCTTTATAATCAATTACTTGCATTTTTCTTTGTGCATAATTTACATCATACAATAGTTACCTGCATGTCGATTAGTTGAACGACAATGAAAGTATTGTGGGGTTTCAACGGTATATACAAGAATTTTTGTGAATGGTCAAAATAAGCAAGCGAATCAGGTAATACAACATATCACTTGAAAAGTTAAGCAAGCGAATTAGCAACTAGAATGATTTGGAATTTTGCTAATTTTGTTGTTGTTCTACTAAACAAACTCACAATAGCTCAATTGTAATTTGTATCGGTTGACTTTAAATGTGCCTAATATAAATATATAATGATTTGAAAATAAAGTGATGGGCTTTAGTAAAATATTGAGATTAAGTGGCTATTAAAAATGTGATGAGGGCCTCTTAAGAAGGTTGGGGGCTAATACAATTTAAAAAAAAAGAAAAATAAGCATTTTACACTCAATTGGCTCCCTCACCCCTGAAGAAACACTAAGTGAACCCACAGGCAGATTATAGATAATCTGGGGGTTAAGTAATGTTCCCCACGAATGAGGTCCAGCAGAGAAGGTTGTTCTTCAGGGGACCTGCAAAACAGACACCGTAAGCTCGTCACTGAGAAGGGGGGGGGGTTCCTCCCTGTGACCACCCTCCGGCGTGAGAATCAGACTAGATTGCTCTGAATATAAGTGTATATTAAGAGATTGCTAGATAAGACTGAGATATCAGATGATCTTACCATTCCAAGGTGTTGGAGTATTTATAGCCGAAGGTAGGTTTCCAAGCAGGTACAGCCGGCTGAATAGTATTCCTGTTCTACCAACAGTGGATTACGCACAGGCCATGCTGGTTGGTGGATAGGTTACGGCCAACAGTAATAAGGTCGGCTGTATACTGTTCCTTTTACTGCCGGCTACGCACTGTTCCACCAACTGTAGGCTGCGCACGTCCCATCGTAAGGGTTGGTGAGTAGGCAGCGGCTAATAGTGACAAACAGTACTAGAGGGTGCTCCTCCTCGTATTGTTGTCGGTGAGCTGTCACCCTGTGATTAGTTCATGGGCTGCTCTGGTCAAACTGTCTGTTCCGCCCATACCTTAGTAGGTATAGTACGAAAGACCTTCCAGAAGCATACGGACTGGCTCATTTAGGCGGGAGTGTTCCCGCCTTGCTCATTCCTTCATGTGACTACTGAACGAATGCCTTGTGCGTGTAGCCTTGCTGTTAGTGCGGGTAGCCTTCCCTGATGGCTTGTATCCGCAGCTGCGGGAACAGGCGAGGTACTTCACCATTGGGAGGCTTTCCCTGCGGGTACAGCTGACGTACTGCGCGTAAGGTTCTTTGAGCATGGTGTGTCCTGCTGGAGCAGTTGGTCATTGCGCAAACGTCCCTGTTCAAGGTGAGTCTTGCGGGTCCAACTGGGCTCTGCTGGGACCTACCTCTTCAAGTCCCCCCAGTCCAATGTTCTTCTCATGAATGTTTAATAAAGTGAGGTGAACTTTTGGACTTAGCAAGGGGTTTTGAAAAGGGTATAGTTTTTCGGTTTTCCGTGGTGATTCATCCCGCGGTTTTCCTGATGTCACGCAGAAATTCCCGACTTTTCTGCTTGATCTTTGGGTGTGAAGCGGGTAGGTTTGTAACCTCCTCGCATGTCAGGAGCGTTGAGTCCCACTTGTGTTGATTCTCCATGGGGTCTTGGTGGTTTTCGACATAGTGATCATTTATGCTAAAACCACCAATTCCATCTTGGAGTTTCAAATAATATAGTTCTCGACGTTCCCGTCGTGCGGGAATGTTATTCACGTTTCCGCAAGCATGGCCCAGAAGATCCTTCTTGGTTTGAATTCCCTGCAGAGTGCTAAGTACGTGAAGGGTTTTGCCTTGACACTGTACCCGCACTCGTCTTACGGTTACTTTACTTCCAAGGTTTTCCTGGCGTCAATTCCCTGCGGGTGCTAAGTATGTGAAGGGTTTTGCCTTGACACTGTACCCGCATCCGTCTGACGGTTACTTGGTTGCCAAGTTATTCTTGGCTTCAATTCCCTGCGGGTGCTAGGTATGTGAAGGGTTTTGCCTTAACACTGTACCCGCACCCGTCTTACGGTTACTTGGTTGCCAAGGTAAGGGGTATTTTCCCGCTTACTTTTGAATCTTTTTGAATTTTGAATTCGAAGAGTTGGTGAAAGGATAAGAACAGTCCAAACCTCTGAAACGTCGTGCGACGGTTTCTTCTGACTGTGTCAGGACGTGCAGGAAGTTATGGTGACGTGACAGTACATGGTCATTCCAGACGCTTTTTCAGGCGCGTGGGCGCGATTTTTCGGGCGCGTGGCCGCGAAATTAATGGTATGCGTCTTGTCAACAGCTGTTGCCAGCTTGCTTTTTGCCACGTGTCATAGTTTCATTGCACCTTCGTTTTCTCTCTCTTCCGCATTAATTTCATCGCATTAATTGCGATTAGTATATAAAGGGGGAGAGGGTTCTTTGTAATCCACACTTTCACTCTTCTCTTCATCTTCTTTGCGATTTCCGGCGAATACTCACCTTTTCAGGAAAGCATTCTCCCGAAATCGTTCTTCTTCTTTCCTTCACAAGATGTCGTCTCGTGATGTTGAATCCACAGCCGATGACAGGAGTACTGCTGGCGAGTGCCAGTGTGCTCTGCCTGGCGATCTGTACCGGTATGTCGTCAGGAAGTTCATGCTCGAGTCTCTCGAGCCTGAGTTTCCTGAACCCCATCATACTGTGTACGATGCCCCCAGAGGCAAGATCGGGGTTTATGCAGCATTCTTTGTTTATGGGAATCTTAGGTTCCCATTGACAAAGTTTGTTTACCGTGTCCTTGAGAGGCACGGTGTTCATTTGACCGAGTTGCACCCTATGGCGATCGCCAAGATTCGCCACTTCGAGTGGGTGTGCCGGATTTTGGGCGTTGAGCCCTATGTTGACCGCCTGATGACCTTCTATACTTGGAGGTGCATCCAGGGGTGGTATACCCTGACAACCCGAATCAAGGGTTTAAAGATCTGCGCGACCGAGCGCAGTCTTCGCTCGTGGAAGCGGGAGTTCTTCTTCATATCCGCTCGCGCCATCCCCATTGCCATGAAATTCAAGAACGGGCAAGCACTTCCCAGCCTTCACGCCTCCAGCTACCAGGAGGCGGAATGGTTTGCGAAGATATCTCGGGTCCAATCTCCGGTTTACCGGTTTGCGGAGTCCGGGATGGTGATGCTGGGGATGAGCCGGGTGTGGAAGGAGGCTGATGCGCGCAAGATTCCGATCGTCCTCGAATACGGTTCGAACTCTGTTCCTTACGGTATGCCTTTTTCCCTTTTGTTGATTTTGAATTTCTTCTAACTTCTTTCTTGTTTATTTCAGAGGGGAACGACTTGCAGTCGCTCCTGAACCCGCGGGAGGCTGACGGTCCCGCATGGATGGGTACTCGCGCTCTAGATGAGAACGAGTTGCCCATCCTAGATCAAACGGCGGATCGGTTCGTGGAGGTCTATCCGCTAGGCCATGAGATCCTTAGCGCCCGTCGGCCAGGTAAGGCGCTCTTCGCCCCTCGACCCCTCAATGCTGAAACCTCTGCTGGAATTCCTCTAATCGTATGTTCTGATGAGGAATCCGCAGATGGTCCTCCGTTGGTGCGGAAGAAGAAGGCTGCCGGCGGGAAGGGGAAGGAGAAGGCCTCCACTGCCGATCCAGCGCCTCGGTCTGATTCGGAGACCGAGAGCGAAGAGGTGGCGGGGAATCCCGGTGGTTATAAGACCACAGCTCCGGAGGTTGCGACTGTCACCTCCGGAGAGCCAAAGAAGACGACGGTGACCGGCGCAAAGAGGCCGGCTCCATCGGGTCCGTCCCCGCCTCTCCGTACCTTTAGGCTCAAGAAAACCCGTAAGTACAGCTTTCCTTTAGCTTTTATCTTCATAGCTTAATCTGTTAACACTTTTCTTCTTTACGCAGGCGTGGATGTTGGCGCATTCCAGGGTGAAGCGCCGAGTAGTACCTCTCCGCCAATGACGGTAGGCTTGGTCAGCCTTCCTGAGGCGTCGACCCAGGCGCCTGCGCCTGCTTCCGCTGGTTCAGTTGCTCACTCCTTTGAGCCGACTGTTCCAGCCGAGATGACGTCACCGCCGGCTGTGAGTGCGATTTTTACAGCATCCTTCACCGAGCCGGCGGTTACTATTGCTGCGGATTCCGCGGCAGCGACCGCGACGGCGACCACGGCGGCTGCTACCATGCCCCCCGCCATCGGCAACGACGGCCGGTCCATCAGGTACGCATGGGGCTTCCCGCCAATCTTTGCTACCTTCCCATCTGCCTGACCTCTTGGATGGATTTCCTTTGGGTTCAGATGATGGGTTCGGCGGCTATCGGCCTGTTATTGACCCTACAGGTGCGTAGGGTTCTTCTGGCCCATTTTATATACATATTTTATCATCTTTTCCTAACTGCTTTGTGTTTTTTGCAGTGTCGGATTCCAATGAAGTGTATGTTCCACGATGGAACATTCGCCGAGGAACAACCCTTCGCACCCCTGTGGAGTGCGTGGAATGGGCTCGTCACGCTGCTCCTAGTGGTGCGTTGGGGGAAGCCATGGCTAGCTACCAGGAGGGTAGGCTAACCAATGAGCTTCGGGTTCTCCTGGCCCGGATGCAGCCGCACGTCGAGCTGCTTTGTCGTGAAAACGACAAGTTAAAAGCAGCTCGCCTCAAGGAAGTAGCTCAGGCGCGGGCTGTCCGGGAGGAGAACCAAAAACTTGCCGCAGTGGCTGCGGAGAAGGAGAAGGCCTTCAAGGCCCTCGAGGTTGAAGTTCAGGCTCGACTCGAGGCCCGTTCCAAGGCTGCCCAAGCTGTTAATGAACAGCTTCGGCTGGCTAAGGAAACTGCGAGGAACGCAACCGAGAGGGCCACCAAGGCTGAAGCTGTTGCTGAGCCTCTGCGCGTGGAGAATGAAGAACTTAATGCCAAATTAGAGGCTCTCCAGCAGGCTCATGATGCCTTGGCGATGGAAGACGCCAAAAAGCTCCAGGAGATCTTGGACCAGAGGGGGGTGCTTGACCATACTGAGCGGAAGCTAAAGGGCGTCGAAGAGGCTGCGGCTAAAGAAGTGTTGCTTGCCAACCTTAACAAGAGTGAAGCCGAACGCGCCCGTAACGAGGCTCAAGCTGCCCTCCAAGAAGCTCTGGTTGCCAAGGAATGGCTTCTTCGAGAAGCGTTGTCTCAGGTAAACTTTCATGTCTTTACGCTCTTCTTTGTAAATAGGGTGTTGACACTTGTATATTTTCTTATGTAGGTTGTGCATCGGGTCTTCTCAGAGACATCTTACGACGATGCTATGAGCGCAGCCCTCAACGCTTCTCACGAGGATGGGGAACGGGTCGGCTTCCTGCTTGGTCTAGGGTTCGTTGAGAAAGGCGTCCCGCCTTCCAACTTCCCTTTGTATAATGTGGATACTGAAGCTATTTACGACCAAGCAGTGAATCAGTATGCTGCCTTCCCGCATCTGGTGGTGGAGAAGGTGAATGAAGTTGCTGCTGCTGATGATGGGCTAGCTATCCTTAAGGCTTTCCTTGAACAGCCACGCTCTACTGACGGCGCTGGTCCAAGTGGAAGTGGCCCTGAAGCCTGATCCTGAAGATCCCTTCCCGCTGCTAGGATAGATTTAGTTTGTATAGATTTACTTTCTTGTAGGCGGGTAGTTACCCGGCCATTGTAACGAATATTTATGAAATGTAAATCTTTGTGCGGCTAAGACCGCTTCTTTCATTGGATTCCTTGCTTTATAAACGTTATGACTTTAGTTTAAATTAGCAATTTTCCAAGTGTTTAGAATAAGTTAACCTTTGAACGTGGTAGATAGGTGTGAAGTTTTGCTTCATCTTCCGTGATTGTGCGGGTAGGACCGTCACTTGCACGTAGTAGGATGGCTAAACTTTACCATCTGACCTGCGTGTAGGTTTTCCTCATCTTTTGAGGATAAGTTAACCTTTGAACGTGGTAGATAATAGGTGTGAAGTTTTGCTTCCTCTTTCGTGATTGTGCGGGTATGACCGTCACTTGCACTTAGTAGGATGGCTAAACTTTACCCATATCTGACCTGCGTGTAGGTTTTCCTCATCTTTTGAGGATAAGTTAACCTTTGAACGTGGTAGATAATAGGTGTGAAGTTTTGCTTCCTCTTTCGTGATTGTGCGGGTATGACCGTCACTTGCACTTAGTAGGATGGCTAAACTTTACCCATATCTGACCTGCGTGTAGGTTTTCCTTATCCTTTTTTTTTTTTTTTTAGGATAACCTTTGAACGTGGTAGATGAAAGGTTGAAGTTTTGCTTCCTTGTTCGTGATTGTGCGGGTAAGACCGTCACTTGCACTTACAATGATGGCTAAACTTTACTTACATCTGCCCTGCGTGTAGGTTTCCCTTATTTTCAACGTTGTGTTTATGCGGGTTTTGCCGCCTTCCACACGTAACGACTTACTTCTTCCCGTTTATGCGGTGAATACCGGCACCAGTGTGGGAAGTTCATATGTATAAAGGTAAACACATTATGAAAGGAGAATCATTTCCATTAGAAGTGGCTCTAGGCCTTTTCTTTACAAGTTTTGGAATTGATCTACATATAACATTTGCGTAATTGAGCTCCATTCCATGTTCTTGGGATGGGAGTGCCATCGAGCCTTTCGAGCCGGTATGCGCCCTTTCCCAGGACTTCTTTGATAATGTATGGCCCTTCCCAGACCGGGGCCAGCTTTCCCGGGCGCTCTTGGTTCGAAGCCTCGTTGTTACGCAGTATGTAGTCTCCTATATTGAAGTTGCAGAGTTTTACCCGCGTGTTGTAGTACTTTTGCATTTGTCGCTTGTAGTTCTCTTCACGCACTGCGGCTAAGTCTCTGCGTTCCTCGGTTAGCATAAGATCCAACCGTCTTTCCGCATCATTGTCTTCTGGCTGAATCAAGACCATTGGTGAGGGTAGACCAATTTCGACCGGGACAATGGCTTCAGTGCCATAAGTGAGGCTGAACGGGGTTTCTCCCGTACTGGCCTTCTTCAGCGTTCTGTTTGCCCAAAGGACGTGCGGAAGCTCGTCCACCCAGCCGGATCTGTGTTCCAATAGTCTTTTCTTGATGCCTTCGACGATGCTCTTATTTACTCTTTCCACCTCACCATTACCTTGCGGGTGTGCCACTGAGGTAAAGGTGTGAGTGATTTGAAGTTCTTTCAGCCACTGTTGTAGCTTCTTGTCAGCAAAGTTGGTGCCGTTATCTCTCACCAAATTCTGTGGAAGTCCAAAACGACAAATAATAAATTCCCAAATAAATTTTTTGATATGTTTCGCGGTTGTTTGGGCTAAAGGTTTTGCTTCTATCCACTTGGTGAAGTAGTCGATGGCTACCACTAGGAACTGAACATTTCCTGCTGCTGTAGGAAATGGGCCTGTCACATCGATGGCCCACTTCTGAAATGGCCATGAAGAAGTGACTGGAACAAGTTCATTCTTCGGGCGGTGCGTGTTGGGTGCGTAAAGCTGGCAAGACCTGCATTTTCTGATGTATGCCAGTGCATCCGTATGCATCCCCGGCCAAAAGTATCCCGCGTTGTTTAGCTTGGCTACAACAGCGCGGGGACCTGCGTGTACTCCACAGATGCCTTCGTGTACTTCCCTTAGGAGGTAGTCAGCATCTTGGTTGTCCACGCATCTTAAGAGTGGGCCAAGAAAGTTACGTCTGTAAAGGATGTCATTGACGAGTTGATAATTCAGTGCCTTACAGCGTAGTTTTCTTGCCTGTGTTTTGGACTCCGGTAGTGTACCTGCCGCAAGGTATTTTATTATTGGTGTCATCCACGTTTCCGTGCTGGTTTGGATGACACAAATTTCCTTATGCAGGACCGATGGTGTCTCGAGGAGTTCAATGCGGATATCCTTTCCTAAGTGGGTAAAGGCTAATGATGCAAGCTTGCTTAACGCATCCGCAGATTTGTTTTCACTTCGCTTGACGTGTATGACTTTGCAGTCATTGAAATCGCGCATAAGGGATTTTGCTTGTGCGAGGTACAGGGCCATTGTGTCGTTCACGGCCGTGTACGTCCCGTTGATTTGATTGGCTACTAACATGGAATCCACGTGGGCTTCCAAGTTTTTCACTCCCATCTTACGCGCAATTCTCAGCCCAGCCAGGAATGCCTCATACTCGGCTTCGTTATTCGTACTTGGAAAATCCAGTCGAATAGCGTAAGTGTATTCTTGGCCCGCTGGGTTGGTTAGCTTTAGCCCTGCGCCTGAACCCTCGTTATTGGCTGCCCCGTCAGTGTAGAGTCGCCAGACATCATTGATGTCTTGTGCTGGAGAGGGTTGAGCCTCTTCCTGGCACTCTTTTTCCCGTGATGCAGGCACTTCTGTAATAAAGTCGGCCAGAACCTGGCCTTTTATGGCTGGTCTTGGCTTATACTTTATCGCGTACTCTCCCAACTCAATTGCCCATTTGGCTAGGCGTCCCGATAACTCGGGTTTGCCTAGAACGTTTGCAAGTTTGAAGTTGGAGAGAATGGTGATTGGGTGACCCTGGAAATATCGTCTTAACCTGCGTGAAGCGTGTATAAGTGCTAAGACTAATTTTTCGAGGGTAGAGTACCGGGTTTCTACGTCTGTTAAGATACGGCTGACATAATAGATTGGCATCTGGATGCCTTTTCGCTCTACTAGCAGGACTGCCCCGGTTGCTCTATCAGTTGCGGAAAGGTATAGGATTAACTTCTCTCCCGCTTCTGGTGCTGTGAGTGTTGGGAGTTCGATCAAGCGTGACCGAATCTCCTGAAAAGCTGCTTCCGCTTCTGGTGTCCAGCGGAAGTGCGTTTTCTTCAAACAGTTTCTCAACGTTGACACGAAGGGAAACGACTTATCCGCGTGGTTTAAATGTGCCTAATATAAATATATAATGATTTGAAAATAAAGTGATGGGCTTTAGTAAAATATTGAGATTAAGTGGCTATTAAAAATGTGATGAGGGCCTCTTAAGAAGGTTGGGGGCTAATACAATTTAAAAAAAAAGAAAAATAAGCATTTTACACTCAATTGGCTCCCTCACCCCAAAGGCCAAAATCTCTGCCTGTATATGCTTATGAGGGGTTTTGCGTTGAGCCAGTAAGTTAAAATTTTATTTTATTTTATTATTATTATTTTTTTCTTAATGGAGTTAAAACTTTTATTAATAAATTGTTTCCGATAATATTTGTTGAAATAAAATGAGATTTTTTCTTTTTCTTTTTCTGAATGTCTAGTGTGAGGTGAAAGTTGCTCCCATTATGGCATTTTAGCTTAAGCTTCGTGTGCATGAAGGCATTCGGTATTTTGTGTAGCATTAAGTAAGTTGGTTAGCAATTCTAGGTGTGGAAATTAAAACAAACGATATTACTAATTGTATCATATCGTATTCTATCTTATTGTATATATGTATACAATATTATCGTATTAACCATTATCATTACAACAAATTTGAGAATGAGTATATATATATTAATGTGATCTTTGTGTATCCTTTCTAACTTTCATATATTATCTTTTACGTAATTTTAGTGGCTGATAGTTTTGAGAGTTCTGATCAAACAAGACATATGTAGAGATCACCCTATTCTTAACAACTAATTTGATGCGTTAATAGTTCAAAATTCTACTTACGCATCCAAAAAAAACTCATCTTTCATTTGATCCTTTTTCTACTTGAAGGATTGCACAAATTTAGGTATATGGTTCAGGTAAAATAAGTTCGGATAATCGGCTCGGTATCACCTAATTCCACACTAGTAAAATATTATATTTAATATCATACCCAAATACCTGCCTGTTTTGGGTTTTATGAATTCCCGTCTAGGCGTCTAGTCAATTTTTTTTTCATCCCTATATGTAGCAAGGAAATATGATAATTTTATTTATTATTTCTTTAAGAAGTAATATACAATTTATCTTAAATAGCAATTTTTAACATAGCTCTTGTTTATCATTGACTACATTTGTATGTTTCCCCTTTAGAAAATATGTTTTTAACTGAAGTCCCAACCGATAATCTAACTGAATAACTCACAATTAATTTGGATTAAATAACTCTAAATTTATAATAACGAGAAAAATATAACTTTCAACCTAATTATAAACTCATAACTATAACTCGGTTTATATAGACTAACATAGACTCTTAACTCATTGGACTACAACTAGGACTCCTAAATCAGTTAACCAACATATCCTGTACTCCAAGTAATTCCTTTAACTTGTATACCACGCCTATTACGGCCCGGTTCGCTAAATAGCCCAACATTCACTTTACATGTTTAATTAATGATAATGAGTTTTGATGTACAAACATATAATGATGAATCCGTTATATTTTTTTCAAAGTTGTCATAATATGTTTTAATATGAAAGTATATATCGACGTGTCTAACTCCTTACTATATTGTATTTAGCTATACATGTTTAGAAGTGAATTTGATACGCATGTTTGCAAGTTTTATTCACGGGCATTGCGTTGATACTTCCACATATTATGGGTAACGTAGGAAACACCCGAGGAATCTTTAGAATTACCACTACTTAAGTTTCAATTCATCTCTAACCAAATGTGAAAAATCCGTTCTCTTATACTCTTATTTTAGTTCTTGACCGTAGTTGGCTTCTTTGCAAATGGTTTTAGTTTTAGCCTTTGGAATTGAACTTTAGGTGGAATGGCCAATCAACTAGAAGACTAAAGAATCACATGGTGACATGGAGCATTTCTTTAATCTATGAATAAAGTCATAAACTATGAGGGAACTCACCATGTAAAAAATAATAATAAGTTTTTTTAATCAAATATAATAGTTAATTAATTATATAGCTTTTCTTAATAGTAATTATTTTTAAGATTAAAAAAATTATTGTTAGTAATCAATTTTATATTATTTTGGTAAAATTATTGTTAAACTATATATAAGTTAACTGAATAATTATATAAAAAGATAATATTTATTAAATGGTTATCTGAAAGGAATTAACTATTAAACATTTAAAATTTTAATGTAATTATATTGTTTATTACCTAAATTTTCATAAATATACGATCATTTTAGAGGTTAAGTTAATTCTTTTCCAACAATTTTTAATTTTATTTAAGTAGAATAATAAAATGATTAGAAAGAATAGTAAAAGCAATTCAATATATACAAAGTCGATTTTATGTAGAAAAACATTAGCTAAACCGACCCATGTAGCTTAGAAAATAAGCTAGGTTGATAGGGAGCTCTAAACCATCAAAAGTTATGCCGCAATTTAGCCCAAAAATATTTGAATGTTATTTGAGATGACCTAATTAATAAAATACTAGGGTTATGACTTTTGAGTGCCTAAAATATACAATTTCTAAGAGCTGAGGCTAGAATTTTATGCAATAGTTTTCATGGAGGAAATGGACTAACAATTTCTTTCAATTTTATTCTTTTTCTATACTAGGGTTTGATTTCGAATTATTCTATTCGTAAGTTCCATGTGCTAGCTAGCTATTCACGTATTCTACTTTATTCTCACTTCACGTATTCAAGGCCCCAATTCAAAATCTATTAACTGAAACTAAAAAACAAAACACATCTAACTAAGATTCGTTTTAGCCATGATCACGGTGTTTCACAATAGTTAGATTCGCTTTAGCCATGATCACGGTGCTTCACAAATATAGTATTAGAGCACCACAACGTTGGATACTTGGATGTCCACAAACTGTCACATTGACGGCACATCATATTTCATGCTTTCTCAAAAATTATCACTTTCTCCACATTACCAAATTTATTAAAACTCTATATATAATGTGTGTGTGTGAGAGAGCAAATTCAGTATTGGTACCGATATCAAACCGGTACCGGCACCAAAGTTTTGAGGATCGGGATAGGTACGGTACCGGTATTTCCCGAACTTTTACCTTCAATACTAGTACTGTACCGGTACCGGTAACGAACCGAATATTTCGGTACTGGTACCGGTATGGTATTGAACTCATCTCTACCGCACAACATTTGACGTCCATAGACCGTTACATTGGCGCCACATCATATTCCATATTTTCTCAAAAACCGTCACTTTCTTCCACATCACCAAACTTATTATAATTATATATATAATGAGAGAGAGAGAGAGAGAGAGAGAGAGGTTGGCCCTCACATTTTTGTCCTTCCTTACGTTTGTAGTGCCGAACCCTCCTCGTCAGACGAACTTCCACAACACATGATACATCCAGTTCTTTTTCTCCTTATCATGTTGTCTGCCACATAAGACGGACGTTGTCGATGCTCTTATAGGCTTATATAATCGTGTTATGTATCCCATTTAAAAACAAAAATATATATATATATATATATATATATTTGATCTAAAACTAATTATATATATATATATATATATATATATATATATTTGATCTAAAACTAATTACATAAAAATATTAATTCATATATAATACACAAACATCTCATGCCGTTTTCAATAAAGAGGTATATGAGACAGTTCACAGTTTCCCCAAAATAGAATATCACACGAAACCAACCTCTCAAGACACCCCTAAAATACCAACAAACAAATTAATTCCACTTGCCCAAGAAACCCCCAAGGGCACTTTCGTAATTTCACTGCATGGCACTCATTCCGTGGAGAGCAGGCTTCCTTTATTGTAACGAACCTATAAATACCGGCGGCCATCGCCACCAGTTTCCACCGTACTCCGCAGCCTGCCCATTTTTCTAACAGAATCCGTTGGCGCCATTTTTACATATTATTAATCTTCATTTTTCTACAACTTTATTAATAACTACTCACATCACATATACAGTTACGTACTCACTCACATATTTGAATTAGTTCTGCAATTTAGGTTTTGTTAATCATACTTGATTTGAAAATTCAACTTTAAACAATGATACCGGCGGTTACTGAAGATATTACGTCAAGTTACGGAAGTGATAACGGCGTTTACGTTCCAGTTATCGAAGGCTCTGTTTCTGACGATAACTCAGAAGATAACGGTAACGGTGACGGTGAAGGTGATTCTTCGATTTCGGATTGCGAGAGTGTGACGTCAGGAAGCCGGATTGTGGAAGTGGAACAAACGTCGTCGTTTGGGTTAATCGGAATGGTGAAAGTGGACGTAAGTGATAAGTTGCATGAGATTATCGGGAAGAAGTTTGTGGCTAGGTTAGGTTACTACGGGATTGATGCTGAGATTGAATGTATTCATCGGAACTTGTTTGATTTTAGTGAGATTGCTCAGGCGAGGTTTAGTAGCTTTCGGATGTTTGCGAATTCGGTGGAGAAGAAGAACGGTGGTGATGCCAATGTTAAGTTTGCTTGGTTTGGTGGTTCCAAGGGAGAGATTGTTAATATTGTTGTTCATGGATTTGGATGTCATAATATTCGGAATGCGGGTTCTTTCGGTCATGGAATTGTTCTTTCTGCTGATCATTCTCCTCTTGAAAGGTCTGTTTATAATTAGGGGTGTTCGTCAAATCGAATTCGAATTGAATTGAATTTCGAATGTTTCGGATTTGAATCAAATTCTGAGCACCACTAATCTTAATCCATGTATTTCGTTCTATTATGATCATAAGAATATGTTAATATGAATATATTAGTTAGGGTTTATTGAACATTATTATTATTAGGTTTCCTTTATTGACAGTGTGGATGCTGCAATTGTTGATGAAGATGGGATTAAACACATATTGCTTTGCCGTGTGTCAATGGGAAAATCGGAGGTTGTGAATCGTGGTTCTACGCAGTGTTACCCGAGTTCTGATGAATTTCAATCAGGTGTGGATGATTTGGTGTCTCCCAAGAAGATTATCATCTGGAGTAGTCAGATGAACACTCACATATTACCCGAATTTGTCGTAAGTTTCAAGACGCTAACCAGCATTGACAGTAAGTTGTTTCAAGAATTTCATTATTCTAGCATTGAATTTATTGTTTTCAGTTAATGGTTGGTTCTAATTGTTTGATTATGGATTTAACTTAATGTGATTTAGGGCCGGTTCGTGTTGAGAAGCCTGTTTCCCCTTGGATTCCAATTCCGAATCTGCTTGCAGTGCTTTCGAAGATCTTGGCCCCCAAAGCAATGGAGGAGATTGCACAGTTTCGTCGCAGTTACCTTGTAGGTGTTGTTAAACAGCAGTTTTACTCAAAGTTGGATTCGGTTTCTTATTATTAATGGTTTTGACAGGAACGTAAGATTTGTAGACGCGATATGATAAAAGGAATCAGAGAAGTGACTGGGGATAGGCTGTTGTTGGCGGTTCTAAAAGATTTCACGAAACAGGTAGCCGATTTATAGCTAGATTTCGTTGTTCAATCCGTGAAACTGTTATCAAGAAATTTGAAATATGAGTCTAAAAGAGAGCTGAAATCTGGGTGCACATGTTAACATTTGGAAGATGTTTTGATTTTCTTTGTGTTTGATTTTGCAGAGGCGATCTAATCGAGTTGATTGAAAATTGGTGGTTGCATATAGTAAGCAGTATGGGCAGAAGTTGGAGTAATATTGTTGCAGGGAAGAAGTTTAGATTGTTTTAGGTTATAGTTACATAGACACTTGAGTAAGAAATACTACAGTTCAAGAATTACAAAAGATTGGGAAGTGTATATGACAATTGACAGTTATTTTCGGAAATTATTGTTACAATGCAGCCGATCTTCAGAATGGTTATTGTTATTTTATTGAGAACTATATGATATCCGATTTATAGAGAGGTTATCTTGATTCGATCAATTTCAAGCTCATGTAATCTTTAGCAACGAAAGTAAACGTATGACTCACAAATAGACACCAAGCGAAGTTGGAAAACCGAAATTCATACAAAATATTTTAGAAGATAACGCTCTTAAAATTATTTTGAAATTTAGGATAGACAGTGGACTCATCAACATAGTAGTGACTTCTAAAAGGCGCTTCATCTTCAAGTAATATGTTTTCGCCATCCAATAATCTTCAAGTAATATGTTTTCGCCATCCAATAATCTTCAAGTAATATGTTTTCGCCTTCTATTGGATGCATACGTAAAGTTGAATTCATTATGAGGATTGACTCTGTAGAAAAACAAAATTAACTTAACAAATATTTATAAAGTGAGTTACTTCATATATCTCATGTATAACTAAATTTTGAAGTTGTAAGATACCACTATTAAATTAAATTTAAAACGTGCATAAATTATTTGGGGCATAACTACTAACATTTGCACATTTATACCCATAGTTAACTCTGATTTTGAATTAAGAGATTATTAAATCTCAATCAAATTTCTGAGATGACTCAAGTAAACCAACTTAAATCTTTCAAGGTACAAAAACTAGTGTGCAAGTTTTATGGTTAAGATACCAAATGACACACAAGCCCCACATATCCTCACCTCAACTTGGATCCAAGTTGTCCTCCCACATGGGATGTTCAGTTAGCCCAAAAGATTTTATTTAATTACAATAAAATTACATATATAATTACAAACCAGTAAATTCTTTTTAAGTCATAACTTTAAACGCGTTACCAACTATTTGCAGCCTTGCCATAAATTGTATTTTTGAAAGCTGCCAGATATCACAACACAGCGTTATTCTCTATTTCTCGTTTAACTTTCACTGAGCTATCATTTAACTTTTCACGTGATGATTTGATCTAACACTTGCTTTCTTATTTTCCTATGATAGCCTTCACATGATGCTTATTTTGAAACAACATACCTCCAAACAAAATAAGAGCCTTTTCACATTCCACTAAAGCATCGCGCAAATTATTTGAAAACTGCATAGCCTCTGTTCTTTATGAACGCCAATACCAACAGGGATTAAACCCATATTTGCCAATGCCCAAAGAAAATAAGAAGCTAGGTGGCAGGCTGTGGTATTTAACTAATGCTGACCCCATTTGTGATTTAAATAAAAACTCGGCTCCCGTATGATTAGATACCCCAACAAACAAAAAAAAAACAACCAAAAATATACTCAAAAACCACATGTGTAGACTTTTAGTCTTTGATTATATTTACAATGCTCTACACATGAAGATCCACCATTATTCATAACCTATTTGCGCCCAAAAAAAGCAAATTGTCAATTAGTTTTTTTCTTTCAAACCAAGATAAAACATGTCAAAAAACAAACGATGACATTATTTCAGAAGGCTGTCTATGTGCATCCAAGAGTATACAATACATAATAAACACCTTTTTTAATATTTAATTAATAATACTATTATTAATATTAATTTTAACCTTCAAAGCAGGATCTGCAGGTGCTCAAACCTCATAATAAGAACCCTCTTCTCTTTGTATCTCATTTGTGTTTGTCACAACTGAACTCCCTGCACCACCAACATCCGCCACCACACCACCACCGCCAGCATCTGCCGCCACACCGCCAGATTCAGATATCTTTGTAATCCTCTGTAATTCATCCGTCACCTCAGCCGAACGAGCCAGGAACTGTTCATCAGTCAACTGCTCCTTCTCAAATGGTGATTTTTTGGGTTGCCTGATGGCGGCCGCTGCTTCCGCCATTGCTACAGGAGGTGGTTGAGGTGGGACCCATGAAGAAGACCGTTGGACAGGTCGCTCATTGGTTGCACCAGGATAGCCTGTCTTGTTCTCCTCAGCATCCATTTCAGTAATTCTAGCATTCTTTGGTTGCCACCACGGCGCTGCACCTTCCCCGTTGTAGACAGATGCAGGCCCATTATCTTGACCATAATAGTTAAGCCCGTTGCTGTTTTCAGGAGGGTAGGTTGAGCCACCCTGTGACTGTCCCGCCTCCCAAGGCTAGTCATTAAAACCAAAAGTATTGGTAAAAAGCTGAAAATATTAAAAATGGCTAGATATGTGCATGGGTCAGTTTTGGGTAACCGAATTAATTTGAGTATAAAACTTTGAAATTAAAATTTTTTGTTAGTTAATTAAAGGATAAAATTATTTACTAAGTTCTTATAATTTACTTAAAATTGAAAACTGATAATGAAAATTCATATATACGGTTTGGTTTTTCAGTTTAATTACACACAAAACCGAAACCGAACTGGAAGTTTGGCTTTCACGAAAACATAAAACCAAACCGTTGGTTTTTGTTTGTGTTCAGTTTTTTCGGTTTCATGAACACCCTTAGAAATATGTGCGCAAAATTCTTCATAAAATATAGCACACTATGAGAAATGTAGAATTTGAACCTTAGGTTTCGGTGCTAGGCGAGGATTTGATACAGGTTGGTCAGGGTTTGGTGGCAGATCATTAATTTCCTGCAGTATACAATCACAAATAAGTCTCCACGAAAAAAAAAAAGAAAAAGAAAAGAGAATTTCAATTACCCGAATGTTGGGAGGCCTCTCGCCTCTTTGAACCATAGACATTATCTGCAAGTAAAAGCAAAAGTTTGTCAAAACTTTAGTCGGTATGAAATTAAACAAAAGTTATCTAATTAGACAACTAAAATACAAAAAGGTGACCTCCATATAAGATTTTGGGTGAGGTGGATTAGCAGAGGTTTCTACAGATGCAGGTGGTGGTGATACAGATCTCGCTGTTCATAAAATAGTAATCATTATGCCATTTAACAACTAAAATATAATTAAGAAAAAATTCATGATTTGTATAACAGTAATGGTTACTTGAACGTGAGTCGTAGTCTGCCCTGCCATTTGTATAAGAAGATGGCTGCCATATTCAAAACATAATTAAAATTAAAAATTATATAAAACTGACTGATGGCTTTAGTTGGTCTTCAATAATCTAAGATATTTCCACATCTAACTGACTAACTCACCCTTGAAGGTGTGACTTGAATTTCTCGCCCCTGAATACTGTTTTGACCTGAAACAAACCATGATGATAGATTTTATGTTGACATGATAATATAGACAGATAACAATGATGTTCACTAGTTGCAAATAAGATATAATATAATATGTAAATTTTATATTTTGTTGCGAAAAACAATTCCCATATGAGCAAAAGTCAACTTCTTCTATACCTTCCAACTTCTTTATTGAATTGCTCATTGATTTCATTTCCTGTACTTGCGCATCAAATCGACTCAAAAGTTCCCCAAAGAATCTCTTATCTGATGCAAGCAAAGATTACTTCAAATACAAACAATAAAGAGGGGAAATAAAAAAATGAAATTGAGAAAACAAAGATACCTTCAGATTTTGACACCAACAACTCCTGGCTTGCACGTGCCACATCGGATGCTGCTGCTGCAGCAGCTTTAGCTGCAGCAGCAGCCTCTTCAGCCGCTGTTGGTTTTTGGTCAGTTTTATTTGCAGTATCTTCTTCTGCATCTTCATTTACCACTTTACGGATCCAAGATTTCAATCTAGGAACAACAGCATTCTGAAACAAAAATTTGTCAGATGACAACAAGATTCGATAAAAGCCTCAACAGAACAAGAATGAATATTAATATTTTAATGAAGCAATTGTTTATCATTATTACTAGGCCTGTAAACGAACAGGAGGTTCGGTAAACTGATCGTGAACTATCTCATCTGTTCATTTTTGTTCGTGAACACCAGATTACGTTCATGCGTTTACGTTCATTTATGTTTGTTAGTTTACGTTTCTTTTGAGTTCATTCATTTATGCTCGATTATATATTTATTTAATTTTTTTTGGCCCATTACAGTTTAGTTTATTTTTATGATTTTAAAATATCCCCCATCACAATTTAGTCTAACTAGATGCTGAAGTTGATTTTTTAATCGATGTTCAGTCAGTTATATGCGTTCATATACGTTCAGTTTTTTTCGTTTGTCTAGGTCTGTTTACGTTCGTGAACCATTCTTTTATGCATTAACAAGCGAGCATAAACACACACAAAATACATTCATTTTGTTAACGAACGAACAGGAACAACAAAACAGCGTTCATTTAATTGGTCGTGTTCGACCGTTTGTTCGGTTAAAGTTAAACAAACGAACATAAACATGCCCGTTTGTGTTCATTCGGTCTGTTTACAAGCCTATTGCAAACCTTAAAAACTACAGCTGTTCCAGCCCCTGAAATAGCAAGAACTCCTACAGCAAGAAACGCATGTGACCAATGGAACCGCGGTCCAGTCAAGGCCCCCAATTTAGAACCAGGAGCTGCTGGTGCAGGTTGCAGAGATTGAACCGATTGAACCGGTGCTTGCTCTTGAATATTTGATGTAGTCTGTGGCTGACTGCCTATCATCACATACACAAATATAATATTCAGGTTTACAACAATGAATATTATAGTGTTAATAAAATTGTATAGCTTTCCATAAACAAACAATTTTCACCTTGATTTGCAACAGCTGGTTGAGTAGTTGAAACACTAGGTGATTCATCCTGCAATTGACATGATACACAAAAACAATATTATTAACAGTCTTGTAATTCCATATTAGGTACCATGTGACGCATAATTATATTTAAAAAACGCGTACTGGAACACGACGAAACGCTTCATCTATTTCCTCCTTTGTGAGGCCCTTTCTCTCAAGAAAAGATCTTCTATACATAACAGGGGATCCTTTAACTTTTGGATGTGAAAGAAACTTCACAGCATTCTGCACTTGGTCCTCCCTTATCGGTTCTGTGTTGACAAATATTGATGCGTCTTTTGCAGCCCCTTTGTTAGCCTCTTGCTGTTCATTAGTCACTGGTTTTACGGCCTCTGGAACAGCGGTTATGAGTAATTCAATTTACAGATATGAACAACACACATATTGTTGGGTTATGAAGAGTTTGGGGCAGTTTTGGACTCATGGAAGTCGATAGGTAGAAGCACAAAGGAGGCCACTTTTTTAACAAAGTTATTTTAGGCCTAAATTTTATTTTTCTTGCAACCCAAGTAATTAGCCCTAGACTAGTTTCTTACAAAATTACCCTACATATGTATTTATAATCTTTAAACTTGAGCTGATAAAGAGAAACCTAGTTGCAACCGTGGACATAGGTTTCACACTGAAACAGAACCATGTTATATTGTTGTGTTCGATCTTATTTTCTGTTTTCTGTGTGTTAATCGTATGTGTATGGTGTTTGCTTATATTCTCCAGATCATGGTTTAAAAACCACTAGCCATCGACTAATCGCTAGTAGGTACCCCCCCCCCCCCCCCGGACTAGTTGCCGATTAATCACTATCTGGTCAAAATCGGTGAATATTGAAAATTTTATATATATATGTATATTTGAAAAAATTACATATAAATTGCAATCCGACTAATCGCTAGTACCTACCCCAGCAGCACCCGACTAGCGCCTAGCGAGTTCTACAACTATGCTCCAGATACATCTTATTACATTATACGAATTCATATTAACCGAAATAGACAAAATGAAATCAATTGAAAGTTGATTTGACTCAATATGATCTATCCTACCCTGTAGAAAACATCGTAGTATAATCTAAATTAAAGTCAAGTTGAAGTGAATAATAAACTTAATTAAGCTTGTATATGGATGAATTCTAACTCGAGTATACAGAGATAGTTGAAGTTAATATGAATAGAATTAGACCTGGATTTTGCGGGTTTCCATCGGTAGGGTTTGGAGGAGTTGACATCTTCACACTGCACGATTAAAACTTTATAATAATTATAAACCGATACACAAATAGCAAATAGCTTCTTCTCTCGGCACGGATAATATTAATAAGTGAGTTACCGGAAAGTATGACGTCACCGAATGGATCAGCAGCTACAGCGGCGATAGGGTGTGTGCTACTGCTCATCCGCAGCCAAACTTTGCGTTATTTTTGTTTCCACTAAAACTTCAACTAATTAATTGATTATTATGGCAAATCTTATGTTTCGTTATGGTCCTTGGATTTTTTATTGGTTCGTAGATTAGTCCTTACATTTTATGGGTTGTGCTTTTGTGGGACACAATGAGAAAGACCAGCAACTAGCTTTTGATGATGGAATGAGTTTCATTATGAGAATTCGATGGATCAGGTGTTTATGATGATAGGATGAGTTTAATTTTAACGAGACGGTGAGAAAAGAGGTGGCAAATGAGTTTATGATGACGGGATGAGTTTTGTTATAAGAGTTTATTGTGAGATCAGTAATTTGTTAACAAAAAATGATTTAACTTGTATGTGTCAAATAGATGTTGACATTTATGGTAATATGTTGTATAGTAACGTCAGATTAAATTATTACATATATGGTGCTATCATTGATATTTTGTTACATGTAAGACAACGATTGTTGTATTTATATAATGTTAGTTGACGTTTTCTTCTAAAAATCTAATTGCACAAGCACGCTTAATCAAGTGTCAAAACATAAAGAAGGTGTTTATATACGATTAGTCGGTTTTATTTTCCAACAAAGAAAAGATACACATTAAAGTAAATCTATAACCTTTTATGTTTTATACTTTCCTTTTACTTTTTAATCGAATAACCTTAAATAAAACTATTGAAATATTTGTTAAAATATGAATAGGATGGTTTAAAATTTGGTTAGTTTTTAATTCATATAATCAAAATGACACAATGAACATAAATAAGCCGAAAGAAGTAAGGGTAACATGACTTGATCACTGAATGCTCTTAAGCAATTTCTCTAAATAAATCTTCTGTTGCACCAAGCTGAGAGATTCTGATTTCTGTAAAGCATTTCCAACCAGGATCACTGTTGACGCTTGTGATGCATTCACCTGTGTACCAATTTCAGCACAGCCAAAACAATATTCAGAAACAGCTGAACTTGTTCAACAAACATTAATGCAACAATATGAACTCGCTGTAGCAAGAATCATACCCAAAATCGACCATTTATGCCAACAGCTATCTCAAAGGAGAGTTTCTTTCCGAGCCCTTCAAGAACAGGATGTGGCGGAGAACTCAGTAGCCTGAAAAGATCGCTTTTATGCATCAAGTAAGTTTCATGAAATAATAACCAACTTCAATATTGTTTGAATATAATAACTCAATGCTTTTACTACAAATAAAAACCATTTATATAAAGTTTCATTTAAAAAACTTAGGTCACTTCGAAAATAAAAATAGATAGGCTAGTAAATGAACCGAACAAGCACAAAATGAGCATGTTCATCTTTGTTTGTTTAACTTTAACCACACAAGCAATTAAACATGAACAATTAAATGAATTTTCTTGTTTGTGTTTGTTCGTTAAGAAAACGAACATGTTCATATTCGTTTACGTTCGTTTGTTAATAGTATAAACAAACAGTTCACGAACCTAAGCGAATGAACCTTACCGAGCTAAACCTTATAAAAGTAGATGCAAACAACGTGTTGAGCCTAAAAAGTTATTAAAGCTGACTAAGTTGTAATGAGCCTAAAAAAATTAATGAATATACTAATGAATGTAAACGAACGAACTTAAAACAAATGTAATCTAACAGACATAAATGAGCATAAACGAATAGACATAAACAAATATAAATGAACAAACTTGTCATGTTCATTCGTTTACTTAATAAACAAACTTCCCACCGAATGGGTCACTCAACGTTCAGTTTGTTTACAGTCCTAAATTTAGGTCACTTCTTTCTTCACATTTAGGCCACTTATAAAAACAAAAGTTATACAAGCTTCTCACAATTGAACAATGTTAAAACTTGCAGTGGTTCTTTCTGGTAAATATAATAAGTGTGTTGACTTTAGGGGAACACTGAAGAAACTCAGTTACTACTATATGAAACATTCCCTATGAACGAAAATTTGTTAACTAATGATCACAGAAGATAAAATAAATTCTTACGCTCTTGCGAGGCCAGTGGATGATTCAAACATATGACCTTCTTTAAGTAAACCATATTCTGCTGCTTTGCCATTATCTATAAAAAAAAATATGATGAAATATTTAACTCTAAACTAATACCAAAATTGAGACGCTAGTAAAAACGTTACTAACCATCCATGCATGAAAGCTCGGGGTTCATCCCAGTGTTGGCACTGACCACACGAACATACAACAAAGTGCCCACCTATAAGTCAACACCTAGGTCAAATGAGAAGTTCTGCTAGATCTATTTAACAGAAATAATAAATAAAAAGGCAGTATTATTATTATCATACCTCAAACTTGGGTATGTTCCTTCTAGTTCCTCCTTCAAATGCTAAAACAGGTAGAAATGCTAGTGCGGGTCCTTTAATATCCACAAGAAAATTCTGAAACACAAACAAATAACAAAAAAGAAAAATAGAAATTAGACGAAAACTTAAGCCCAAAAATCATTCAACATAAGAATTAAAATAAACCTTACTTCTGGTTTAGTATCCACCACCACTCCAAGAACATTATCCCCAGCACTGGGCACATACTACAAAATACAAATAAACTCAAGACAAATTATGATAGGATAACATTACTTTGAAAAACATATTTGCAAAACACAAAGACTAATATTCCAATTAACATATTCATATCCAATATTAACATGAAAAGCACATAAAGCTTAATACATTAGATAATATAAATGAAATCCCAAATGTGACAACATATGAATGATATAGCAATAAGCTTACTTACTCTCTTTTGGGAGGTCTCAACCCAGTATTTGTTTGGCTTCGTAAATCTCAACTTCCCAGCCTTCATTACACAAATGGAATCACCATCCTAACAAATCAAATATCCAATTTAACAAATTATCATTCAAAACTAAAACTAGGGCTGACGTCAACACTCAAATCAGCAGGGATCAATTAAAGTAATGGAGGCAAAATTGAGCATGAATATAGTGACTAACAAGTGTGTGAAACAATAAACCCTAAGAAATGGAAATTGAAATTGAAATTGGATGAACCTGACGTAGGCCGCCTCCGAGCTTGAGAGTTTGATTAGCCATGCTTGTGAGGTCCAGTATCACATCTCCTGGAACCTGAATCGCAAATAATAAATGGAAAACGGTACACATGCGCACGAAAAGAAGAAGAAGAAGAAGAAATAAAGAAACTTACGACTAATTGATCGACGAAATTTGAGGGTTTGGCTTCCATTGCTGCCGCTGATGGTGGAGAAGAAGAAAAGGGTTTAGGCTATAAGGTTTATTAAGCTTCGTGGGTAGGGGTGCAAAACAACCAGAGATGCTCGTGAGATGCTGGTCAAAGTGTGAAGAAAACTCCATTAATTCGACCTTGTGTCTAAAACTAAGCTCGTTTAATAAATGAGTCCGAACTTCACTTATTGAGCTTTAACCGCCTCATGACCATGTTTAAACATAATTTTTATAATATATATTTATTAATTATTAATTAATCTATTTAGTGTTATAAAAAATAATTAAATAACAAATATTATCTTATATATAAAATTATAATTGAAAAAATATATAAATAATAATTAATAAATAGTAAGCGAGCCAAGCTTGAACTTGAAAAAATACTCACGAGCCAAACTCAAGCTTTGGGAATAGAGATCGAAACGAGCTGAGCTCGAGCTCTATGTAAATTAAATGAGCCTAGTCGAGCTCGGGCTTGGCTTAGCTCGTTTTTCACCCCTATTGGTGGGTTTAGGCAGTTTTTTCTTTGTCTATTTACGCATGATGCTCGTCGTTGACTCGAAAAATATTTGTTCGATTTTGGTTAAGTTTGTAAACGAGCCAAACATTGAGCAAAGGTACATTCGGTTCGGTTCGATTCGGTTGGCTCAAATTAATTAATTACTAATTAACCACATATATATAAATATATATGCACACGCAAATAGATATAAATATACAATTTTTTAAAACTCTTCTAATTTTTTCCTTGTTTCGTCAATTTCATAGTTTTATTTGTTTCCATCAAGTTTTCAAGCTGCTAGAAGATTTGTTTACATGATTATTATATATCACTTCAAATTTCTTTCTTATAGAAATTTACAATCTATTACGCGATTGCCTAAATACTACTAATTTGTTTGCAGACATATTATTTACAACTTCAAACTTGTTTCTTATTGAAAATTTTAAAGTGAAAAGGAAATAAGTAACACTCTGAAATTCACTCGATGTTTGATCAAAAAAATGCTCTGTTTGATTTTGGCTTAGTTAGATTTTCGATCGATATGTAAACAAGCTAAGCAACGAGCAAGCGCTCGCTCGCTCAGTTCGGCTCAACTCATGACAACCAAAGCATGACTTACGCTCACTCACTACCTAAAGCCCAATATAATAAGAACTTCACTTAGGGGAAATGCGCCAACTGTTAAGACATGATGAGACTATACTCAAGAACTGTGGCTCAGGCCGAGTCACAGCCTTGGGATCAAACGTACAAGGAATGCATAATTGACAGCTTCACCTTCAACAGAAGTGACAAAGGAATGAAATGTGACCCTAAGGCACATGTGAAGCCCAATCACGGCCTAGAGGCTCGGCCACGGTTGGGGAGCAAGTCCAATACTGGCATTTGAAGCCAAAGATAATTACACATCTTCAATATTTAGAAAATATTCAAGGTGATAAAAAGGAATGACCCAAGCATCTGATTGGCTGATAAACAGTATGATAAGAGCACAAACCAACGAAAGGCAAGCAACCAAGGTATGCATCGTAACATTTTAAATGTAAGTAACACGTTAGAGGTATCAGAGACAAAACTTAACTATAGTGATAAAGGGCATTTGTGATGCCTGAACCCAATAATATCAAAATGAAATGTAACATTATACATAACTGCATAAGTATAACTAGTCCCAAAATGATAATCACAAGTTCCCCAAAATAAAACTTTAGCGGTCAACTTAAATGAAACAATCTTTCTATCTTTAGGATAGAGAAAACGTTTGTCACAATTCATGACCCATCTTACCATTATCAGACCCTGCTAGGCTATTAATGGTTTGTTATGATTGAAATTTTAATGGACACATTTTTTCATTGGTAAATTTAAGAAAGATTTTAAAACACGCTAAAGGGCCACTTCAGTTGATGCCGTCTCCCTGGACATAAATCCCCGTCCTTCATACGATATATACATGCTACTCTCCCCGAGGCATTGTACCCGATCGCTAGTCATAACACACCGTCATTTTTAAAACCAACAAAATCACCAAGCATACATTCAAAAACAAGAATGATATCATCAACACCAAGTGACCAAACATCCTTCTCAGTGCATTGATAGTCAGCATCATAAAGCCTGGATATGAAATTATGAACACAAGACTTACCTACCTACTATTCTCCATTTTACATCATTTTCAAACCACATAAAAAGACCCACAATAAAAAAATAATAAATATAAATGGGCCAAAAACATCTGCAAAGAGTAAAAGACAGGTGCAATAACTAGTTTGTAATCAGAAGATCTGCATACACATGGTAGACAAGACAACTATCATCAACTTGTACCTTACAACCACCACCACCCATCAATGATTGTCTAGTACCATTTCTATTCTTCTAAAATATCTATATTATTTTCAATAAACCAAAAAATAAAAAATAATTAAATAAAACTGTATTTTTTACATATCAAGAACAGTTTCATTATAAATTTTAAACACGGTTTAAGAGGTCGTGAGTTCAAATCTCTAGATAACAAAAATTAAAAGAAATTTGCCGTTGAGAAGTGTACCGGATGATGATACCCCTAAATGGGGTCCCCACAAACACTTAAAAGACACATCCGAGTGAGGTGAGGTAAACTATTAAGGTGTCTGAAAAGCATTCTATAATTGTACTAGACATCAACACTTTCTTCAAAGGGGCATATAATAATGTACAAATTCAACTTCACAAATAAAAAACTTACATAACTTACAAGTACAACACAATTTCATGAACCCAATAATGACAAACAAAAATCAAAACTATTTGATCATTTTTTTTCTTCAAATATATATATAATTATCTGTTTATCAACTTGTATAGTACAGCCAACTTGATCACCATACCTTAATCAGTAACAGTAAGAGCAGCACCATTGTTTATTGTTGGCCCGTGGCTCGAGTCAAGAAGGTGTTCCAGTGACCTGTTCTTTCTGGTTCGAACCTTTCCCGCTTCTTTTAACAACTCGGCTAACCGCCTCTTCTCGTCATCCACATCAGGGTGCGCGGTCCCGAGCTTTTCCTCCCTAATCACAACAATCCGTTCCAAGAGCGCAATTGCATCATCCAATCTAGTTTAAAAAAACAGCATTAAAACACATACAACAAAATGGTGTTTTACCTTTTAACTATCTAAAATAGTATCTGGGGGTACGTGTAGCATATACGGGTTTGTTTAGAGTTTAGACAACCCCTTTACAAACAATTATATACCTGCCAACAGCATCGTAAGTGCCAGCAAGATTGCTATAAACCGCAAGGGTATCAGGGTGATACGACCCGCATTCATGTTCCAATACGCTTCTCGCCTCTTCAAAAAGGTCAAGAGCTTCATTAATCGCGTACCGCTGAACACACGTGAGTCCCATCTGGTTCAACGCGATACCAAAAAACATGTTTTTCTTCTCGCCACTAGCACGAAGCTTTAATATCGCGCTTTTAAACGAGTTATAAGATTCTGAGTATTTCCCCAACACGTAATACATAACTCCCATTTGAGCTTCAATACCGGCAACCGTGCTTTGCTGACCTGGCACGTCGTTGTATATCTTTAACGCCTTGTGTAGCAGCTTTAACGCATACTCAAGCTCGTTCATCGACTCGTAAATAGCCGAAATATCCGTAAACCCACACGCGATTTCCTCTTGTGGGATCCCATGATAAGGTTTTTCGTATATTCGAAGCGCGTTTTCACAGTACAATTTCGAGTCCCGTATTTTGCCAATTTTGTTATGTAAATCAGCCAAACGCACGTAAACGGAAGCAACCGCAGGATGATTCTCGCCTTTTGATGATTTTAGAGCCGAGAGCGCCTTTTGATACGCGTGAATTGCCTCATCAAATCTAGATAAAGATAAATACACGTCACCGATGCTTACATCAACCGAACAAACCTCGGCTTCATGCCCGTTAGCCACCAAGGCCATACTGGCTAGCACCAGATGCTCGAGTGCAGCCTCGTGGTCACCTTTTGTTTCACATATTAGACCCATTAGTTTTCGGTCTGCTGCTTCTTCTAAAGAAGCGGGTAACCCATTTTGTTTATGGATTTCAAGAGCCGCTTGACAAAGTTTTTCCGCTTCATCAAATTGCAGAGCTTGAACATGAGCTTCAGCAAGATACCTGCCAGTTAGAAACGTCTCAATTTGGGTAAACACAAATTAGAAAACGGGTCAATTTGGGTCTACTCAACCTAGACAAGGGGTCAAAATGGGTCACTTTATGAAACTAGTTAATTTTAGATATAGCAAGTGAACCCGAGTGCATTTAGGTCAGGGCCCGCTTGACCTGAACCAAATTGATGCTTTTTTAAAACGGTCCATTTTAACCTAAACACATTTTGCTTACAAACAGTCTTGACTCGAACCAAATTGATGTCTTTTAAATTGGCTCGTTTTGACTGGAACTCATTTTGCCTACAAACCGTTTTAACCCGAACCAAATTGATCTTTTTTTAAGACGCCCCGTTTTGACCATAACCCATTTTGCTTACAAATCGTTTTGGCCCGAACCAATTTGATGCTTTTTTAAGACGGCCCATTCCAAACCAAATTGATGCTTTTTTTAAGACAGCCCGTTTTGACCCGAACCAAATTGATGCTATTTAAAATGGCATGTTTTGACCCAAACTAATTTTCCTTACAAACAATTTTGACCCAAACCAATACCATGCTTTTTTAGAACGGCCAGCTTTCCAGAACTCATTTTGATTATAAACAGTTTGACCTGAACCTGTTTTGACCTGTCACCCAAACCCAGCCGGTTTGCGAGACTTACCTACAAGTTTCACCGACTCTCGGGTCAGTTTCGCCCAAAATCTTTTTTTGTAAATCCAAACCCGATTTGTAGCACTGTAATGAGTTTTCAAGCTGACCCAACATAGAATAAGTATCACCCAATTGCATATAGCCTGCAAATTTAGCAAGTGCGTGGTCTTGAATTTGACTTTGACTTTCTTCTGTTACCAGAACATTAACCGAATTCTCGAGGGTCCGAATGGCATCACTGTACTGACCTAAGCTACAATATATGGCTGCTGTAACATGCATACACATAATAGCATCCAAACCTGGGCTCCCGTTAGTTGACTTTTCAAACGACTTTGCTGCCCGGAGAGCGAAATCGAGTGCCTTATGTGGGTTATCACCCGAAGATAACAAATCCCGAGCTTGTTTAAGCAAATGTGGACCGACAGCCGACTTTTTAGTGGGTTTTTGATGGGATTTGGTCTTAGAAACTGATGCAGAGTTGACTTCTGGTTCAATTTCAGAATCTTTCTTTGACTTCTTTGATGAATGAGATTTAGAGCTTTCTTCTTGTTCATCTTGTTGGATAATTTCAACTTCTTTAATTTCAGCTCCCACCAAATGTCTCAATTCTGAATCAATTCTCGATTCCTCACCATCCGACCCGAAGCTGAGCCGAGATGGTGATTGATCGGAACTCTGCATCTCGCACACATTATCGTAAAGCTGATCGATAGACGGCTCGACCACGACACTCACATTATTATTATTCCCAGTAGCCACATTATCAGGAGACCTGCTCAAATCCAAATTATTATCTGTTTTCGGTAAATTTCCATTCTCGGGCATTTCGTCTGGCACCCTTTGTTCATGAATCTCATCCAAAACTAACCCAGGCATCTTTCACCAATAAACTACACACAAAATACCCAAATAGTAAATTGATTTAACACCCTAGGCAAATACCCCCAAAGGGTAGATAAATTATAGATATAGTAAAAAAAATCAAAATGAACAATAATAGCATTAAATTTGATACTTTGTAATAATGGATAACAGATCATAAAGATAAGGACCAGATGTTTTTATAATCTAAGTACACATAAAAGCTTGAAAGGAGGCACTAGGCCCGGTAAAGTTTGAGCTTTTCAAAAGTAAATTGCAGGTAAGATGCTTCAAACTCATACTGCTGAATAGGATGCAGGATACAGATCTTATGTAATGTTATACACTAAAACCAATCAAGAAACAACAAACCCAGATGAAATAAAGTGAAAAAGCATATAAAGATTGTAACTTTATAAGCAGTTGACCTGCTTTAGCAGGTTATTTGCAAGAAAATCATTAAAAAGCATCAAAATTTATCAAAATCTGGGGGTAAATCATACCTTAGTGAGAACCCATGAAGAAAACTTTGACAAAATTGAAGCTTTTGTGATAAAGATTAAAGTGGAGGTAATGAGAGTGACAAAATGGGTATTATGGGGAAATACAAGGGACAAAAATGGTAACTTGGAAAGTCATTGTTGAAGAAACACAATGAAACCCAGAAGGGTTCATGCCTTTCTGGCAACTGCAGGCTTGGTTTCCTATTTGTTTGTTTGTTTGTTTGTTTGTTTGTTTGCACTTGCTAGATATAGAGGAAATGGGGGGTAGTGAAAAGACGGATTTGCCCTTGGTGGAGTGGGCTCATGTTGGTTTTTGGTTCTACTCTGTGTTGGGTAAAATGTTAGAAGAGAATTAGACACAGGGTCACAGTCAATTGTAAGGTAAGATTACTTTGGAATGGTGCAAGCCACTAGGTGGAGAGGCCTTGTTCAAGGCCAGAAATGGAATCCTAAGCAATCTTATATACTTTAAGAAGAGAATGGAGAGACAAATTAGATATCGGTGGTTGGTTTATTCTTTAATCCATATGCTTTTTTTATAATAGTTTTTTTTTTGTTTTTTTTTTTATAGGAGTTATAGAATAATAAAGCAATAAATTTGATTGTTTATTATTAAGGAAAGCTAAAAGGAAGATTCGATTATTGTTATGATTGTTTAATATTATAACATTATTAGTTTCAAATTAAACACTTATGTTATATGCAACAGGGGTTTAGGTTTCCTTTTAGAGAGAATGTAAGCAATTTATAATGGTAAAAAGGTGTCTTAGAATCGAAGAATGGTCTCTTATAGTTGTTAAATGCCATGGTCAACTTTCCGGTCCGGCATAGGTTTTTAAAGGTGTGTAAAATGAACATAGTTAGACAACACTTTTGTGTGTGCACTACACTTATCATTTTTATGGTTTTTCAAGATCATTAAGTAACATAATTTCAAGTCTTTGTTTTCCGGTTCAACCTTTGGTCTCTAGATTTAGAATTATGTGTTTGTTTATAGAGCATGGCAAATTGCAATGAAAACAGAAATGGGTCACATTAGAATTTTCTTGTTTAGTATATAATGCTATAATATTGATGAAGTGTGGTCTTATTATATTAGAGTATTAGATGCATCTTTTTACTTGCTCCGTTATGTATATTTTTACCTTTTTGGAATGTGTTTTCCACTTTTTTATTAATTTGTTTTTTATTAAAATCGATCTACTATACACGTACCACTCGTATATCAAATCTACTATATGAGTAGATGGTCATACTTGAATAGGGTATTACACCCAAAAAGTTATTTTACTATTTATAATTCTTGCTTTACATGTTTGCCTTTTATGATTTAAATAACGTGTAATTCTTGCTTTACATGTTTGCCTTTTATGATTTAAATAACGTGTATAATCAGAGAAAACATTAACTATAAACATGAACCAACTCTAAGGGTATGTTTGGTACGGGGTAATGGAATAGATAAGAGAATGGAATGAAGAAATGAATGAAATGGATCATTACCATTCCATTGTCATGTTTGGTTACCATGTAAAAATGAAATGATTAATCACTTTATCATTATTAATATTTTTATTAGTAATAATAATAAAAGATAAATAAATAATATTAATAATAAATGAATATTCATAATAAGTATTTTTAGGACCTCATGCTGCAACGAGATCGTTAAACTGTATATACATTGTGAAATGTTAACTCATCTAATTTAAAAGTAAAATATATTGATAATGTAGTAATAGTTCTAATATAATAATAATTATATTATAATATACAAAATGATAATGATAATATAATAACTATAATTAGAAAATAATAATAATAATAATATGATTATAATTTTATAATAGTAATAATGATGTTGACTTTTTGACTTTTTCATTACATGAAGGAATGAAAAAAAAAACACACATACCCAAACGAATGAAAATCCTAAAAATGGAAGGCGTTTCATACCATTTGGAATGATCCATTTCATTCATGCATGGTAACCAAATATATTTTTTCCATTTCTTTGGAATGGCTTATTACATTCCATCTTTCATTCCTCTATAACAAACACTACCTAATATTCAAATATAAAACAAGTTGATCAGGAAAATGATGTTGGTCATGTAGTATGATACTATCAAGTAGACAACCACTTGAATATAGATCAATGATACTGGCTCCTTAAAATACAACGACGATGACTGATGCGATAAATTGCATGTGTAGGCAAATCCAGGTATGTTTTTTTAGCATCGAAGTTACACGCGATAGAATGCAAATATTTTTGTGTAGAATTAGATTTGAATATTGTGTTGATTAGTTGATTAGTTGATTTTGATTTTTTTTTCTGAACCGGGGTTTTTAAAAATAGTCGAATACATGCTTGCATCTATAGGGGCACATATCGGGTTTTTCTAATATTCGGGTTCGGGTATGATATAAATCGGGTATTGAGAGAAATTGGGCAGGGTCATGTACGGGTATTGTGAAGATAAACTCAACCCTATGTACCCGGGTAGGGTATGATCAGGTTCGAGAATTGAAACCGGATATGACCAGGTATTAATACCCATTTTTTAATTTGCAATTTCTTTACACAAATTTGAATTCATTTAAAAATTAAGTTTGCTTTGTAAGTTTTAAAAATAATAAAAATATATTACAATAACCTTAAATTCACTCAATTCACTCAAATACAAATTATTTACATTATAAAATGTATTTTAAAAAAAACTTAAATATAAAAACTGTGAAGTAAACATAAAAAAATATACGCTAAAAATTCATGTATTATATTGGGTACTAAAAAATTGGTATCCGGGTACGGGTATTAAGCTCAAGTGCATACCCTATCCATACCTTACGGGCAGAATCGATTTTGGTTTCGGGTATAAAAATACCAATTCTGGGTGTCTTTTTGGGGTCCGGTTTTAGGTAAGGGTTTTTTTGTGCACCTCTACTTGCATCCCTATCTATTTTCAATCAAATAGGTAAATTAGTCTTGGATCCAATGTAGTGTAGTGGTACGAAGTTTGGGTTTCTCAGTAGATACCCATGTTTCTCAGTAGTTTGGGTTTCTCAGTAGTGGTACGAAGTTTGGGTTTCTCAGTAGAAACCCTATGTACCCGGGTAGGGTATGATCAGGTTCGAGAATTGAAACCGGATATGACCAGGTATTAATACCCATTTTTTAATTTGCAATTTCTTTACACAAATTTGAATTCATTTAAAAATTAAGTTTGCTTTGTAAGTTTTAAAAATAATAAAAATATATTACAATAACCTTAAATTCACTCAATTCACTCAAATACAAATTATTTACATTATAAAATGTATTTTAAAAAAAACTTAAATATAAAAACTGTGAAGTAAACATAAAAAAATATACGCTAAAAATTCATGTATTATATTGGGTACTAAAAAATTGGTATCCGGGTACGGGTATTAAGCTCAAGTGCATACCCTATCCATACCTTACGGGCAGAATCGGTTTTGGTTTCGGGTATAAAAATACCAATTCTGGGTGTCTTTTTGGGGTCCGGTTTTAGGTAAGGGTTTTTTTGTGCACCTCTACTTGCATCCCTATCTATTTTCAATCAAATAGGTAAATTAGTCTTTTCCAATGTAGTGTAGTGGTACGAAGTTTGGGTTTCTCAGTAGATACCCATGTTCAATCCCCATAGACAACACTTTGGGGAGGATATGGGTGACTTAATGAAGGAAAATTTGAGATCTTTGTGATCTCCAGTTTGATCCGGAGAACGTCCGGGTTTTACTACCAGTGGGCATTCGGCCGAGTGAGTTTTCCCAGGAACTGGAGATAACTAGGAGAGTAGGAGGTGTTTAAGGGTTCCGTACGGCTGGGTTGGGCCAGCTGACGGTGGCCTTTTGCCATTCGGTCACCCCGTACAAAGTACTTGGGCAATTCTCTGCTTGTTGGCCATTAAAAAAACGGTAAATCAGATATGTTCCAATGCTAACTAATGTTTATAAATCCATCTCATCTTATCATCACCTGTCTAAAATAAGTATAAGGGTGGATGAGTGCGTTCGGGGTGGGCTCGGACCCACCGAGAACGCCACCTCGGGTGGTTCGGTGCCGATAAAAAAACTCCCCGATTGGAGCAGCCACGCTGAAGACCCCGAGACATTTAAATGCTAATAATAATGAATTAACGAAAAATCAAGATTACTAGGGGGTCTACATAAATTGATTAATGGCCCAGATTGATTTTAAGTAAATAGCCCAATTGATACTTGAGATGTTTTAAGGCCCAAATTGATTTTTAATATACACAAAGTCATATTAATTTATATTAATGAAATTTAATTTTTTAAAATAAATTTTAATTTAGTTTTTACTTTTTATTTTTATTTTTAAGTGTTTTGTTTTTATTTGAAAAAGTTTAGTTAATTTACTTTTATTACTAATTGAAAGATGAATTAGGGTGAAAGATGGTTAGAGATGGAATGAGGTAGTACTGACGTGAAGAAAAGAGAGCGTGAAAGATGGTATGGACATTTCCACCGCCCTAATAGGTATTTCATTCAAAACAATGTTACCTATATGGCTATATCACCTTAAAAAGGGAATATGATATATTGAATTAGAAGCACAGATATGTAAATTTTATCTTATCTATGTGTGTCACTTCTTCTACAAACAAAAAATATTCCAACATAAGCCCAAGTAACTTAAAATGTCTCATGTAGTACATACATGACCATTAAGGTGTAACCGATTCAAGCTCATTGTTTAACTTTAGCTCGACTCCTTTCTTGGTTCTATATAAAACAACTCGGACTTGGCTTGCGAGTAATTAATACCATTTATATAATTTGAGGCCAAATAACTTAGCATATCTCGTGGTAGGGCATAGATGGTCATTAATGATCATTAAGGGTGTAAACCAGTCGAGCTGAAGCACAACTCGTTTAGAGTTCTATATCTAAAACTCAAGCTTGCCTAGTAATAGTTTTTAAACCTAAATTTTGGCTCGGCCTGGTTTGTATATCATGTATAAATATGTAATTGGTTTTAATAAATGTAATAACATTTTTATTAAACGAAGAAATGATTATTGTGTTGTAACTTATTCATTTAGGTTTCACAAGGCTAATCAAGCCCGGACAACGGTTCATTTATTAATGAGCTCTAATAAAGGCTCGAGCTCCTTTAATCTCGACTTGGTTCAACATTTTATCAAGCCGATCTCGATCGACTTGATCATAAGCCGATGGACTCTTGCACACTCCTGGCCTCCTGGGTCATAGACGTTAAATGCAATTGTTATTTTAACGACAATATAAACATGAAGAAGGTGTTATATATAGATGTTAAGTATAACTTTAGTATGTGTCCAATGATGTCCAAGAAATACATCGATTGAAGTAAATCAATCAACTAATAATTGATAGATCATAAAGGTAGAAGAAAATAACGAAATTAGCATTTTTAAGATATACCTGTATGATCATGGTATAAAATTATACATATATATATATATATATATCATACATGAATCTCTAGTGTTTAATTTTAATAACCTAAACCCTCGGAAGAGAAAGAACTGAGAATAGATGGTGTGGGTTCGAGGTGGTGACGTGATGGCGATGGCCAACGCTGTCCGTAAAGATGTGGCTACATCGAAAGGTTTATGTGCTTGTGTTTATTTATTCGTCATTCCATTTTATAATAATAAAATGATAGCAGTCATTTGTCTATAATAAAAATATCACAAACTCATAAATGTTGGATCATCATTTCACCTATCTAGTGAAGGCAAATTTAATTTAATTTAACTAAATTCAAAGGATGAGCTCGAAACTCGAAATATTCAAAACATATAATGAAACAGGTATTTGGGTATGGAATTAGGAATGGGATTATTTTTAAAAACCTTAATAGGTATTATATTAGTTAATATCCGGCTCGATTAAACGAACCTTGCATGCCCATTTACCCCTAAACGTTTCATATTTGTATTCTTCTGTTTCGGGTAGCCGAATACATCAATAAACTACCAATTCATTAATTTTTAGTTTTTCCATATAAAAACTAAAAAGAGTAAGAAATATATTTATGAATCCCAACAGACACTTTTAAACAAACTATCAGGTGTTCGTGATACCCGATAGACAGACATAAAACTTGGTTTTACAATCATGTATACCAACAATGTTTGTTAATTGACATCCCTAGCATTCAGCCAATATCGACTGGTTCAAAAAGAACAAGAACTCGAGGCAATCTTTAATTGACTGGAGGGGACAAAAAATTGTACAACGGGACAGGAACCATAATTGACAACCAAAATTTAAGAATATGAAAGCCGAAAACCATGTTGTACGTCACCAAAAACGAAATAAACGTGTCTACTTTTATCTACATTATAAGGTAAAGATGTCATCAAATTAACAAGATTTAGTTTAAGTTAACCAAGATTTAATTTCTAAGTTAACCACTAATAAAACAATACATCATAACCAAAAGTTGAATAATTACACGAAACCGACCACATTTTACCCAAATTAGCTGACTATTTTCATCGAACCACTCGGGTTTGGGGGGTTAACTTAAAATTAAATACATATTTTATCTACTTGAACCTAAAGGCTAAATTAGGTGACAGATTAGTTATGTTTTCTAGTTGACTCCAATTATGCTTTACTATCACACCTAAACAAGTATGAAGTATGAACTAAAAGCTGCTAATTATCTCCGTTTGAACAATTTATTTTGGCCATAATTGCATCTATATCAAAACTGGGTTTAAAAGGCTAACAACATGAACATGCAAAAATATAGAGATCCGAAAGCAAAATAATATTTTTAATTTCTAAATCTCAGGCAAATTAGTCAAAGTTACCAATAACAACTCCAATATTTGTAATCAGACTTACAATATCATAATAATCCATAATTGCTCAGTTCACTACCTGATAATGAAGGAACAATCAGATCACACTCACATTTGGCATAATCCATGATTAATTCCCAAAAGCAGGTCTACAGGGACCGAAACATCCACGGTCACAACCGAATGAACTGCCATTACACGGTTCATATGTTGTTAAGAAATCAGGATTTTCCTCCACACAAGCCGCATATCTCTCCAGAATCCGCACAATCTCATCAAACCCAGGTCGTTTTTCTGGTTTGCTTGACCAACACCGGGTGATGAGGTGGCGGAACGCCATTGGACATGAATCAGGTAACGGAGGTCTAGCATTCTGCAAGCATGCATATAAACAGAATTACACAAATGCATCTAACATCAATATGAAAAATACCAATATGATTTAACAAGGGGGGTTATATTCGTACATCACCTCCGAATAACACCAGTTGGCTGTCATTGATACGAGTCGTATAACCCTATACGACTCATATCAATCCAACTTTCCAGACAAGGCTGCAGAGCCAGTCACATCAGTCAAATCTGGTATTGATACGAGTTGTGTAGACCCATACAACTTGTACACCAGGATACTCATACGAGTCATTGGCCTAATACGACACGTATGAATGACTAGTTTTACGTGCAAGTCAAGCTTTTGTTCAATAAGCGTGCCAGATTCAACCAATTACTTACCACTACACAGAATTCCACCAATTATTTGATACGACATAATATTCCTCCAAAACCTATTTTATGTAGGACTATATGTTTCCTTCATTTTGTTTCAATTCTCATTTCCTCTGATTCATTGCATCACATATTATCAATTTTAATCAAAAGCTAGTTAGTGAAGTCGAGTCACGACAGTAACTATCTAACGTCAGGTGGTGAATCTTATAGCAAGATATCAATGATTTCAACCGACCAGGTTAACATTTTATAACCATATTTTCATAATCTAACTCTATCGTTGTCTTTTTTGTCCAACACAATTTGACACCGCCGACATCAATACGAGTCGAACTTGCTGCCCCATACAACTCGTATAGACATCAGTAGTGTCTGAAGATCTGAAGTTGGTGTGTACCAATATCAGCGTCCTTAAAGAAAAATACCTTCTGACAGACGGCAAATGCAGCTTGTTCTGGAGTCATGTCATCAAAAGGTGTCAAAGCAGTTAAAAGCTCCCAAAGAACAATGGCAAAACTGTAAACATCAATCTTCTTTGTGTGTTTCTTTTCTCTAATCATTTCGGGTGCCATCCAACGATAAGTACCAGTAAACCCTTTCGCACTACCGCATTGCGATTCTAAACACGAGATGCCAAAATCGGCTACTTTTACACTCATATTTTCACCGAGCAGCAGATTTTCAGATTTTAGATCCCGGTGAAGTATGCCTTGTGAATGAAGATATTGCATTCCCCATGCAATATCAAGTGCCAGCTTCAAAACTAGGTTGGGTGGCACTGAATATGGCTCCTGCTGATGAAGATATGCCCTAAGGGACCCACCCGCCAAATATTCAGTGATTATACAAAATACAGGAGGTTTTTTACAAGCAGCAACTAACTGCATTGAAACCAAAATATGATCTTTAACATAACATATACAGCCAGTTATTGATTATTATAACATTCTTTAACCACATTTATAAGTATATTACTTTACAACATGAAATATTACATTCGACTCATATGGTAATAAACTAATTAAGCTGCTAAAGAATTCACGCAACAGCGATTAAGGTAATCAAGCAAACGGATCTAGAGTCGTTGATATTATTAATTAAATACTAATCAAACTAAATAACATATAACTCATTCCTACTATTTTTAACCCAAGTAAGTATTCATCTTCAATCGAAAAATCGAGGCTTTTAAATAACTGTAACAGATTCATTTGAAGCACATCACATGACCTGAAAGTGAAAATGCAGCCCACTTTATACATGCACATAAGATGATAACTAATTTCATATACAAAGGTATAAAAAAAGGTAAAGTGGTCCCTTTGCCTTGAAAACTCATGTTACTTTCATCCTCATGCTTAAACACTACAATCATCACCTAACATTTGAAGCCTTCAAAGCAGTGCCATAAAAACTAAACTTAAACCTTTAGGTGTGACATAATTAGAAATCTAGCCAACTATACTTATGCCTATAGCCTTTCACCAACAATTGCAGCTAGCTATGAACACTTACATTGATAATATTCGGATGCTGAAGCCGAAACAGCAAGACGACTTCCGAAGTGAATTGATTCTCCAGCATCAAAGCCAAGTCCCTATCTTCCTCGGGCTGGCTAACGAGCTTAATCGCGACATCCTGCTGCTTATAAACCCCTCGGTAAACCCGACTGTGCCTCCCGGTGGCAAATTTGTTCCCAATAAAAAGTTGTGACATGTCAGCACTCCATTCGGATTCGGATTCGCCTTCAACTTCACCTCCTGATCCTTTCCCCTTAATCTCGCCTCCGGACGATACCAAATACTTAGACCAGGAAACCGCTCTACGGTACTCACCGAGTGATAATCGCCTCTCCAGCTTCCCATTGTTGGAAATTTGCTTAAACCAGTTTAATTTCTTCATCGATTATTCATCAATTACACATTATTAGGTAGTAATAATAATAATAATAATAATAATAGCTAATGACTAACTAGGATTGGATTAGTAGAGACTAGCAAAAGTAAGTGTTACTGTAAAAGTAATAAGATGAGATTAGATATGGTGCAAATTAATGAAATCCAAATCTACTACTCCGTCATAACGATGACGACGACGAACTACATCGAGAAACGTGAATGTGTACGGTCCAAATTAGAAGATAAAGAGATAGGTGTGATGTTCGTCCGGTGGTGGTTTCTCTCTCTAGAATATTAATATTATTGTGTTGTTTCTCTCACTAGAAAGTGAAGTTGAAGAAGAAAGGAGACGAAGGTTGGAGTGTGTGTTTGTTTGTTTGTTTGTTCACTACTACTACCCACAGACACAAAGAAATGCTTGTAAGTTGTAACAATACTAATAATAATAATAATAATAATAATAATCATAACGTGCGAAGATCCACTTCAAGGGAGACCGGAGGGGTATTGCCCTTGATAACGACGTTTACCCCTTTTTTACTTCCCAAACTACCCTTTTATTTATTATACCTGTATTATCTTGTAATTACAAAATATTTTATATATTTATTCTATTTTAATTAGGATTTGAAATTATCACTAATTCCCAAGTGAGCATTTTTAGCAACCGTTCATATTGATTTTAACACTCCAATTTTAACTCGTCGTTAAGAAAGAACCCAACCACTATAGGAAATAAACCCCTTTATCGTTACAATAACATTATATTATGTTATAAGAAGTTGAGACTTTAAATCCCAAGCATTAACCTCAGCCACATGTTATTGGACAAGAACGTCAATAACATTATGTTATAATATATTGTATTGTATTTATAATATATATTATTATATTGCATTACCTATTATGTTATGTTGTATTATGCTAGCGTGTGATACTTGTGTGTCACTGCCCCCGACCCTATACCTCGGGAGGAGAGTCGTGAACTCAAGCGGTGGTATCGGTGTATGTTATTATTAAAATATTTAGCAGCGGAAAATTCATCAGGATCGTAATTAGGAAAATTATCAGAGTTATAAAAACACTATGATTCTCATTTCATAAACTGAGAATATAACCCATTTTTATACAAACATAAATTTTATAGAGAGAAACCCTAATTTACAAAACACTTATTTATTCTGGTGACAAACCACTTATTTAAGCTAAAGACTCGCAGGCATCATCCTTGTCTCTCTGACAAGTCACCTGAAACATATTTAAAATATTTGATCAGTAAGAAATACTGGTGGGTACATTCATTTGCAAATGACACATTTTTACAGTTATAACGTTAAAATGGTTTTACAACTGCCTGCTTACAAATTACCGAAAGGTACTTGTCACACGACCGTATCTATGACTGTGATCATATTATTTATTGACTAACACTTGTCAATAAGCAACGTATAATAATACAAACCCCACAATACCAGTAGTAACCATCCCGTAAGTCTACAGAGACTTAGGTGTTGTTTGTTTTTCTGAAAAAGGTCTGCGTAGGCCCTTTTGTCCGTGCCGCGTAAACCACGCGCAGACATTGCCATATGTAAACTGTTTGTTTTATCGAAGACGTTCACTAAAAAACTTCAGTGCAAGCCCTTTTTGGTGCAGATTTGGAACATCTATTTCTGAGATATTGTAAGATATGCATGGGGTTAAAACACCACACCCTATCAACACCCACTATCCACCACCGCCACCCTTCGCAACAACCACCACCCACCACCACCGTCCACCACCACCACCATCTACCATCCACGATCACCGTCCTCTTCCTCCACCACCACCAGCCACCGTCGCCGTCACCACCGTCTACCACCCACCATCGTCCACCACTGGCCACCATCCACCATCGCCTTCTACCACCACCACCAACCATCGCCGCCTTCTACCACCACAACTAGCACCATCCACCACCACCCGTCACTACCACTATCACCATCCAGCAGCACCGCCACCTACTATCACAGTTCGTACACCACCACCAGTTTATTTTATTAATCTACAGGCGTTAAAAAACAAACAGTCTCTTTCTTGCATGCTGAATAGGTTTGGTCCACCTATTCTTCTACAAATGTTTGCAGATGTGGTCCGCAGTCTACAGACATTTTACCTCTGAAAAAACAACAAAATCTTAATCACTGTAAACACAATTAAAACCCTTTGAAAACATTTAGACCATCTGTCATGATTTTATAAGTTTAAAAATCATTATAGCAGTATTGAAAAACCAGTTGTCTCACACAAATGTGAGTCATATAAAAACTCGAATGTCTCACATTGTAAGTTTACACACAAATAGCTTCTTGGTATGAAACAACTTGTTAAACACAATGTAGTATATCTTGATTAGTATAAGCCCTATAATCATGAGAATAGAAACTTTACACGATGGCACAAAGTCTTACCTTGTTCAGGCAGAGCTTTTGGATTCGTATACTAAGCTTCTTTCGATCAGATTAGTTACGACTGATCAAGGGTGTTATACCAACACTCTTAATATAATAGAAAGTGTGTGAGAGAGACGTGGGAATTGAACGAGTAGAACATGCATTGGGGTATCCCTTTTATAGCTTTGCCGAGATAGCTCTAGCTATGCCACGTGGCAGGAAACGTGTCATGGCTGCGTAGCCTCCACGTAGCGTATCACGATGGGCGAAGTGGGAACCCATTGTGTAGCCTCCCAGTTGTCGCGCGATGAAATACAAAATTTTCTAGATAATTACATGTCATCGCGTATCACGAAGAGGCTTATTTCAATTCGTCGTGTAGAACGATGGGAAGATAACTAAAATATTTTATTTTCCAAAAAAATACTAAGGCGGCTCTCAAACGGCTTGCAGTGATGTGAGCGTGCGAAGTACGCCATCAAAGCGCCACATTGCGCCCTTCGCATGCGCCCGTGCGTGCCGGGTGCTTCGCACCCTCTCTAGGGCCACTGAGTGTGTCGTGTAATACAAGAACATTATCATATGAGCTCTCTTTCTTATAAAGAGCTAAAAAGTTTTGTAATCTTGTGATGTGGCATAAGAACCTACCTTCTTATTTATATCAAGGTGGAAGCATTCAATTTTCTTCCTCCATCAATGTGAGATGAAAATTGACTGATTTTATTTCTTCACTTTCCCTCTGCTTACATTTTTGGTTTGTTATATTGTGCCACGCAACGAGGTGTACTTGTTACATGGTATATCGATGTAGACTTTTAACTTAATTGACGTAAGAAGAAGAAAAAGGCACACACTTAAGTAAGCATGTCTAGAGTTTTTAATCATACAAAGTTAAATAAAGAAGGAATGTATAAGAAAATATAAAAGAAATAATATTGGTAAAAGAAAGAAAAAAAAACTTTATTAAGCTTCAAAAAGAGGTGTGATAATGCTATTAAAGTTAATGAGTAGAAACGTAAATTGTTTAAATAAACACTATTAATGTTTATGATCCATATAATAACTTTATTAAAGTTTAGGTCTAGTCGCTAAGCGCTATACTATGCAGTTAATGAAGAAAAATATCGGATATCGATTCTTATCGGTCAAGGACCGATATGTGAGATATCAACCATTATGTGGAGATATCGGTAATTTGAATATCATGCAAGATACACTAACAATTCAGTATATTTTCATACCATTAATAAATTAACCTTTTACAATTCAATATACTCTCAAATAAGAGTAGAACTTACAATCATTTAATTATAAAATATACTTGAAATTCCCTCTAAAATTAAAAACCAAATACATTTAATCAATAAAATAGGCTAGTTGTATTATTAGGTGACATGCCAAATTTGATAGCACCTTTCAGGATTTGCTATCAAACACTTTTTTTTTCTTTTTCATTCCATTCACTTTAGGCATGTATAATAGAGGTACGATCCCAAGCTACCTCAGCTTTGAAAACAATACAACATCATTGATCTTAGTGTGTATTCTTGTATTATTTGTATAATATTGTGTTTAGTATAGGTGATTGTATTTTCTTATTTATCCTATGTATTGTAACTACATATCATTGAGATTGGAATGAGAAACCACTGATTCACAATCCTTTACATGATATCAATAACCATAAACCCTATCTGCCCATACTAATATCAATAAACAAAAACCCTCAATCAATTTCTTAGATTGAGAGGCGATGGTCAATTTGATTTCGACTCGTTAAGGGCATAATAGTCAAATATTTTGACTAACAATTTTTCTATCTTCTGGTCAAAACTGGCTTTCGGGCCATAAGACTTTTTTGTTCACCATAAAATTTTGAGTGTGATGGTCTAAACCCAACTTCTAAATCGATGTTCGGATTCTGTATAGTATTAGCTCATTTAAATCTTAAAAATCTCATAACTTGAGTTTTACACATCCGTTTAACCTGACTCCAATTGCATTATTCTCGGTTTTAATTATACTTTATTGTTTCCAAGTTTTAGGTCCATTCGTTTTGGCTCGGTCCGCACGTTAAAGTTCAAGTTTCTTGTTTTCATTATTATCATTAAACTCGTTTTATTAATAAGGTGAGTAATCACTCCCCTATTTACCGCATTTAAAACTGTTTTGGGGACTTATGCATACCTATCCACAGTGGCGGAGTCCGAAAATTTTTTCTATGAGTTCAGGATTTTTCGGTGTTCGATTTTTTTCCAGCGTCAAATTTTTCGGGTCGGGTCGGTCATTCGGCCAATTAAGTAAAACGCAATATAATTACCATAACAAAAGTACATCGTCACCGTTAAAATAAAAGACAAAGTCATATTAAATAAATAAAAAAGTTTACATATTATAATTGTTTCCTACGCGTTTTCATGTATTGAAAACGAATCATAATATCTTCGATTGCGACTTTCTAAAAGACTCATTTTCAATATAGCAGTTGCAACTTCATTCGGATAACCGCTACCCATCCGAGTAGTTCAAATATTTTTTTAAAATGATGATAGAGGAAATCCAAATGAGTACATTCTTATGAGTAAAAAATAGGAGCGGCGAGGGAACTCGATTGGTCGAGTTTGTGTAATTTTACATTTTAAAAAATTTGAAGTTTGGTGTTGCATGTTCCTCCGTTTGAAGCTTCTTGCTAGGTATTGGAGTTTTTTTAATAATGTTTTAGCCTTTAAAAAAATAAAAGTGCATATAATGAATGATGACGACCATTAAACAAATACGGTTCTATATATATTATTATAATAAAAACAATAGTTTTCTAGACATATATTTTATGAATGTAGAAAAATTGACAAAACTCATCATACCATCTACTTCTCCGTGAGTGCTCTAAAATTAAATAGTGTGTACTAATAGCACAAAAATGACAAAGTAGATGAAGAAAACGACATTGTTGTCTCTCTGTAAAATTCAAGTTGTTTGTTTTTTCACCGGCGAACGGTGAAATGTTTGTGGATATTTCATGACACCGCTAGTTGAAAAAGAATAGGTTCGCTCATTAAATCATACCTATAAGTTATATATAAATCCGAAATGGACCGGGTTCGGCCGAACCCGGAGACTTGTATGTGGCTCCGCCACTACCTATCCATACTTTACACATTACATACTATACTTTACATATTACATACTATACACAACTAGCTGTGAATATTGTGTGTTGATCGATTAAATGATTATTTGCTATTTGCTTACTTGCTTATTTGTTTAATTCTAGCATTCGGAGAGGTCTATCATTGATTATGGCATAACTCATTGATTACATCTTAGTAGCCAAATCTGGATTCGCATGGCAATGGTCAAACAACACCAATTACTTGCATTTGTTTAATTGTTGATACTCACAGTATGAGTTTGCTCATTCATACATATAATATCATATTATCAAAAACTGATGATTTTCTCACTCAACCTTATATTGACAAACCTATATATTTTGTAAGCATATTGCAGGTTACCATCTGATTCGAAGGGAATGAGAAGATTATTTAGAAAGGACATTAGGATACTTAATACAAGAAAGATAAAGTGTTTTGAATTATTTATTTTTGTTATTTGTTTTTAGATTAATTTTGTACTTGTACGAAATATGTGTACTTGATTTGAAAATTGTAAATAAATAAATTAGATATTGTCATAAATTGCATTATAGTGTCTTGTGAGCTGTGAACCAACGGTTCGCACCTCGGCATTCATGTAACATTTCGGACTTTTCAAGCCCGTATTCGTTTACTCATAATTCGACCCAGGAATATTTTAGTTCATTATAGTTAATCAAGAAACAAATATTTAAGTTTCTAAAGTTCATTTTAGACCCCTCATAGTTTAGATAATGTTCACTTCTTCTTTATTGTATAACAAGATCAATAACTGACCAAACATCAAACTTCAAGGACCATTTGCGTCAAAAATCAAAACTTAGGCACCCTAGGCCGGAGCTTCACACGGTGGGCTACCCCTCCCCTACCGCACGGCGCTTTGGGATAGCTGCACACACTCGTTTCGTGATAGATCGTTTCCTAGTTCGATTTTGGTATAAAATCGATTATATTTGGCATATTTAAGTGAATTAAGGACCAAGTAAACATTATATAACTAAATTACAAGTTCTAATTCGTTTTTCTCTGCCCAAGGTCAGATCTTTATAAATAAATCGATGATTCTTTCCTTTAAATCGCATATTCTTGTTTAAACGAGTAAAAAACCCATATTTAGTTCATTATTGCTTTTCCTATATAAACAACCCTTAATCTCCTGCCATAACACTTTTGCACAAACCCTAGAGGAGCCTCACATCCGTCATACCCTCTGCCCAGCTCGTATTCTCTCGGTTTTTGCATGTTCGTTGAAGATACAAGACTTGTTCGTTGACTTTGCTTGCTTTAGGACCTTTGACTTCCGTTTCTCATCGATTCTTTCACTTTCCGGGTAAGTTGTAAACATAGGAATCGTTCATACATATTCCCTGGTCAATAAACTTCAATCAATTTTGGTGGTTGAAGGGTGTTGACTGGTCAATTCGCTTAAAACCCGTTAAATGGCAAAACAATCAACAAGTTTGACTTTATGTTTTCTCATGCTTCTGGTCGGATTCAACGTTCGGTCCAAAAGACTTTTATTCTCGTAACGCGATTTTAAGACTACTGACCAAAACCCGACTTCCGACTCGCTGTTCGGATTCTGGTCAGTACCAACTCGCTTAAACGTTTAATTCAACATAACTAGAGTTCTACTCATCTGTTTGGATTGATTCCAGCGGCATTAAGTTCTTTTTTATTTAGAGTTTCATATCACAAAGTTTCAGGTTCTGATCTGTTATCCCGTTTGACACGTATTGGACGACTCGCTTATCCATTGACTCGTTTATTCTTAATTATACTCACTTGCCTTTAATCTAAGGTGAGTTTTATCATTCCCCTATTTTACTCTATTTATTTGAATTATTTTGTTGTATTTAATTATTGTGTGTACATTTGAAATAAAATAATTAAATAAATATTGTCACATTTATATTATGATAGTATCTTCGAGCTGTGAGCAATTGGATCACGCCCCGGCATTTCCGCCTTAGGTTGGGGTGTGACAATTCCGCCGTAGGTTGGGGTGTGACATCCCACCATCACGGGTGATCAAGTAAAATTACTAACCCAGGTGCCACATTAATTCAATTAATATTATATGAATCGTTAATGGTTAGCTAATCCCAGTTCTTAGATCTTATAACCAATGTTTTCATAACCGAATTGGAAAGCAAACCGAACGGTTCACCGGTTCAACCGAGCGAACAACATTCGTCTAAAAAATGATGGTTAGGGCTAAAAATAAAAATTAAAAAAAAAGTTTTTTATAGTAAAACTGGTTCAACCTGTCCGGTTTTTCTGGTCGGATTTGTGTGACCGGTTCAGACCGTTGGCTCTCTAAGAACGCAAACTTCATAAAACCGGACCGGTCAATGAACCGAATCTTGGTGAGACCGGTTCAACTGGCCGATCCGGTTTATTCTCAACAAAATTGCTTATAACACTACCTTAACCTCGCACTCCAAACCACTTGAACTTAATAATGTCTTATACACACCTGACAGAACCTTGTTTATATACACCAGTTTAATATTAATAATTGGATATATATTTAATTTGACCCGTCTAACTTTTCTACGAAGAACTTCACATATAAACTCATTCACCAACATTGCTTCCACATTTTTTGTTTCCAAAACAATTTATAGATTTGAGTTCTAGAATTAAATCTTGAAAACGTCATGGGTGTTATATTCTTTCTTAATTACTTGAATTCGACCTTAGTGGAAGATTTGTGACAGGCTTTATCATAAATCATTGTATATGCTTTCTGCTACTAAAATAGTTTTAAGAATTGTGTTTCTAAATAAATGATAAGTGTGAAATTAAACTTCAGACTCATCATCATAAGTTGACCCGTACTAGCATTTATATTTTAAAAGATGTTAATGCATCTTGTAAAAATATCATTGAGACGACTATCATATAGATACTTTACAAGTTTTATTTTTTTTAGTCAAACTCTTATTTATGTGAGTTAAATTTCAACAAATGTAGTCTTTTAATCAAATAAGGTTGGACACTAATTTATATAGTTTAATTTGAGTATAACATATATATATATATAGGATTAAATGAACATTGTTTTTAAAAAGAAAACTTAAAAACTCCTAAATATTATTTATAAATTAAAAAAAAATTGTAGTTTCTTTTTTTCATTATTCTTATATGTTGGTATAATAAAAACATATAAGAATAATGAAAAAAAGAAACTATAAACAATTTTTTTTAAAAAGTTAAAAATAATATTTAGAGGTTTTTAAGTTTTCTCTTTAAAAGCAATTTTCATTTGATCTTACCCCTATATATACATATATACATATACATATATATATATAATGTTATACTCAAATTAAATTATATAAATTAGTGTCCCACCTTATTTGTTTAAGACTACATTTGTTCAAACTTAACTCACATAAATAAGAGTTTGACTAAAAAAATAAAATCGTTAAGTATCTATATGATAGTCGTCTCAATGATATTTTTTACAAGATGCATTAACTTCTTTTAAAATGTAAGGGTCAACTTATGATGATGAGCCTGAAGTTTAATTTCACATTTACCATTTATTTAGAAACACAATTTAATTCCAAAACTAATTAGAAATCTGTCTTAAAACTATTTTAGTAGCAGAATAAACAGATACAATGATTTATGGTAAAGCTTGTCACAAATCTTTCACTAAGGTTGAATTCAAGTAATTAAAAAAGAATATAACACCCATGACGTTTTCAAGATTTAATTCTAGAACTTAAATCTATAAATTGCTTTGAAAACAAAAAATTGTGGAAGCAATGTTGGTGAATGAGTTTATCTGTGAAGTCCTTCATAGGAAACTCAGACGGATCAAATTAAATATATATCCAATCATCAATATTAAACTGGCGTACATAAACAAGGTTCTGTCAGGTATGTATAAGACATTTTTAAGTTCAACTGATTTGGAGTGCGAAGTTAAGGTGGTGTTAAAAGCAATTTTGTTGAAAACAAATCGGATTGGCCAGTCGAACCGGTCCCACCAAGATTAATAGCGATCGAATTAATAGTGTTATATCGGGTGCCAATATCTTAACGAACAAAATTAATAGTGATCGAATTCACACCATGAATGAAAATGCCAATGATGGGTAAATAGGTTAAAACTTGAAGGGAGGGAGAAAAAAAGGAAGAAATCAAAAACGGAAGCAGTGGGACCCATACTGTGTAATGGGTGTGTCGGACTCCTTCCGTATACGGTCTCTCTTTTCATTTTTGGAACTAGTTGGGGCCATGCTCGTTGTGTTCCACCCTTCAAAGTTGGTCAAAATCCACACATTAATCCACCGATTTAAAACACACGCCGACAGAATCACTTTTGTAGTGATATCAACTTGATTGATAATGTACTGCTATTTCTTAGAAATTAAATTAAGAGTATTGTGACCAAGTGAATAATAATGTAAATTTTAGAGTAATATATAGGTTTATGTTTGTTAAAATTAAAATATTAAATCACATTTTCTTAAATTTAAAGACCTTTAAATAAATACTTCTAGTTGTTTTTTCATTTCATTTAATCTTTAAATGACTTAAAGAAAGTAAAGAAAACGGAAGTTTTGTAGTTCTTTTGAAGTTTTGTAACCTTTTCTTTTACCTCTTGTAGTTGTTTCTTATTGTTTTATTGTTATTAACTAGGTTAGAGCACGTGTTGTACACAGGTGTAAAATATAATAAAAATAAAAAAATATTATATATAATACGTAAATTCAATTGTTTCATATAATAATTTTTATTTATGACTTTTTAACTAACTTTTTGAAATATTATGTACTATGATTTTAAGTTAAAAACCAAATCTTGATGTTTGATTTATTTCAAATAAAATATAATGCCGATATTGTTATATTAAATATTGTGCGTATAAAAATGATATTTATAACAAAATGTTGTCACAAATTTAAAAACTAGATTTACAAATACTAAGGTTTTGTTGTAAAGAAAATAAATAAAAATATATTATATTTTAAAATAAAGAGAGAAACGATGAATAATTTTAAATGGTTGTGTTAAAGATTTATGAGAAGACAATGTCATATTGTGAATTATAAAAATGTTAACAATTAAGAGCATGTTTGGGATTGAGTTTGAAAAATGCTTATTGGCTTATTGATGCTTTTAAAAAGCCAAGAAATTAAAATGTGTTTGGCAATCACAAAAATATTTCTTATTTTAGCCTTTTGAAATAGTTAAAAAGTAATTTTCCAAAAGTCGCAAGTCCTAGCTTTTCAAAATAGCTTTTTGAGAAAATCAATAAGCCAATAACCATTTCTCAAACTCAATCCCAAACATGCTCTAAATATAATTTTGGGTTTATACTTGAAAATAAATCACATTTATATATGTTAAGTCAAAAATCAAACACAATTACCATTTTAGTGGAGTTGGTAAGCACATTTGGTTTGAAACATGAGGTCTTAGATTTGAAACCCATATCACACAATAATAGATTTTTCAAATTTTTATAAAGCCTTACGGGCCATGGGTTATAATAGGAAATGAGTCATGGGTCATAATATAATAGAATATAGTGACGTGACATCTACTTGGCATTCTATGTGGAATGCCCAGTTAAATGCCATGTGAACGATTTGTGTTGCTTTAATAGTATAGTTAAATTAAATTTGATTTATTATGATACATGAGGTTTATTAGAATATATTAAATTATTACCAGAAGAAGAAGAAAAAAATAAATTGTTTAATTTTTTTATAAATCATTTTATTTATTAAATACGAATATGTATGTTGTGTATATAAAAATCACCAAACTAATTAGTTCATCTTTTCTTACTTTTAACCATTTGATGTGCCTAGATTCTTACAAAAAAAAACAAAAAAAAAGATAAATAAATATCGTATTATAATTGAATTTTATTTTTAAAATTTATAGATTATGAAAAATGAATGTTTTATTTTGTTATGTGTGTTCTTGAAAAAAAAAAACAAAACAATGTTTTGCCGAACCCTCACATATAAACATAAAAGGAAAATTCTTAAAATAGCTAATTTTAGAGAAAAAAATCCCTAAAATAATCAAAAAGTCTTGATTATTCTCAAAAAATTTGGATCGAGTAGACACATTGGGAAAAGATCTTTATTATGAGAGAGCAGACCAAACTCTTAAAAATATGGAAGGAGCATATCAAATATGAGAACAATGTTAATGGAAAAAGCCAGATTTTTGAAAATATTGAGGGAACATGCCATATTTCTTTCTTAACTTTTCTTCTCAAAAGACAATCTCCCCAGACGATTTTATTATGTTTCCTAATTGGGCCGTACAGATTTTCAAATTCTTGTAAAATCTGTCTTTTTAATTTCGTCTTGAAAGACGCATTTAAGAGAAATTTGTTATGAGAAGATCAGATTTTTCTTTTCTTCAAAAGCATCTTCTTCTTCCATTCTTTATGTTATATATATATATAACATGGCTTAAGTTCATGCGAGAAGTGTGAGAAATAAATTCAGCCAATCGCAATTTGCTTTTTTCTTTTATTATTTATTTTATTACAACGATATATTAGTAAAAAAATTGGATTTTGTAATTTTGGTAACAATTAGTTACACATATAAAGTGTTGAAGTGAATGCTAAATATGCAGGAACACGTATAGGTGTCACACATATATATTTTACACACACTTAATTCTTCACATGAATACTTATATATTCGTAATAATTCTACACAGCAAATCCAACATAAAAATCTTTTAACAATAATATGACACTGTATAACTGAAAACCTACACAAATGTCACATGTGTTACAAAGTAGATCCAACACATATAAACACAATCCTACACAGTAAACATTTTATACTTGCACTCCTAACAATGAAACATAAGCATACATCACATTCCTACACAACATAGTTTGCTACCAAAAACGTAATAAATACACAAATGGCACATATGATAAAAAAATGGCACCGACAATACATGTTTGCACTTATATTAGTATGCCTACACATATAATATAAATCCTACACAAGCACAAGAATGAATATTAAGTATGCAGGAACACTTAATTCTTGTCACACATATTTTACATTTTACACACACTTAATTCTTCACATGAGTACTTATATATTCGTAATAATTCTATACAGTAAATCCAACATAAAAATCCTTAACAATAATATAACACTGTATAAAACTGGAAAGCTACACAAATGTCACATATGCTACAAAGTAGATCCTACACATTAAACATTTTATACTTCCACTCCTAAGTCCTAACAATGAAACAAAAACAAACATCACATTCCTACACGGCATAGTTTGGTACCAAAAACGTAGTAAATACACAAATGGCACATATGATAAAAAAAATTACACCGAAAATACATGTTTGCACTTATATAAGTATGCCTACACATATAATATAAATCCTACACAAGCACAAGCACAAGCACAAATATATTTGTACACTAGTTTGAGGCTCGTGCATTATATAGGTAATTGATGAAAATTTTAAACTCTAGACATTAAGTGAAATTCAGTTAACAAAAAGATCATATATTGTTAATAAAATTACAATTTACATTAAAATTGTAAAATTTACATAACTAAGGTTACATAAAAATGTTAACAAATAAGTAAAAAATTTTCTTGCACACTAACTTTTTGTTGTATTGGTCGATATATATTATTTATCAAAAATCAAAATCTTTAGTCCATGTCTTCTTGTAACTGTTGATAAGGTAGCATATAGGTTTGCTCACGTATAGTTGTCCGTGTGACAAATAAGATTCTTTCAAGTACATACCAACCCTAAATAATGATAAATATATCAATGAAACTAACAAAAAAAAAATACTCATACACATAAAATATCATACATTTTAAACAATTAGTATGATGTCAATTGAAAAAATCATCTGTTCTTGTTTATCCAAAAAACATGATTATCCCAAAAACCAGATTACCTGAACTTTGATGATATAATAATCTTTAGAATTTGAAATTGATTGATCATGATAAATTTATTGTCGTTAATATTTCGTATATGACAAATTTTTAATTGATTTTATATTTTACTATTAAAAGTTGTATAATCAAGCAACATATAAAATCGAAAATTAAAATATAATAAAATGATTTGTTTCATTTCATATGAATGCAATTCATAGGAAAATGACAAAGGCATACTAACCTTAAAGCCATTGTTCAAATAACAGTGATTATTATGAGTTAGGATAATATTAGAAGATTTAAAGTTGTATAAAGTGAAGGTAGTGATTCTTATTCATAATAGTTCAAAGTATTAGATAAAGAATGTTTAAATTTTGAATACTAATCCCGTGTTATTAGTTAATATTATAAAAAGTAGTTGAAATACTTAATTAACCGACACACACACACACACACAAAGGATTAGGTTCATTTAAGAAGTGTTTCTTATTGTGAGAAGTGCGAGAAATAAATACAACAAATCACATTTTTTCTTTTATTTTATCATTTATTTAGTAACAAGGGGGTTATAGTAAAATGTGCATTTATTTCATATTTGGTAGGTTATTATATATGGAGAAGTTACAAGTAATTTGTTTTTATATATTTTTTAAAATATAGTCAAATCAACCTATATTGAATTCTTGTTTTTTTATTTTATTATATTCAATTTTGTTGATTTATCAATTTTATTTTTTTTATTCTTGTCATTTGAATTTCATACATTTATCCAGGTAATGGTTCTTAAAGCCAATAGCACTGATAAATTTACACGCTACATAATTGAGCATACACATGAACAAAATTACATATACAAAATTCGAAATATCACCTACATAGTACATATGCGAACTTGCATGGCACATAAATGAACCTACACACGATAAAAAAAAATACACATACACCATTCGAAATACCACATATACATTACATATATGCGCCTACACAATAACAAACCTATATAGTACATAAATGAACCTACGCACGACAAACATTACACATACACAATTCGAATTACCAGATATACAGTACATATACGAACCTACACAATACATAAATTGTAACGCCCGTTAATTCCGGTTTCAAGAATTAAAGCTTGTAGAGTATGTATAATTCTCGGGATTTATCCGACGTTTCTCGAAAGCCTTTACGTCATCCCGGTACGTCAAATCTCTTAACATTTCTTCCATTTCCGGGGGCTAGAATGGAAATGTTTTACAATATAACATTAAACAAAAAAAAAACCCTAATCCAATGTGCAGCTGCCGATCGGCCACTTGACCACCCCCCTTCTTTGCTTCGACTTTTTGATCGATTCCAAGCTCCTAGAAGTAGTTCAATGTATGTACTACAATCCCCAACACTCTTTTTGATCACCCCTAATCGTTTTGATGCTCAATTTTGCCGAAACTTTTCGTTGGACAGATTTTCGGCCAAGGTGTAATTGACCCACTTCCCGTAGATAAAAATTAGAGTTTCCGGTGTAGAAAGATCCCCAGGTATGGCATTTACATCATATTAAAATTTCGTGGTCATTGGAGGTGTTTAGGTCGGTCAATCGATTTTAGTTCGAAAACTAGGGTTTATCGGGTGTAGATTTGCAAATTGTTGAGTTTGATGCGTTAATTGATCGGGTGACCGACCGAATCAGTTTGTACAGCCCTAGGGGGGTTTAAGGGCTGTGGAAAAATTATTTTTTTTGATGCTCGGGGCTGTTGTGGTTAGTGCTTCGTCAATCGAGTCGGCGGTGCGCGAAATTTCGTTTAAATGTTAAAGTAAGAGTTATAAAAAGGAACCGTCAACCCTATCAACTCGGGTGACATAATCTTGATGAATGAAAAGATTTAAAATGGAATTTGGTCCATTTGGGGCTGATTCGTTTAACCAATGGTTTTAAGGTTTATTACACGCTCATTCGACCCGATTTGATTACCCTTGGGCCAAGTTGTTGGGCCTTGGGCCAAGTGTTGGGCCTTGGGCCAAAGTGTTGGGCTTGAACAACCCATTAGGCAAGAGTGTTCTTACGGTCTAGTTTAGTAACGTGTTGTGTATAATTTACAGGCCTTTGCTTGTGATTGTGCACTTAGGGATTTCCTAGCTCATTGCAAGTGTTCGATTGATTCCAGGTGAGTTTATGATGCCCTTTTTACTCTTTTTACTTTTGGGCTAGCATGCACACCTAAGTGTTTTCTTACATGATGAAATGTTTTAAACAAATTTATATAGGCTTGCTAGAATATGGTAGGCCTTGGGATGTTATATATATGTATATACATTATTGTTTGGCCTATATCTGGCGATGTTGTGGTCGTTTCGACTACTGATGTTGTGTATGCTTACTTTGTGTTTGCATGCACTGATGTTACGTGTTTGGGTTGTACGTTTGCTCGACCCTGATGTTATACGTGGATATTATATATATATACTGTGATATATATAGAGATGTAATTGAAAGGATGTTTACATATACATTTTGTATATGTATGTATGAGGATGTTTAGTTTTCGGTAATGATGATTTGATGGATGCACCATTTTACTTTTTAAAGCTTTTGGTATGACTATCATAACTATTACCACTGATATTATTTACTTAAAACTTGAACTCACCCAACTCAAGCTGAATTTGTGTGCATGTTAGTGTGAGTTTCAGGTTAGGAAGATGATGCCTTATCGCTTGGACGTGCATGAAGCTACTTGGACGGTGAATGGCATACGGGAATTGAAGTTTTACTATTAAACAGTTATTTTTAAAAGTTTTTATTTAAAGATAACTATGTTGATTTTGGGCAAAATTCCCGGGTTTTGGGAACTTATTTTATTATTTATGTTTTTCGTTAAATTATACTCTGAGATGTTTGTTGTAATGGAAGAAACCGTTTTTGTAAGGCCCCGAACCCGGTGACCCTACTTTAGCGTCGGATTTACTCATAAACACAGTTCTTCAAATCAGAGTTTATTAAAACTTTTCGCGGAATATAAAACATCAATCATTTGTTACAAAACATTAAATCTTTTCTTTGATACCATAACACAAAACTTTATATTTAAAACATCTTTACTTCTTTCTTCAGATGCCAGCCGTTCAATCCATGCCGTGTGTCATCCTCATGCTAACTCTATAATCAGCTCGCCTGCGTGCATACTAAAAGTCAGCTACGCTGAGTGAGTTCTAGTTAATCAAGCAACTTATCATACAACCACTTCATACAATATATACGTATCCGAAGACACATAGTCCACTGTCTAACATGCCACTGTTTAACCACTTAATTACCCCTATAGCTTAGCCTCTTAATTACCCCTACAGCTTAGCCACTTATGACACTATATGCCACTTGATGCCACCTTAATAACGAAGTCACGTATAGGCTTACCCTACCACGTACTATCGTCATGCCACTAACACTCTTACTAGACTCTGCCACTTCTATCACACTCTACCACTACTTGTCAACAGCACTCTTTATACCAATACAATATTTACATAATAAGCAAGTCGCATCATAGAATACATACACACTAACAACCACTTGACAATCACTCTCCTTGACGATGCGTGCAATATCCGAAGACCGTTCACGTACCGACAAGCATTACATAATAGTTACTTGTATAACATCTATACACTTACCACTTAAGGTAAGTGTATTCACACTTTCGCACCTAACCTGCTTAACTTACTACTTAGCCTCTTATTTACACCTACCACCTTGCCACTTTGCCACTTTAATAACGTATAATGTTATGCCACTTTGCCACTTAATAACGTAAAGCGTTATGCCACTTTGCCACTTTAATAACGTAAAACGTTATGCCACTTTGCCACTTTAATAACGTAGAACGTTATGCCACTTTGCCACTTTAATAACGAAGGCACGTATAGGCTTACCCTACCACGTACTATCGTTATGCCACTAACACTCTTACTAGACTCTTGCCACTTTTAACACACTCTACCTCTACCTGCCTATATCACACTTCATATCAGTTCGGTATTTACGTAATAAACCAGTCACATCATAACATTCGTACACACTATCAACCACTTGGAATTTACTATCCTCGATATATAATATTAGTACCTTTATTTTTAACCTGACAGTACGCGCAATATCCGAAGATCGTTCGCGTACCGACAAGCAATCATTCATATCCATCACATATATCACATATGGCATACACTTATCACTTAGGATAAATGTATTAACAACACATCGAGTATGCACACAGCCCCGAAAACATAACAAGGAATGGGGCTAGAAACTCACCTGGACTCTGCTTCTTCCTCTGATATCTGTAAATCCCTTCTTTAACTGAGCTCGGCTGACTGTACAAGTTACACGTATCAATACTCGCCTGATCTAATCTGGTGGTCTAGTATTAGCTTACTTTTACTTATCGTTTTTAATTTATTTTTTAATCGAACTTGGCTTTAGGCGAAGTTAAACCTTAGGCGAACTTAGCTTTACAGCGAAGTTGTCATCAGGCGAACTTGGCTTCAGGCGAAGTTGTCATCAGGCGAACTTGGTCTCAGGCGAAGTTACCAGTTAGGCGAACTTAACTTTACAGCGAAGTTGCCATCAGGCGAACTTAGCTTGCAGGCGAAGTTCATCAGGCGAACTTAGCTTGCAGGCGAAGTTGTCATCAGGCGAACTTGGCCTCAGGCGAAGTTACCAGTTAGGCGAACTTAACTTTACAGCGAAGTTGCCATCAGACGAACTTAGCTTGCAGGCGAAGTTCATCAGGCGAACTTAGCTTGCAGGCGAAGTTCATCGCTTTGAAGGCGAAGTTGCCCAGATGAAGGCGAAGTTGCCCAGATAGCCGCTGTTTTAGTTTCGGATCAGCATTTCGAGCGATTTTAACACCCTTGCTATTGTTCAATATCACCCACTACGCTTCCCGACCATTTTCGGTCGTTTATACACTAAAAAGCTTGGATCTTTAAACTTCAAAGATCAAGAACCATACCTTTTTGGGCTTGTTTGGATCTCGTTTACTTGCTTAATCACAACCAACCGCTCTCTCTCTCTCGGACCTCGCTCTCCCTCTCCTCGGCTGCCGCCGGCGGTTGTAGGTGGTGTGTGTGTTTTTGAGTGTTTTTAGGAAAATGATGGAAATGAAGATATTTTGGGGTTTTAGGGGATATTTATATCCCTTAAATCCCATTCTCATTTAACCCGTCTCCATTAATCCAACGCTAGCCCGACTCATACCAACTCCTACTCTATTATTTATTTCCTGACAACCCGAGTAAACTTTCCCTCTATTAGTAAGTAATATAATTAATATCACTTTGAAATTACGGGATGTTACAGTTTTCAAGTTTAATTATTTTCCTAAGTGTTTTGTATGAATACCAACTATGGGGTGTAACACCCCGACCAAAGGCGGATTATACATCGGGGCGCCACATATTGCTTCATTACTCGCGACACTATTGGTGTCAATATTTATTTATACACATTTTATCGCGCACGCGCAGCGGGGAAAATAAAGAACATAAATCAAACATAAATCAATATATTATAAATTATAACATTCGAACAACATTAACTTGTCTTGATACATTTTAATTCTAAGTCCAAAAGTAAAAACGTCCTACGTGTCCACAAGCTCCAAAACAGCTACTGCAAACCTGAACATGTGTTAAAATAAACGTCAAACACTTGCGTGTTGGTGAGAAATCAAGTTTAATACAATACATAGATAATCATAAATCTGCGCGCAACACGTGTATGTCTAGAGTTTAACAAGGGTGTAATCAGATTGTGATCAAGCCTAAGATAGTTCATAGATCATAGTTCAATCCATGCTCCCAATTGAGCATAAAAACGAGAAAACATCTGTGCAAGTGTAAACAAAGAAAACCGTAAACGATAGGTCTCCCGTGTTCATCTAATGGTACCAACGGAACTGCGGAATAGGCCGAACAAAGCGGTTAATGATACACACATACAAATAAACAGCCAAGTAAACGTCCTCAACACATGGGATACTGCGCGACTAAAGTTCATAAACAAGTTTAAGACTCTAAGTTTTGTACAAACACATGAACATCCCAAAACATTAAAACTAAAAAGGGATTAGGTACGAGATTACTCACTTGATAATCGGTGCGGTGTAAGATAAAGCAAGAACCAACTTTAAACAAGTACAAGTTAACCTATAAACAAGATTATTGTTTTAATGATTTGTTTTAAGTCTTGATTATAAGTTAGCATAATTAATAAGTAAATTATTATATATATATATATACATTACCGGAAAAGCAGGGCAGAACGGAGGAAGACGGAGGCAGAGAGGGAGGGAGGCGGCAGGAGGACAACGGCAGAGAGCAAAAAGGGAGGAAGAGATAATAAGTGTAGTGTGTGAAGTGTTAAGAAAATAGTACTATATATAGGCAAACCCTAGGGGACACAAACCCTAGAAAAGATCTCCAAAAGTAAAAGATTCCAAAAGCAAAAGATATCAAAAGATATGGTAGCAGGGAAAAAGAGAAAAAGGCTGACAGGGAACAGTAAAAAGGCATGGGCAGGTCAGATAAAGGTACTGGTCAAGCATGGAAAAAGCAGATCTCAAAAGATTATGTCAGTCACTTTATCTGTCAACCAATGGGGTTGGCGCGCATGCTGCGCCGAAAGTAACTTTTCAGACATAAAGCAGATTAGGTCAACAGCTCAAAAGATAAGACAACACAAAAGCAACGGCTAGATTTAAACAGAAGAAAACTCGAAGGATTCAGCGCGAGAAGGCTAAGGCGCGAAGGCAGACACAGAAGGTCAAGAGAGCGCGAGCGCGAAGGCAGACAGAACTAACCTTAACGCGTCGCGGAAAGAACTACCATTTCTAAGCGCGCCGCGGGAAGAATCACATTTCTTAGCGCGCCGCGGGAGGAACTAAAATTCCTAACGCGCCGCGGGAAGAACTATAATTCTTCGCGCGTCGAGGGATGAACTACAATTCTTAGCGCGCTGCGAGAAGAACTACAAATTCTTAGCGCGTCGCGGGAAGAACTACCGTTCTTAGCGCGCTGCGAGAAGAATTACAATTCTTAGCGCGCTGCGAGAAGAGTTCGTCTCGCGTATCGCTGAAACAGGTGGTCTTCACGCAGGATTCCTTGTAAGGAGTCTGGTGCGTGGAGCTGCGCAGACAACCTTAGGCGGGAAGGAACAAAGGACAAGCAAAGAGTTAGAAGAAAAAGAGGGAAACAAGGCGTAAGGGCGGGACGGCGACAAGAGGGAAAAGAAGGCGGAAAGAGAGAAGGAGAGGGACGGGACGGCGGAAAGAAAGAGAGAGAAAGAGGCGGGAAGGAAAATATATATTATTATTAAAAGTAAAATATAAGTATAAATAAATACTAAATCATAAAAGAAAGAGACCGGGTCAGAGAAACGGGTACCTGGGTCGGGTCGGATCGGGGCAGATGTCACAGTCTCCCCTACTTTAAGAAATTTCGTCCCGAAATTTATCTCGAAGTAGGTTGCGCAGAGAACAGGTGCGGGTACTTGATCTTCATTTGATCTTCCCTTTCCCATGTAAACTCGGCTCCGCGCTTGGACTCCCAGCGAACTTTCACGATAGGGATACGACTGCGCTTGGTTTGCTTTACCTCGCGATCCATAATCTCAACAGGCTTCTCAACGAAATGCATAGTTTCATCAACTTGAACTTCATCAAGTGGAATGTGAAGGTTCTCGTCGGCTAAACACTTCTTGAGATTGGATACATGGAACGTTGGATGCACATTACTGAGCGCGGGCGGCAGGTCAAGTCTGTAGGCAACTTTTCCCACACGCGCGAGAATCTTGAATGGACCAACATAACGAGGAGCAAGCTTACCTTTCTTCCCAAAGCGGACAACACCTTTCCAAGGCGACACTTTGAGGAGAACAAGATCACCAACTTGAAATTCGAGAGGCTTTCGCCTACGATCTGCGTAACTCTTCTGTCGGCTTCTGGCAGTCAGCAGATGATCACGGATCTTGGCGATTTTATCGGTTGTCTCTTGAACAAGTTCGGGTCCTGTGATTTGAGTTTCACCCACTTCGCTCCAACAGATCGGGGAGCGGCACTTTCGACCGTAAAGTGCTTCAAATGGGGCCATACCAATACTGGAATGATAGTTGTTATTATAAGAGAACTCGATCAAAGGCAGGTGCGAATCCCAATTACCTCCAAAATCAAGAACACAAGATCGGAGCATATCCTCAAGAGTTTGAATAGTTCGCTCAGACTGACCGTCAGTCTGAGGATGATATGCCGTACTCATGTCCAAGCGAGTTCCTAGCGCAAATTGGAGAGATTTCCAAAAGCGAGATATAAAACGGCCATCGCGATCGGATATGATGCTCAAAGGAGTACCATGGCGGCAGACAATTTCCTTGACATAAAGCTGCGCGAGTTGCTCAACACGGTAGTTTTCACGAATGGGCAGAAAGTGAGCAGACTTAGTCAAACGATCCACTATTACCCAAATGCTATCATGTTTGCTTGCTGTCAAAGGTAACTTGGTAATAAAGTCCATCGCTACACATTCCCATTTCCACGTAGGAATTTCTGGTTGTTCGAGCAAACCAGATGGGCGTTGGTGTTCAGCTTTCACTTTAGAACAAGTCAGGCATCTAGCTACGAACGCAGCAATATCCTTTTTCATACCGGGCCACCAATAAGTAATGCGCAAATCCTTGTACATCTTATCAGTGCCAGGATGAATAGAATACCGAGATTTGTGCGCTTCACTCAGGATATCAGCGCGAAGATTCCCATCAAAGGGAATCCAGATGCGATTAAGATAACAGAGAATTCCACTCAGATTAGGGACAAAGAGTGCTTCCGCGCCACACGCTAACTCGGCGCGAAGGTTTCCATTACTGATGGATGCGCGCTGCGCGTCACGAATACGCGATTCAAGGTTGCTTTGGATCGGCGCAAAGTGAAGATGCGTGCGCGGCAAAATACAGTTAAGCTGGCAGGGTTTTCGGCTGAGCGCATCGGCTACCACATTAGCCTTACCAGGATGATACCGGATCTCACAATCGTAATCGCTGATGAGTTCGTTCCATCGGCGTTGTCTCATGTTAAGTTCCTTTTGATCAAAGATATGCTGAAGGCTTTTATGGTCAGTGTAAAGGATACACTTAGTACCATAAAGGTAGTGTCTCCAGATCTTCAAGGCAAAAACAACTGCACCAAGTTCGAGATCGTGAGTTGTATAATTCTTTTCATGAACCTTAAGTTGCCTTGATGCGTAAGCGATAACCTTGCCTCGTTGCATGAGAACACAACCGAGACCTTGGTTGGATGCATCGCAATACACGACAAAATCATCATTACCCTCAGGTAGCGCAAGAACAGGAGCTTCACACAACAAACGCTTGAGTGTTAGAAAGGCTTCTTCTTGCTTCGAGCCCCAAATATACGGTTTACCTTTGTGCGTTAAAGCTGTTAAAGGCAAAGCGATCTTTGAGAAGTTCGAAATAAATCGCCGGTAGTAACCAGCTAAGCCCAGAAAGGAACGGATCTCGGAAGGAGAGGACGGCGTAATCCAGTTCTTGATTGCTTCAATCTTGGATGGGTCGACATGAATACCCATCTTGTTTACAACATGACCAAGAAACTGTACTTCATCAGACCAAAATTCACACTTGGAAAGCTTAGCATAGAGTTGTTCAGCTCTAAGCTTTTGCAATACCAATCGGAGATGTTGCTCATGCTCGGCCTTGGTCTTAGAATACACCAGAACATCATCGATAAACACAATCACGAATTTATCCAAGAAAGGCCTACACACCCGATTCATTAGATCCATGAAAACGGCGGGTGCGTTGGTTAGACCGAAGGACATGACCAAGAATTCAAAATGGCCATAACGAGTTCGAAAAGCAGTCTTCGGAACATCTTCATCGCGGATACGCAACTGATGATAACCAGAACGGAGATCGATCTTCGAGAAACAAGAGGCACCTTGGAGTTGATCAAAGAGGTCGTCAATACGCGGTAAGGGATACCGGTTCTTAATGGTGAGTTTGTTCAACTCGCGGTAATCAATACACATGCGAAACGATCCATCTTTCTTTTTAACGAACAACACCGGAGCACCCCAGGGCGAAGAGCTAGGGCGAATGAATCCTTTAGCAGTCAACTCTTGAAGTTGGCTGGCCAATTCTTGCATCTCAGCGGGCGCAAGACGATAAGGAGATTTAGCTACGGGGGAAGCACCAGGGACAAGATCAATACGGAACTCGACTTCACGAGCGGGAGGGATACCAGGAAGATCATCAGGAAAAACTTCAGGGAAATCACGCACAACAGGGATATCGCGAAGCTTCTTCTCTTCAGCAGGCTTAACCACATGGGCTAGGAATGCAATATACTTCTTCCGCATGAGTCTTTGGGCTTCGGCGCAAGACATAAGTTTAAGACCGCGGGAGGGTTTTTCGCCGTAGATATGAAGATCACCATTTTCTCGAGGTATGCGAATAAATTTCTTGGCGCAAATAACTTCGGCGCGATTTTTCGAGAGCCAGTCCATACCAATGATAACATCAAAGCTTCCAAGAGGCATGGGGATGAGGTCAATCAGAAAATCGTTTTCGTTAAGGTTAAGCGTGCAATCTTTAATCACAGAGTTAATTAAAACAGTTTCGCCATTAGCCAATTCAACTGAAAAATCTTCTTTTAAATCATTGCGCGGTCGCGCAAGCTTCTGCTCGAAGGCGCGAGAGATAAAACTTCGATCGGCGCCAGTATCAAAAAGTATAGAAGCATAAAATCCGTTAAGTAAAAATGTACCATTAACTACGTCATTATTCGCTTGCGCTTGGTGCGCGGTTATGTTAAAAGCTCGTCCACGCGTCACTTGGTTCGAAATCTGGTTCACCGGATTCGCTTGTGTGATTTGCACTTGTAGTCTCGGGCACGCGTTCCGGAAATGACTGGGATCACCGCAGTTATAGCACGACCTGGGTCGTGGGTTTTGGTAGATTGATTGTGGGTTCTGCGGGTAAACTGGTGGTATTGGCGCAGTTGGGTTGGCGGAAGGGACTCTACAGTATTCGGCAGAGTGACCAACGCGGCCACATCGGTTACATTGTCGACACGGGGTTTGGGTTGGGTGGTGAAGTCTACAGGTTGGGCAAAAGGGTTGATTTCCTGTGTAAGATTTCTTAGGTGGCGGGGCAGGGAGTGCTGGATTGGTTAGGGCATAGTTGTGAACTACAGGAGGAGTTGGGTAGGCTGACAGTGGGTTAGGCGCGTAAACTGGAGGTTGGTAAATGGGTTGCTGGGCAATGGGCGGGTTGGTAAGCGCATAGGCCTTGCGCCTGCGCTTGAGGTTGTTACGGTTTGAGGGTTCAGGTTTGGTTTCTGTTGGTTCAGGGACAGTCTTGGTGAGTTTGGTCTTCTCAGTTCCCCGCAGGAACAGGGTTCCTGCTCTGACATGGTTGTCGCTGAGCACAGCGGCCAACTCAATGGCGTCAGAGAGGGTAACTGGGTTTCTGGCCCATACAGAATCTTGAATTTCCATGGGGAGTCCCCCAAGGAATTTCTCGATTGCTCGGCGTGAAGGGGTAACAAGGTGAGGGACAAGCAAACTTAGTTCATGGAAGCGCGTCGCGTACTCGCGCGCTTCACCGCTGTACTGCTTAAGATTCCAAAATTCTTCCTCCAGGCGCTTAACTTCGTTGGGAGGGCAGAATTCTCGCGTAAGAATTTCCTTGAATTCCTCCCACGTCATGCTAGAAGCAGCCTCTGCGCCACGCGCATGAGCTACTCCATTCCACCATGTAAGCGCTCTGGATTCCAGGACACTGGAAGCATATAGGGTTCGTCTGTCTGAGGGGCATTGGGTGTGAAGGAAAGTGTTTTCTATTTTCTCAAGCCACTGGAGCATCACGGTGGCTCCTTCAAGACCTGTGAACTTTGGAGGGTTACCCGCGTTAAAGGACTTAATGTTATAACTGGAGGTATTGTTTTGGCTCAAGGCTTGGGCTATTGCGGCGGCCATTTCCTGGGAACGTTGCTGTCTACGCATGCGCGAGGCTTCTCTTCTCTGAAATCGGCGAGATAGCGGAGGCATTCTATAAAAATTTTAATTTTAGTTAATACCTTGGTTTTAGCGCAAAGTTTTAATCTCATAAAGCTTGGTTTCGCGGAGTCAGTTACTGTCAAAAGTTAAAGTAAAATAAATGACCCTAAATGCAGACTTAATAAAGGTAACAAATTCGAATCAGAAATCGACAATTCATGTATCACCATGACTTTCCGAATTCCCAATTTAAAATATACGAGTAAACGAGTATTGGAGATTGACAATTCATGTATCACCATGACTTTCCAATCTTCAATATAAAATATACAAGAAAATGAGTATTGGAGGTTGACAATTCATGTATCACCATGACTTTTCAAGTCTCCAACCTCAGAACATAATCGTAAATGGAAATTGAAAATCAACTATTCATGTATCACCATGACTTTTCGGATTTTCAAATCCAACAAACGAGTATGTAAGTAAAATCAATAAAAATCGAAATTCAACAAAAATCGAAATATCGCGAAATAAAACATAAAATCATATACTGCGCAAGCGCGAGCATATTCACAAATAACGAGTAATTAACAATAAGCGCGCAAACATGAGATTTCTCTCATGCGCGAGAAGGGACTCTTAGGTATTCTAGGCCGTTACGTCTAACCACCTATCCTAAAGTCAACGAGCTCTGATACCAATCTGTAACACCCCGACCAAAGGCGGATTATACATCGGGGCGCCACATATTGCTTCATTACTCGCGACACTATTGGTGTCAATATTTATTTATACACATTTTATCGCGCACGCGCAGCGGGGAAAATAAAGAACATAAATCAAACATAAATCAATATATTATAAATTATAACATTCGAACAACATTAACTTGTCTTGATACATTTTAATTCTAAGTCCAAAAGTAAAAACGTCCTACGTGTCCACAAGCTCCAAAACAGCTACTGCAAACCTGAACATGTGTTAAAATAAACGTCAAACACTTGCGTGTTGGTGAGAAATCAAGTTTAATACAATACATAGAAAATCATAAATCTGCGCGCAACACGTGTATGTCTAGAGTTTAACAAGGGTGTAATCAGATTGTGATCAAGCCTAAGATAGTTCATAGATCATAGTTCAATCCATGCTCCCAATTGAGCATAAAAACGAGAAAACATCTGTGCAAGTGTAAACAAAGAAAACCGTAAACGATAGGTCTCCCGTGTTCATCTAATGGTACCAACGGAACTGCGGAATAGGCCGAACAAAGCGGTTAATGATACACACATACAAATAAACAGCCAAGTAAACGTCCTCAACACATGGGATACTGCGCGACTAAAGTTCATAAACAAGTTTAAGACTCTAAGTTTTGTACAAACACATGAACATCCCAAAACATTAAAACTAAAAAGGGATTAGGTACGAGATTACTCACTTGATAATCGGTGCGGTGTAAGATAAAGCAAGAACCAACTTTAAACAAGTACAAGTTAACCTATAAACAAGATTATTGTTTTAATGATTTGTTTTAAGTCTTGATTATAAGTTAGCATAATTAATAAGTAAATTATTATATATATATATATACATTACCGGAAAAGCAGGGCAGAACGGAGGAAGACGGAGGCAGAGAGGGAGGGAGGCGGCAGGAGGACAACGGCAGAGAGCAAAAAGGGAGGAAGAGATAATAAGTGTAGTGTGTGAAGTGTTAAGAAAATAGTACTATATATAGGCAAACCCTAGGGGACACAAACCCTAGAAAAGATCTCCAAAAGTAAAAGATTCCAAAAGCAAAAGATATCAAAAGATATGGTAGCAGGGAAAAAGAGAAAAAGGCTGACAGGGAACAGTAAAAAGGCATGGGCAGGTCAGATAAAGGTACTGGTCAAGCATGGAAAAAGCAGATCTCAAAAGATTATGTCAGTCACTTTATCTGTCAACCAATGGGGTTGGCGCGCATGCTGCGCCGAAAGTAACTTTTCAGACATAAAGCAGATTAGGTCAACAGCTCAAAAGATAAGACAACACAAAAGCAACGGCTAGATTTAAACAGAAGAAAACTCGAAGGATTCAGCGCGAGAAGGCTAAGGCGCGAAGGCAGACACAGAAGGTCAAGAGAGCGCGAGCGCGAAGGCAGACAGAACTAACCTTAACGCGTCGCGGAAAGAACTACCATTTCTAAGCGCGCCGCGGGAAGAATCACATTTCTTAGCGCGCCGCGGGAGGAACTAAAATTCCTAACGCGCCGCGGGAAGAACTATAATTCTTCGCGCGTCGAGGGATGAACTACAATTCTTAGCGCGCTGCGAGAAGAACTACAAATTCTTAGCGCGTCGCGGGAAGAACTACCGTTCTTAGCGCGCTGCGAGAAGAATTACAATTCTTAGCGCGCTGCGAGAAGAGTTCGTCTCGCGTATCGCTGAAACAGGTGGTCTTCACGCAGGATTCCTTGTAAGGAGTCTGGTGCGTGGAGCTGCGCAGACAACCTTAGGCGGGAAGGAACAAAGGACAAGCAAAGAGTTAGAAGAAAAAGAGGGAAACAAGGCGTAAGGGCGGGACGGCGACAAGAGGGAAAAGAAGGCGGAAAGAGAGAAGGAGAGGGACGGGACGGCGGAAAGAAAGAGAGAGAAAGAGGCGGGAAGGAAAATATATATTATTATTAAAAGTAAAATATAAGTATAAATAAATACTAAATCATAAAAGAAAGAGATCGGGTCAGAGAAACGGGTACCTGGGTCGGGTCGGATCGGGGCAGATGTCACATGGGGTTCCCAGGGTTCGGGTCCTTACAAGTTGGTATCAGAGCCATTCTTTCAGACCATCAGCTTACTTTATTTGTAAATGAAGGTTTCTCACGCATTTGACCCGAATTCACGGGTAAAGGTCTCACCAAACCTAGCTAGCTCTTAAACGGGTTATAACATCTCATTATATTAAAAAATAATCTCATCAAATATTTGATATGAAAATCCTACAAAATAGGAATATACTAAAAAGTTAATATCCTATTTTATTTTTAAAAAAGATATTATTTATAATTAAGAAACAATTTTATAATAAAGAAAATAAACAGGTAATGGGTATCACCAAACCCAGATAGCTTTTAAACCAGATTATAACATATCATTTATTTGTGAAACCATTTTATCATCAAACCTCAAGTATATTAATTATTAACTTTCTTACAATAAATAAAATTAAAATCCAAATATACATATATAAATATTAAAAACGAATAATGTAAAACAACCCCCGTAATACGGGGGATAAATCTAGTATGTATATATATATATGTATATATGTGGTTAGGTTAGAATAAAAACCCACTTGAGTTGTGAAAACTCTAGAAACCCATTCTCAACCACATGTTTTTAATTAAATATTAAATCTTATGGTACACAATTAAAGTTAATAAAAAATATAAAAGTAAATTTATACTTTCTCTCCTGAAAACATATATAAAAATTAGTAAAAAAAATGTAAAAAAAATAGCAAAACAATTTTTTTTTAAATTTTTCGATGTTTTGTATTAAATGTAACAACATAAAAAAAAAGATATTATATAGGGTTTTCATGGGTTTTCACAACTCAAATGGTTTTCATTATATACTTTTCATATATATATATATATATATATATATATATATATATATATATATATATATATATTCCCAAAATAACCAAATAATCCGTCCAAATCTTTCGTAAAGTCCAAATGAACAGATGCATTAAATCAAAATATTAAGGAAAGAAAGTTATTAATCAAAATCTTGCCGGTGTAGACGGATTATAGTTAAATCTTGTCGATGCTGATGGAAGTTAAATAAATACTGCCGGAGTGGACAAAATTTGAATAAATCCAACTTATAAGAAGAAAATAAAAAATATCGTCACCTTAGAACAAATTTCTCTTAAATGTGTCTTCTAAGACGAAATTAAAAAGACACATTTTCCAAGAATTTTCCAAGACTGTCTTTTGAGAAGAAAAATTAAGAAAAAAATATGGCATGCCCCCTCAATATTTTCAAAAATTTGGCCTTATCCATCAACATTATTCCCATATTTGGTTTGCTCCCTTCATATTTTTAAGAGCTTGGCCTGCTCCCTCATAATAAAGATCTTCTCCCAATGTGTCTACTCAGTCCAAATTCTTTGGGAATAATCAATACTTTTGAGCTATTTTGGGGACTCTCTCTCTATAATGGGTTATTTTGGGAATTTTCCCTAAACATAATCATGAGAAAGGGGAAACATGAAGAGAATGAAATGAAAAATACGCTAAGGTAGCGTTTGATATACAACAATGATAGGAGGAATTGAATGATTCATTGCGTGAGAGAAAAAAGTGAAGCTTGGTTGATCAATGGAATAGAATCATCCATTACACATGGAATCACATTCCATCAAAACCATTTCTTCCCACACCGTTCTTTTTTTCATTACATTCCTTCTTCACCCTACTTTTTCAACACCACCACCACCACCACCACTTAACAACAACATCCATCACCACTACCATCGCCACCACCACCAACTACGTCGCTCCATTAACTCATAAAAAAATTATGATCGTTTTAATTTAGTGTGTGTTTATTTTTAATTTTTTTAAACGATTAAATATCTGTACACTATGGGATTTGAATTATTGACATTGACCTCCTATTTAATACCTTAACCACTTTACCACCTTATCAAAGTGGGAATGATAATTTTAATTTAGTTAATTGTTAAAATTAGTTTTCGGCCAACTTTTTCTTGATCAACAAATGTTCGCATGCCTAAAGCTAAAGAAATTATTGATAGAAAAGTTGAATGTGCAACTATGAGAACCAAATGTTGAAAGGTGTGACTAATCGATACCTAACATAGAAAAGGTATGCTGTATCAAAGTCTTTGAGATTATACCTATATGCATTAAAAAGTCAAAAACAAAAATGAACATAGTGATTTGTGGAAATATGTGATTAAAATCACGATCAAGAAAAATGACAGGCCAAAATTACTATGTTCATGAGCCCGTTCACATCTGACGTGACTGATGTGTTGGAGGAAACCCTTGCGGGTGTTTGGTTGCCTTTGAATTCATCCAAAGTTTTAGGATGAAGAGCGCCTGAGATATTGAAATATAAGATTGTTTTGTGAATAGTGTAACTGAAAAACAGAATATTTTTAATAAAAGGAGTGGAAGCTTGATATAAAACCGAGCTAACATGTTTGCGTTTATGAGTTTACTTATTTGGATGCTCTTGACTAAAGAGGTTTTTTTTTTTTTTTTTGGTATTAGCTTAATTCACACAAAATATTTTTGTCATCCACGAGATTAGAACTATAATTACATGAAGGTAAATTGAAAATAAATAATCTCACATTTTGTGTATTGGCTGATATTAATCACACCTTTAAAAATCACTACCAACGGTTCAACTATTTTTTTTTGCCTCAATGGACCTTCATTAAAAAACAGTCGTTAAGTTTTTTTTTTCGAGTTTCAAACCTATGTTTTAGCGCTTTTGATTGAAAGAAGGAAACAAGTCGGCTGATGTAAAACTTATCTCGAAACGGTGTCCTAAACGATGAAACAGAGTTTCAATTCGGGTGTTTGAATTTCCAATTAACAAAAATCAAGACATTTGAATCACCGTTTCGAGATAAGTTTTACATCAGTCGACTCGTATCCTTCTTCCGATCAAAAGCCTTAAAACATCGGTTTGAAACTCGAAAAAAAAACCTTAACTACGCTAAGTGTTTTCTAACGAATGTCTATTAAAACAAAAATAATTGAAAGATTGAATCGCTGGTAATGGTTTTTAAAAAAAATGAGAATGTTTATTTCCTATTTGCCCCGCATGAAAATGCAAAAGCCTTATTAGACCATATCATCCTTCTAAAGTCAAAGGCTATTTGGTATGACCGTATGATTAAAGAAGTTGAAATAGATTGTTTAATTTAAACTTATAAGATTTAACTAATGTTGCAAAAGTCATTAGGCGGACCCTAGGCGGCCGACTGGGGAGTTAGGAGTAGTCGGAGTACTCGATGAGTACTCGGACATGGTAATTATAATGAAAATTAATTTTTGGACAGTATATATTTGTCAAAATAAGCATAATTCACATCAAAAGGGTACTCTAGCTGACTCTACAACTTTTTAATGACTTTTAGAGAACCCTAGCCCGCCTGGCCCGACTTTTGACCGCCTGGCCCGACTTTTTGTCCGACTTTTGGAAATTCCTAGCCCGACTAGGCCGACTTTTGACCCCCTAGCCCGACTAGTTCGACTTTTGTCTGCTTCCGACTAATCCAGCCGACTTGGAAAAAGTCTCCAAGGTAGGGGTCCGAGGACCGACTAGTCGGCCTTGGAATCCGACTTTTACAACACTGGATTTAACTTTCATTAATTGTAACATATAAATATAGTATAAGTAATGAAAATATTTGTGATTTTTCTTCATATGTTACTAGTAGAGCGCCTGCGCTTTACTACGATAGAGGGAATTAACAACACCATACTTGTTTATGTTGGTTCATAAATTAACTCCTGATATAATGTATAATAGTACCTTTTTGAAAAAAGCACGCTCGAGGCGAGGTGAGGCGAGAAGCGACCTAAGACGAACACCTCAACGCTTTTGCCTACCCAAGGCGAAGCCTGTTAAAAAAGCGAACGCTTTTTGCGCTTTTGTGCGAGGCGAAAAAGCGAGGAGACGAAGGCTTTATGTACAAAAAGCGACCAGTCAAACATTTTCAACTTAACCTTTATAATTAGTCATTTCTAGACTTTTTACATTTGGCAATAAACTTTTGAAAGTTAAAACACTTTTGAGTAGTGTTCTTTTGGAAACACTTATGAGTAATTTGGTACTCGATAACTTGTTTTTATGCTACTTTGATATTTTGGGCGAGTAATGTGGTACTCGAAAAATTATACTACACTACGTTTGAAATTTTGGGATAAAATATGTTGATGTTTCAGACGTTTAATATATATTATAATGTGGTTTGTCTATAATATGTTGCTTATAAATAATTACATACTTTTTAAAACACGATTGCCTCATGTTCAAAAAGCGTTTGTTTTTGCGCTTTTCGCCTCGGATGAAGACCTCTTCGTTTTTGTTCGCCTCACGCTTTTTTAAACCAAGAATAGTATTTTAGTTAGTTTTGTTAATGGATTCCAAACAACCAATTCACATGTGTTTATTAGGCAAACACATAACATGCCATTTAACTTGCTAAAAATAACAAATTATTCAGCCACACATTACACGTGATGCTAATGTTGACGGTCAAGAAATAGTTCGTAGCTTTTGTTTGGAAAGTAATGTAGTTTGGAAAAAGAGAATATCATGTTTAGTTTAAACATGTAAAGTTTCTTGAATATAAATATACAGAAATATATTAGTGATTATAAAAACTAAAATATTAGCGAATACTACGAATTTAATATGTGGACGTGAATGAACCTTACACTTGGTATGCAAGTGTAAATGAAAAATACTTTAGTAATATTAGAGTTAAAAACTTATCGGTAAACTATTACATTTTTTTTTATTAATTTACAAAAACTGATGCATCTTACTAAGGATACTTGGCCGGCCCGTTCACAATAAAGATACAGCCTACGTTTGGACATTTAACATATGTTAGAGTCTAAATTAAGGGGAAAACAACAAAATTAGGTAACCGGATTAAGAGGAAAAACTTTAAAATTAGAATAATGAAGTGTTGCAGCATTTATGTTATCAATACTTGTAATAGAGACAACTATGACTTGTACTTTATAATTCGCGCATATGTTTTGAATAAAATTTATATCAAAACGTAGATAAAAAAAGAATGCTGGAACGGTGTGTTTGAGTTTTTTAAAAATACAATATAGTCAAAGATATAAGAGAAATAGTAAAAAACAAATAAAATTTGAGGGATATATGAACAATATGAGGGGTGAAAAAGTAATTATTGCTTAAATTTATAAAAAATGGCAAAGATGGAGGAGAAAATATGTAATTATATACTAGCAAATCAATTGTCACATACAATGGTAGTGATTAAAAGACATTTACTGCCCCTTGAAATTTTAAAATTCATGCTACAAAAGTTGTGGATAAAACAATAAGTTAAATATCTCTTAAAAATTTAGAGAACATTAACTCATGCTTTATATATAGTAGAGATAAAAATATATTTAAAATAACATTCTATAAGTTTGTCATTCTAACTTTGGTGAGGTGGTTAAGGTGTGAAATGGAAAATTATGGGATCAAATCCTATAATGTATACAAAAATTTAGTGATTCAAAAAAAATAAAAAGCATTCTACAAGGTTAAAAAATGGGAACGTACGGTACGTCACACGTCACGTAGTATATTTATTTAGGCTGAGGGGTGTGGGGGGCTTTAATGGGGGCTCCAACCAATAATATTATGACGTGTGGCAGAAAGAGAAACTGGATAAGGGGGGTGTTGGAGCCCCCGTTAGAGCCCCTGGCCCTGGTGTGGAGGGGCTCCAGCAGGGGCTCCAGCGATTTTTTTTTTAATTTAATAAGAGCCCAACGGCTCTTTTTTTAAAATTCAACAAGCTCCTCTCTCTCTTCTCCCGCTAACAGGCTCACGCCTGCATGTTTTTTCGCGCTAGTGCCCCGTTAGCGCCCCGGTTAGCGCCCCGGTAGTGTGGTGTTAGCGCCTGGTGGCGCGAGCGGAGGGGCTCTAGCGCCCCCGTTGAAGCCCCACACCCCTCGGCCTTAGTTAACAACAAAATTGACAGTATTTATTTCTTTAAAATTGGGCGTATTTATTACTAAGGAAACCGGGACATTTTGTCTTTGAGATACTTAAATGCCTAGACCACAAACCGATACGCAACACTCAATCAATACTCCACTAGACATATTTTATGTTAGTTTGTATTTAAAAAAATAAGAACTCACATGTAAAAAAACATATTTAGCGTGTATAACATATTTGTAAATAGTTCAAGCAAAAGATACAAATTACAAATATTATGCAATGCCCTAATTGTTGGTTATGAGGATGACATGTTGATCGACTTTATGTTCACGTATATATCATACTAGGTATGTTTATTTAATTATTTTATGTTAATGTATGATTATAAACATCTTGAAGATACGAATAAAATGATCAAGTTATTACTTATATTGTTGGATATCTACAACTCTTTTTCATGTGACAAATTTTTAGTGTCTTTTTTATTTTTGCATGTCCACTTTATATTTTAAAAGCTAGTCACAATCAAAGTGAACTGTATATAACTGCAAAATATAATTTTGTGATATTTATGCTCCTATGTATAACTGTGACAGAAAAGAAATGTTTTGTTTATTTTTCTATAATTTATTAATATACTAGACAGAGGGAACTAGGGAGGGACCTAGGCATGGGATCAAATGAGTAACCATAAAAACCATAATTGAAATCACATGCAACCACGTGACGTACGATATGGTACAATAACAATACTGTTACCTTTTATTATTTACAATATTATTTTATTTAAAAAAGAAAAAAGAAAAAGGCTAGTGGAGTTTGCTAACAAAACACAACCATACAAATCAAATATGAAAACATCCTGAAGAATTTAGATTTCGGGTTTCTACTTTTATTTTATTCTAAACTAACTAACTAACAATTATAAAGGATGCAGTAAAAGATTCCGCTGAGATTCTAGTTGTTAATATGTTATTGAATATTTTTATAATATACTTTTTTTAAACTAGAGATTTCTTTACTTGAATCAAACTTGAAGTTATCAAACTTAAAACTTCAAAGAATAAATTCGAACTTGGATTTTAACTTCTAAGCTGGGTTAACATCTGAACCTAATATTGAATCTCACACAATCTGGTTGAGGATGCGCTATTTGATATATTCAAGCGGGCCGGAATTTCTGTTAAAAAAGAAGCACCTATGAATTTCCTAATTGACTCGTCGGAGGGAAGATCATCTTTTCAACCGACTGACATTTTGGTGTTTGGATGGATAGGAGGAAAACACGTGTGTGCGGATTTAACAGGGTTTCCACTTTGGTGGGCTTAGGGAGTAGTGGTTTCACAGTCGGTCAAGCTGCATTAAAAGCTGTTTCAGGTAAGGTGGCAAAATATGAGAAGGCGTGTCTTGACAACCAACATGTATTTATTCCTTTTGCTTTTGACACTTTTGGTTTCCTCGCTCCTGAAGCTGTGTAGTTACTTACCCGTGTTCAGCGGGTCATGCATAGTAATGTTATGACTCCAAGATCAGCAAATATAGTTTTTAAAAGATTGGGTTTTGCAATTCAAAATGGGGTAGCGGCGCAGGTTGTTGTCCGCTTGCCTTCTATTTCGATGTAATCTAAACATTGAATTTTATTTTATTTTAAAACTATTTGTAATTTCAGAGCGATTTGACCTTGAATATTCGAATTCAATTTATAAAGGACATGCGTTATGTATTTAGTTTATATATATTTTTGTGTATTTCTTGTAATTCAGTTTAAAAGAATCAATCCAAATTCGAATCATAATTGAAACTATAATGCCATTCGTTTTGAAATTTTGAAATTTGAATAGTTAGAAAACCAATCTGATGAACATTATCATTATTCGAAATTAAAACCAATAAATAGGTCTCTAAGTGTCATGTGATTCACCCTTTTCCCCTTCTAGTTATAGGATTAGACTATCCATCATGGAATAAGTGAAAAGTGACAAGGTGAAATAAGCAAACCACAACATATTAATTAGCGATGAGATGCCAAAAGGTTTTCAATTTCACGCTCTTTGGAGAGTGTTACGGGAGATGTGAGTGAAATGAACAAAAAATCATTGAACGGGGGTGAATTGAAGACGTGCTATTGGTTACAATTTATTGAATATTAGTAATTCAAAAAAGAACAAAAAGGTGGGCGACGCCCGTTAGTGATGCATCGAAGGGGCTGCGCCCCCTTCACCTACATGATTTTATGATGTTTGACGCCCTTTCACCTCCAAGTAGGTTTGGCGCCCACTTTAACGCCATGATAACGAATAGTCTTAAAACACATTTTCTTTTTATAGTACCACGATATGTCGATATATCGATATTAAGCCATTAAGGTTTGAAGTGACCTCACAGGCTAAGGCCCATCGAAGGTTTGGATCCAACCCACTCATGTGGTCTTTATCAAGGCCCAAGGGTGAAAGGTATGAGGCTGTGAGCAAAGATACATTCAAGCTCTCTCTTGCGTGAATCTAAAAGCATTACACTTTATATGTTTAGAGTGAATAATCTTGTGCTAGCATGCATATCAATATTATTGTATCATGGGAGATAGATGCCCAGGATGCTCAGGCACACTTCCGAGAGTGAACGTGCCTCATGGACAGAGTGTTCCCCAATATTTTTGTTCGTATTTGATTTTGGAGTCTTGACTAATATCATTGTTATGGTAGCAGTTTATAGACTATTTACTTTATGTTATTACCATGATTTGCATATAATTCTTATTAGTGGATAGGTTTTGTATTTCAGTTCATGGATAGCTTGTGAATCGTGAATGTTTTACTATCATATTATTAAGGTATAACATGGGTATATGATATCAATAATCGGAAAAGGGTTTGTGTCTAATAGACAAGACGGTTTTCTTTATATAGCCTTCAAGTCGTTGCATGGTTAGAGTGAGGTCTCACAACTCTCACGTAAAATAGTATGATAGTTGGGTGTAAACATTTGACGGTTACAACAATAGGGCTTTAGTGGAAATTTTAGGTGTCACCGCTCGCAATAGCCATTACTGCATAGTTGCCACTAATGATTAACTTGCTATTGGTGATTAGTTTGTTGCTTATTACCATTTTGCCACGGATCCTCATTTTGCTCACCGATGATCAATGTGACATTGATCTTACCACTAATGACTAGTTCCAACTTCCAACTAATCATCAGTTCCCATCAACTATCATTTTTCATGCAACCTATTGTCATCCATGTAATTCCAAAGCATATATGATTAAGCTTCTTAGTGCAACCCTGCCACAGGCTCAACTCTGTAGACTCTGCCATGGGCTTCGCCCCTTCACCCCTTGGACCCATAAGTGTCGTCAAGGTTATGCACATAAATAATTACATACCATTAATAAGACATGTGTAGGTAAATAGGTAATAGACATAAATATGCAAATTATATTTGTATCATTTTCTTTAATATACTTTAAAATAATAACATTAGAATGACTGTGTGTGTTTGGTGTGTAGGTGTCTATATTTATGTGTGCATGTATGTGACTAATACCTATGTTCACTATCCTCGATTGTCATTATACGCTAGTTTTGCAATTAATGTAGGTTTTAGTGATTTAGCATTGGATCGATTTTAAATAATTTGTATATGTTTTCTCCACCAAAAGCAAATTACAATTGTAAAGAGAGGACAAGACCATGTTTGATATAAACCTATCACCCAACATTAATAAACCCACGCGAGGTACATCCAAACATCACTCATTCTAAATTAGATTATTTATGTTTAAATGTTTATCACCGTCGTCACTATACCAAACTCAAGTTGCCGACTATATTTATTGTTAAACATTGACATTTACGGATCAAATATTAAATGATCACTAGCTAATTGATATTTTCTTAATATTTATTGCTAATTTTCCATAAATCACCACCCCTCAATGTTTTTAACATGCTAATTAAATGGACCATTAAATAAGAAATGATGACATCCATTGAACATAACAACAAATTTTCTTTAAAATCCTTCAAATCTTTAATTTACAAGGATTTGAACTAGGGATAACAATGAAACTCGAACCTGATGGAAAAACCTGAAACCCCACATAAATGGGACGGGTAATATCCGACCCTTTAGGGTTTGGGACGGGTTTGGGATTAGTTTTTAAATTTTTCGCGGGTTTGAGACGGGTTTGGGATTTATAATATACCCGATTACCCGATAGCATAGACCAATTTACCCGATCATATACCCAATGTATCCGATATTGCTTATTACACACACACACACACACTATATTCCAAATATATTATTTGTCGAAACTTGTGTATGTCAATTATTTGAGATATTTTACCTTTATGGTAACAATTTTTGTAATTGATTAGTTATATTTTGTCAAAACCCCCGTAGAAACCCGACGGGTTTTCAGCCGGGTATACCCTACGAGTATTTTGTCAAAACCCGATAGGAAACCCGAAATCCGATGGGAAAACCCGAAACCCGACGGGTAATTACCCGATTAAAACCCGACAGGTTTGGGAAACACTTTTATAACCGGGTATGGGTTTGGAAATACCTAAACCCGACCCAAACCTGACTCATTGACATCCCTAATTTAAACCCACAACCTCATATTTTGTAAGGGATATTCATTTAACATATTGCATATAATAGTTTTACGAGTATTCATAACCTGTTCAAACGAAGGTCACACATACAAAATGTTTATTTTGGCTTGTTTAACACAACTTTCGCCATCATGCGAGTTGTCATTCAGAAAATTCGGGGTTAATCGAAAAAAAAAACTGCGGACGCTAGTTGAAGCTAGCCGAATCTACTAAACCAAAGCAAGTTGACTGATATTAGGTGATGAACCATTTATATTATTTTTAAAATGATAATACTAACTAATTATTATTATTATTTTGAAAAACCAAACCGTTAAGACCATCAAAATTTAATTGTTAAAGTGAACGGTTTGATTTATATTCTCGAAACAATAGTTAACGATTAAGTTATAATATTTTTTTGTTAAAATCGGGTGAATCAGAATATATATATATATCTCTAGGTTTGATGATAGAACTTGTGAATAACACATACCAAAAAATCGAAAGATGTGTATTACTCTCCAACAATGTATCATATCTTTACAAAGCGGTCAACTTTTATTATTCTTTTCATTATTTTCATTTTATCTTGATGAAGTTGCTTCATAGTTCAACACTTCTCAATATGGTTTCTACCATAAGAACCTTAACCATATAGAGGAACCCTAGTCTAATGTGTGTTGACCAATGACATTTTAATGTTTATCCATTTTACATCTTCAAATAGAAAGAACTAAGGCTTTTAGTCGTATAAATCATAATTATGCTATATGATGGTCAATAAACTAATGATGGATTTGAATTGTCGTATTATATTACTTATAATAATGTTATTTAATTAGAGTTAAGTGATCACGTAACATGAAATAATGTGCGTTTGATTTTTTCTAAATTTCAAAGGTTTTATATTTGAAAACCATATCTAGACGTCAGGAGTTAATCAGTTATCATATAAATCCGAGTGTAAAATAAGTTTATATATACTTTTTGTTTGCTTAACCTGCTTTTAGACACTATTTAGTTTCGAACAACAACTTTCATTAAAAACCGTTACTTGTTTTAGGACACTAAAAGGACACTATTAAGACCATCTCTAACATTTTTTGGTTTAAACCAGCTACATCACTGCCATATCAGCTTTTTTTAAAAACCACCTTTTTACTCAAACAATACACCTTCTCAAACCATCTTTATATTTTCACATAATCACTTACTTTTACATTTATTTTAAATAAGAATTTTGCAATACTATTAAATATTTAATATTATAATTTTTATTTAAATTAATAGCGAAACACGGGTTGGATGAGTAGGACTTCTTGTAACATTTTTTTTTGCTAGGACTTCTTGTAACGTTTTTTTTTCTAGGATTCTTTGTAATGTCTAGACTTCTTGTAACCTTTTTCTAGGACTTCTTGTAACGTGTTTTTTTCTAGTACTTGTCATGTTTCTTTTTTTCAAATTAAGCGTTGTAAAATAGATAATAAAATCGTTAAAAACTAGGCGTTTTTAAAAAATTAGGCGTTAAATAATTTAACCGTTAAACTAGCCGTTACATAAAAAATAAACAAACAAAAAAATACATCATTTTTGAAATAAATATAAAAATATGTATATATATAATATTTTAATATATTTTATATATATATATATATATATATATATATATATATATATATATATATATATAGGCTAAGTATAAAATGAAAACCCACTTAAGTTGTGAAAACTCTAGAAACTCATTCTCAACCACATGTTTTTAATTAATTTTTAAATCTTGTGATCTACAATTAAAGTGAATAAAAAATGTAAATATAAATATAACTTTTTCTCTCTCCTGAAAACATATATAAAAATTAGTAAAAAAATGTTAAAAAATAGCAACATATTTTTTTTTGATGTTTCGATGTTTTGTATTAAATGTTACAACATATATTACATGTAACAAAAAAAAACGATGTTACATAGGGTTTTCACAACTCAAATGAGTTTTCACTTTAACCTTACCTTATATATGTGTGTGTGTGTGGTGAAAGATGTGTTGGACCCACAATAGGTGGTTTTTGATGGTTTGATTTTTCAAACCTCAAAACTTAGATTGTGGTTTGAACCAATCACTTTAATGGTTTATGTTGGTTTGAACCAACAAAAACCAACCATTGGAGTGGTCTAAAGGAAAACTGTTACTTGCTCGGCAAGAAGTCTATTAAGAGTTCTTACATCTGATATTAGAAAGAAAAAAAAAAGTGTTATTATCATGTGTGCTTCAATAATACATTTCTATTAAAGCTTATTATTAATAAACTTAAGGGGGAATATTGAAAACGATTAATGATAACATAAAGGGGAATATTTAAAGTTTTCTTTTATTATTTGTAAATAGAGAGAAAAATAATAATTTAAATAAGATAAGATGATTGGAAGCAAGGTGGGTCAGTAGGGATGTCAAAAATCCCCGAATCCGACGGGGAAACCCGAAAACCGGCTTATTTCGGGTCGGGTCGGGTTTTGTTTTTTCGGTTTCGGGTCGGGTTTCGGAGATTGTTTCGGGGATTGTTTCGGGTTCGGGTTCGGGTTTGGGTTCAGGTACCCCCTCCCCGACCCGCCCCGATATAATATATAAATATAAATATAAATAATATATATATATATATATATATATATATATATTAAAAACCAATAAACCCTAAAAAGACATCCAGTCCGCCCCCGTCCCCCCGATTCATATCCGCTTTTACTCTTCCGGCAATCCAGCAATCCAGACTCCGGCAATCCAGACTCCGACAATCCAGCCTCTCCCCTGCTGCTGTTACTCTTCCGCCACCATCACCATCCACTCAATCGCCGTCTGCACCACCGGACCACCCTCCTCCTCCTCCTCGTTTTGATCCCAGCCGAAGTATGTAATCTCACTCTTTAATCATTTGAAATTGAGTAATTGATACACCGTTCTCTATGTTTTCTCCCGTTTGTTTTGAGTCTCAATTAAACTATTCAGAGATCCAGATCTATAATTCGTTAAGATACAGATTGTTTTGAGTGAAAAAGAGGACATGTCTTAAATGGTTGATGCATTCAAAATCACACATCATGTTTTGACTACGAAGTGCCTAGATAGCAGAACATGTGATATTGTTTGTTTGGATATGTTGATGAGATTTAACAGATTTTTTCAAATTAAGCTAATATGTGACTATGTGTGCTTACAGTTTCTTGATCTTATCTGCATTAAACAAAATACTTTGATTTGATGTAATAATTTCTTAGATAATTTGTGGATATGATTGTATTATTTTATCGAGTTCACATATGTCATGCTTATTAATTTCTTAGATAATTTGTGGATATGATGTAATAATTTCTTAGATAATTTGACTGCATTTCTTGTGTCTATATGGGCTGCACTTAGACATGATTTTATGTTTATTTGACTCCTGAATTCTGAAATGTCATATTTCCTTTGGCACCTGTTAATAACACACCCTGCTTCAATATTCATACACCCTCTATACGACTCGTACAGCCTATACGAGTCGTATAGATATCCGTACACTGACAACTACCAGCTTTTTGAAAATATTATCAAAAAGGTGAAGGCGTATAGATATTACACAATGATTTAATTGGTTTATTTCAAACTTCTTCTTTGTAGGTTTTTACAACTATATGGCATCACAAGGTGATAAATTTGCTTCAGACACTTGTACTCCTACTCCCGTTGCTTCAAACACTCCTACTTATTCTACTCCTCAAGGAAGCAGTGAAGGGGTACATGATTCTAATGAACCACCACCAACTAACTTTACTACCCACGATGAGTCTAACCTTGATGATACTTTTGAAGATGGTCAAAATGTCGGTGGTAAAAGGAAAAGATCTGCCGTGTGGAACCATTTTAAATTAATGAAAGTGAACGGTGAAGATAAGGCGGAATGTAACTATTGTAAGAAAAAGCCAATTAAATATGAAATGGATGTGGAAGAGGTAATAATATTTATAAAATTTACCATTTTTGTAACATAGCTTTTATTCTTTTAACTTGGTTGATTTATTGATAAATATTCTTAATGTAGGTAGGTACTAAAGAAAGTGGCACGACGACTTTGGATGATTTGGTTTGATTTGGTATTTAGATTTGGTCGCAAGTTTGTAGTTTGTGTATTTGGCATGATTTTTCGGCCATGTAGACTTGGTTTTATTTCCTTTGTAACACATTGTTTCAGCTTTCATGTGTGTGATGCAGAAGTTTATTTCGATAAATGTTCAGTTATGTGATGAACCAATTTCGGGTCGGGTCGGATCGGTTTCGGGTTTTCGGGTTCGGGGACGGGGCGGGTCGGGGGGGTACAAAAAACCAAACGGGGAATCCCCGAATTAAACCCGACGGGTAATGGGGCGGGTACGGGGATGGTTTTTGGTTTCGGGTTCGGGTTCGGGTTAAGCAAAACCCGCCCCAAACCCGCCCCATTGCCATTCCTATGGGTCAGGAACACACGCTAGGTTTCAGGCAAGAGGCAATCCCATGTGCCCACATGCATTTCAACATTTCACACACAAATGGCAAATTCTTATCATATATTTATAAAAGGCGGCACATATAGTGTAAGAAGTATACAAATGACTTTTGTCTTTCAATTGCGAAAAAGATTTTAAACCGGTCAATATTTATGAGTTTATATACAACTCACGCATACCACCAACATGAAGTTATGGTCAAACTTGGGAAGCTAATAAGAGTCCTCAGGACAGCACTAGGAGGAAAGCCAAACCCATTGCCGCTATCATAAATGAATGATAGTACATGTCGAGACTTATGGAAGATCATGTGGACATTATTAACATACCATATAACGGGACACACGAGACCATATGTTTAAAAGAAGAAGTTTGTCTTCTTTCTTCTCATGGAAAATGAATATCAAGTACTTTTCTTTCCATCTTAAACCAAGACCAAATTTCCAATGTGTGAATTCTCTAATGAAAAGAAGGCCGATTGCGCTTAAAGTTACATAATTCAGCCCTTTCACCAACATATAGGATGTTATGCTTGATCGTAGACATGTTTACCTGAAAAAAGAATCAAATGTTGCCAAGTCCAGTAAGAGCAACCTTCATTAGGTTCAACTCTTTCAAAATATGCTGGTCCGAACCCATACGAAGGTAGTTCCTAATGTTCGATAATATTAATTTGACCCCTCTTTTGTAAACCATGTATACCATCGAGCACGTATTTGTACTTTGAAGGGTTACATTGATGGAACGTAGATGAACAACTAGTCTTCTTTTCATAAGAGGTTCCACACTGGTAAATAATTTATTGCTGGTCTTCTATAGACAGCATATTCGGGAACTTGTTTTCCGAAGATGAAAAAGTGGCAAGTAGTATCATCTTTCAAATATGATCACATAAAGAAAACTTATGTTTGTACTAGAGAGCATGCTAGCTATTAATGATGAAAAATATTTTTAACCTTAAATGAAATATTATTTATGTAATATAGATTTAACGAAATTATTGTCTACGAATAATATTTTAGCTATAAATGTTTCTTTTATCGTATCATGGATCAAGCATGCTGGCCATGACTACGATTTTATATACGTACTTGTAATCATTTCAACAAAAAAGAAAGTTACTTTCTATACTTGTTGGCAAATGGCAACGTTCAATATACACACGATTTGTTGTTTTTATAATGATATGCAATGTTTAGTCACTAAAGTCGATACTTGCTCACCACCAACAAACAAAGAAGCAGTCGAGAGAAATGTAACGATATACAAAGACGTATCTTCTATACCCAAACAATAAACACCCCTAGCAACAACAACCTCAAATATCTATTACTATGTATGACAGTAACCTAGTTATCACTAACATTACACATCCATCAAAACACTAAAAAATACACACCGGTCTTGTTTCTTTTTGCGTTATCTGATTAAAATATACTTTAATTTAAAAGTAAGCCAGTATAAACCTACCTGAGATAAAACAATGTGGAAATGTCAAATCTTCTTTTAAGCAGGACTAACACTAATTACCATTAAAAAAAAACTAAACTAATTTGACCTGCATTAGAAAATACAAATACAGTCGGACCTTTCAGATATCGCCACATGTCGAGTTTTTAACTGTATTATATTTGTACGTATATATCTGTATTTATATATTTATATCTCTCCATAAAAGAATAATTGTGGATGGAAGCCTCTCAACTCAAACTCAAACTCACCCACAAAACCCCAATTTCTTCACTACCAATTTTGGGGAGTCTGTAAACACCGACGAGATGACGGAGAACAACAACAGCAACACCACCAGCAATAATAATAATGATGGGTTTGTGCGAGCAGATCAGATTGATCTGAAGAGCATAGATGAACAGCTTGAACGTCATCTCACCAGAGTATGGACCATGGAAAACAAAAAGAACAACACACAGCTAAGATCACCACCCTCTTAATCCTTCGTAACTAAGCGCCAGGACTGGGAGATCGATTCGTCTAACCTAATCATCAAAGGTGTCCTTGCTCGTGGCACATTCGGCACCGTCCACCGTGGCATCTACGACGGCACCGACGTCGCCGGTCAGTTTTTACCCAATTTTTTATTAATTATTCACACCTTAATTTTGTTTAGTTTTAATAATTAGTTTAATTAATCTATGCAAGTTTTGAAATTAGGGTTTCATATTGGGGATTTTGACTACAGCCTGAAATTAGTTGTTTTGAGTGATTATTTTTTAATTTCATTATCAGTAAAGCTGTTGGATTGGGGTGAAGAAGGACACCGGTCAGAGGCCGAGATACAAGCGTTACGGGCGGCGTTTACGCAGGAAGTGGTGGTGTGGCATAAGCTTGATCATCCTAATGTCACTAAGGTCATGATTTCACCGTTATGAAGTTGAAATTCTGGTCAAACCAGAAGTCAAACTTAACTATCACATTTAATTATGTAATGCAGTTTATAGGTGCAACAATGGGTTCTTCGGATCTTCAAGTGCAGACCGAAAATGGTCAAATTGGATTACCGAGCAATATCTGTTGTGTGGTGGTTGAGTATCTTCCCGGGGGCGCTTTGAAGTCATATTTAATAAAGAACCGAAGAAAAAAGCTGCCCTTTAAAGTTGTTATCCAGATTGCACTTGATCTCACAAGAGGGTATGCTATCCTAAAGATTTACTACTTTGAAAAATCCAATAAGTTGGAAATTGTGTTGTTTGACTAGATCTGTTGACTTTGACTAGGTTAAGCTACTTGCATTCCCAAAAGATTGTACACAGAGACGTGAAGACCGAAAATATGCTATTGGACAAAACTCGAACCGTTAAAATTGCTGATTTTGGGGTTGCTCGGGTTGAAGCGTCTAACCCAAATGACATGACTGGTGAAACCGGGACCCTTGGCTATATGGCTCCCGAGGTCTACCTTCCATCTTTTTATCTTTTAACTATAAAACGGCTTTTGATTTATTCGTTTTTAACTGTTCGTCTAATGTGTTTGGTGGTTTGTTAAACAATTACAGGTACTAAATGGGAATCCATATAATAGGAAGTGTGATGTGTATAGTTTTGGCATTTGTTTATGGGAAATATATTGTTGTGATATGCCATATCCCGACCTTAGTTTCTCAGAAGTTACATCTGCTGTCGTTCGACAAGTACATACACATTTAGTTATTTATGACATTTTTGGTCTTGTAAAGATGATGCTGGTCTACATATGGTTAAAAAATGTGCAGAATCTAAGGCCCGAGATACCTAGATGTTGTCCGAGTTCTCTTGCAAATGTGATGAAACAATGTTGGGATGCAAATCCCGACAAGCGACCTGAAATGGATGAGGTGGTTACAATGTTGCAGGCAATCGATACAACAAAAGGCGGAGGTATGATTCCAGGTGATCAAGCTCAGGGTTGTCTTTGCTTCCGGAAGTATCGTGGGCCTTAAAGAAATGTACCTTCAACCTTGCGTTGAGATGATTGTACATTGTTATTTAAATATTGGAAGATTCGACCCGGTTTTGCTACTTCGAAAAAACAAGGAAATTTGCATATTCCTTAAAATGGGAATATGTTAGATGATTGATATTTGTGTCATGTAAAGCGTTATGTTTCTATTTACTGGTATTTATATTTGATGCGTAATTAAGAAGTATTGACGATATAAATATATAATCGTGTTTTGTTTTATTAATAAGATTACTTAATTATCGAGTATTTTATCGGTTACATGTTCTTGTTTTTTTATATCTTTAAGCGATTTAATATTATTATTTTCTTAGTACATATGATCCAACCACTGAAATTAATAATCAGTAAGAAATTGTTAGTTGGAAAGAAAATTTGCAAGAGTATATAAACCCTAATCATGTGTTCTTTTATTTCAAATGAATCATTTTTTTACCCTTTCAGAACATGACTTCTCAATAGTTTCAAAAAATCCCCTGAACTCCATGCAGGGATGCATAAACATGTTTAGATTCACAGATCCATAAACATCAACGGTTATTACTGAAAGAAATGCGTCCTGGATCGATGCTTAGACGTTGGATTTTGACATTTGAACTTCACCTTGGTCGTCGTTGTCATCCCAGTTCGTGGTCCCGTAGTAAGTTGCATACAATACCAGTTGAATTATAGCTGATATTGATCCTAGAGCATTGGGAACCTATTTTAGACATGAAAAATGTGTCAAAGAGAACATAAATGTAAAATCATACGAATTAATGACACGAAAAGACCGGTTACCAAGATGTAGGGATCTAACGGCATGAGAGCATACCCACACCATACAACGCTGTTGACGAAGCTGGCAAGTGATAAAGTAAAGGGCATGTATTTGACACTTCTTGTCTTGATCACCATTCTCTGTTTTCAAGTATATTTTTGAGTCAAGAATAATTTATATCTATATACCTATCATGATTCCTTGGCATACAAGATTCTAGTATAAATAAGCGAGCTATCGTGTATTAACATTTGTAAATTATCACCTTCTTTCTACCTTTTGCTTACACAAAGTTTACACGGTATTGGAACATCTAATTAATCCTGAGGACCAAATACTGTAGTTATCCTAACCATGTCTATGTTTTGTTATATTAGATAGATTTTCGTTTATACAAAATTTACACTTACCATGACAGTCAATGGAGCTGCATACATGAGTATGTTGAAGACGATGGCAACCATTCCAACGACCATAGATCTAGCCTCGTAGGTGTGGAAGCACATTAACGTAACTACAACAAGGACAGCTACGAAAATGGCTTCAATAATGAGGATGATTATGATCTTTTTCTGCATTTTTTTAAAAATTTAGCTTAGATACAGGTGACTAAAACAAGTGAAATAAGATACAAAGTAGATAAGTGTGAGCGTACTCGACCACCCCAAGTAGAATATGTGAAGAAGATTGCGATGAAGACGGTTTCAATGGTTAATCCAACACCGTTGATCGTCATGACCAAAAGACTGTTTGGATGGACAATTGGGAGAGCGTAGAACATCCACACCGCACAATTTAAAAGCGTGGCAACGTATGGATCAGGCTTGAAAGCTTGAACTGATTTTGCTTTGATAATCCTTAGAAATGTTGGCCTGTAAATTTTTGTTTCCAAAATTACACCAAAGGTTTGGTGATTAAAACTACTCAAAATAGATTTTCACATATGGATAATAAACTGGTGAATGGCAAGAGTTTCTTTTTTTTTTTTTTAGTTACATAAACCTAAGAGCCTAAATGTAAAGTTTATAACTTGTATAGGGTTAACTTAATCAGTTTTGCAGTTTTGCTGTTCAAAAGGGGGTTGCGGCGCAACTTGTTGCCCGTTTGCCTGCCACTTTATTGTAATCGTTTTATAGTAAATTATATAAAACTTCGATATTACATTTTCTAAAAAAAAAAAAAAAAAAAATTTATATATTTTAACATAAAATTTTCCTTTCTTAGTTTTTTATGCGTGCGGATCGTCAATATTTTTTTTTCTTAACAAAAGTTAACAAAAAAAAATACGCAATACAACTTTATACAAGTAAAGATTAATTAGAAGAGATTAAGAAATTACAAGGGGGAGAGAAAGAGAATAAGTGAAATGATGTTCCCTGCATACACAAAACCGAACAAGTTAGACAAAAACTACTTAAAATCAACTAATTACGTTTGCTACATTCTCTTAAAATAAATACACAACTAAATGAAATGTTTAAAAAAGATGTCCTAACGAACCAAGTATTCCAATGAGGGTTCTCAAAGCGGCGGGATCCATTTTATCGTCTTTCAACCAACGAACACGAAAGAAAACACAAAGACTGGACAGAGATGATCAACAACAGAGATAAATATTCAGAAATTTAGATCAAACCCGAAGCAAAAGTGATTTAATGGGGTGCATGCATGCAATGTAAAGGATCATAAGTGAGTTAGGATTGTACTTATACTAATAATATGTTGTTTAAAGTGAGTCTTAAAATAGAAAGTGAAGGAACACTTTCTTCGCTTTCGTCACAATTCTTGATCTGACATGTTTTTCGTACTACTAATATCCAGTTTTCACTCTTGTGTGTTTGTGTGTGAATATAAGTCACAGATTAATATTTGCATAGATTCATGCATCGCCATTCACGTATTCTTCTCTTTTGGTTTTGGTCAACACCAAATTTCAAAAACTTTCTGATACTAGTATTTGTCAAAATATATCACGCCAATTCATTATCAAACACATATACGTGTTATAAATATTTCTTGTCTCATGAATCATGATAAAAAAATAAATATTTGGGCTGAGCTAGACGTGCACAGAAAACCGGTTCGGTACCCGACCCAGCGGAACCGGTTCCGGTTCGTACTCGGTGTATCCTATACCCAGTTTGGGTTATTTTATACCCGAAAACTCCTACCCGGTTCTGAATATTCTTTCAAAAATCAGTTCCAACCCGGTTCCGGTTTGTACCCGGAATATCCGGTTCCACCAGGTTTTTGATTTAAATGGCCTGCTGTGCAAAAGTAACCGTTGGAACCAGTTCCAACGGTAATCTAGCCGTTTTAGGACCATTGGAACCGTTTTTGAGGTCCTAAAACTATATAACATGGTTTTGGATCAATTGTTTTACCACCCAAGTCAAAAACACCAAAAAAAACTTCTCGGTGTTTACACTCGTTTTACACTCCCGACTTACCCACGCCTCCAAGTTTTTTCACTTCCACCACCTCCACTTGTTAGTTATTATGGCAAGCAAAAACAAGGGAAAAAAGAAGGCGGCTTCTACATTCTTTTTTATTGACCCGGTTCGTGTTGAAGATGACCCCGAAGTTGTACGGGTCATCCCGCATAACCGCAACGAAGATGCATGGCGGAATTGGGATTTGGTTGAGTTGATCAATGGAGACGTTAAGGCTCGTTGCAAATTTTGTGGCACTTTCCTAAAGCATGATTCAAACTCAACTTTAAAAAGCACATCGAAAAGAAATATTGCAAGGCGTTGAAAGAAGTTCCCGCATCAGACCAAGTCGAATTGGGTCGAGATGGTACAATATTTCATTACAACATGTAAGCGGTTCATGATGTAATTGCGAAGTTTGTAATTCAAGAAGGTTTGCCGTTTAACCACTTTGACAACCCTCGTTTGACGACCATGATTCGAGAGACTTTTCAACCTCGCTACAGCCATGTAGATCGTACCACCCTTAGACGCCATTGTCTAAAATTGTGGGAATGTGCAAAAAAAGATTTAATTGAGTTTTTTGGAACTATACAAACGGGTGTGAATTTAACTTGTGATGTTTGGTTGGTACCACATGGGTTACCGGAATCCTACTTTGTGTCACCGCTCGTTGGGTCGTTCCAGTTTCTTGGCAAATGATGAAACGCACCATCGCGTTGAAAACTTTCCGTATCCACATACCGCCGAAAAATTGTTTGAAATTTTAGATGAGATAATAACGACTTTTAACTTGAGGAAAAAAGATTTTTCAATGTCGTTTGGTAACGCAACAAACAATACAAGGGCGGTTGAAAAATTTTACATAAAATATACACCATCTTGCTACAGAAATTTTTTCATGCTCGATGTGTTGCACATATTATCAATTTGGTTGTTCAAGAGGGTCTCGCCAATGAAACTATGGATGCCGGTTTGAAATGCTTAGGATATATGTTACAAGATGTTATAAAAAGTGGGAAAAGAAGACATTTCGAATACAAAAATTATTGCAAATCGGTGGAAAGAAAATATTTTGGGCCAAATTGGGATGTTCCAACCCGTTGGAACTCAACTTGTCATATGCTCTCATGTGCTTTTGCCCAACAAGAAACATTACAAGCGTTTACTCTTGTGGATTGGTGCGAAGCCGATATGTTTCCCGACGGTGATTGGGTAAATATCGGTTATTTCTTGGAGTATCTTGATGTAGCCAAAAAGGGATTCTGGGCGAACACTATTGATGAACCAATCAAAAAATCCGTTTCAAAAATTTCTATATGATTTATAATCGGGAAAGACTAAACACAAGTAAAATAAAAAATCAAAACTACAAAGGAATGTTACTAATGGAACATCTAGTAATAAAATAAGAGGGCACATTCATTTTTTTCTTGCCCTTCAAAGTAAAAATAAATCAATTGCTATCTATTACAAACTTTTTCCTATTTGATCTAATCCGTACCCTTTCCCGATTGTCTCTCTGAAGGAGTTGGGAGATAGTATATTATACTTTTGACAAGATGTTAAAAAAAAAAGAATCATTTTTTTCATGTTTTTTTCTATAAATTATCCATCTCAATCTAATAGTGATTGAATGTCTGAACACTCAGAGATTCTCGCGAGCCTATATATGTAGATTACACAGTATAGAAATAGAAAGAACTTCCCCCAACCAGTAGTTAAATTATCTCCAATCAAGACCCAATAAGTAGACATTACATTAGTAGTAGAAAGGAATCGGGAAGTCTTGCTTCGACCATTAAAATCAAACATTAAAATAAATCTTTCTTTTCATTTTGGATTCAAAGATTTCCGATTTCCAATCTTTTACAAAATCCCCAGAACGGATGTTTAGAACAAAAAAAAAAGATAAATAAATATCGTATTATAATTGAATTTTATTTTTAAAATTTATAGATTATAAAAAATGAATGTTTTATTTTGTTATGTGTGTTCTTGAAAAAAAAAAACAATGTTTTGCCGAACTCTCACATATAAACATAAAAGGAAAATTCTTAAAATAGCTAATTTTAGAGAAAAAAATCCCTAAAATAATCAAAAAGTCTTGATTATTCTCAAAAAATTTGGATCGAGTAGACACATTGGGAGAAGATCTTTATTATGAGGGAGCAGACCAAACTCTTAAAAATATGGAAGGAGCATATCAAATATGAGAACAATGTTAATGGAAAAAGCCAGATTTTTGAAAATATTGAGGGAACATGCCATATTTCTTTCTTAACTTTTCTCCTCAAAAGACAATCTCCCCAGACGATTTTATTATGTTTCCTAATTGGGCCGTACAGATTTTCAAATTCTTGTAAAATCTGTCTTTTTAATTTCGTCTTGAAAGACGCATTTAAGAGAAATTTGTTATGAGAAGATCAGATTTTTCTTTTCTTCAAAACCATCTTCTTCTTCCATTCTTTATGTTATATATATATATATATAACATGGCTTAAGTTCATGCGAGAAGTGTGAGAAATAAATTCAGCCAATCGCAATTTGCTTTTTTCTTTTATCATTTATTTTATTACAACGATATATTAGTAAAAAAATTGGATTTTGTAATTTTGGTAACAATTAGTTACACATATAAAGTGTTGAAGTGAATGCTAAATATGCAGGAACACGTATAGGTGTCACACATATATATTTTACACACAGTTAATTCTTCACATGAATACTTATATATTCGTAATAATTCTACACAGCAAATCCAACATAAAAATCTTTTAACAATAATATGACACTGTATAACTGAAAACCTACACAAATGTCACATGTGTTACAAAGTAGATCCTACACATATAAACACAATCCTACACAGTAAACATTTTATACTTGCACTCCTAACAATGAAACATAAGCATACATCACATTCCTACACAACATAGTTTGCTACCAAAAACGTAATAAATACACAAATGGCACATATGATAAAAAAATGGCACCGACAATACATGTTTGCACTTATATTAGTATGCCTACACATATAATATAAATCCTACACAAGCACAAGAATGAATATTAAGTATGCAGGATAACTTAATTCTTGTCACACATATTTTACATTTTACACACACTTAATTCTTCACATGAGTACTTATATATTCGTAATAATTCTATACAGTAAATCCAACATAAAAATCCTTAACAATAATATAACACTGTATAAAACTGGAAAGCTACACAAATGTCACATATGCTACAAAGTAGATCCTACACATTAAACATTTTATACTTCCACTCCTAAGTCCTAACAATGAAACAAAAACAAACATCACATTCCTACATGAAGAAACGTGGATCTACTCACTGGTAGCAGATCTACTTTCCTCGGGTGTGATTATACTATTTCACCGATGGTTCGTCTGGATCAATGTTCTTCCACCTACAAAACGAACAGCGCCGTTACTTACCCCTCAGAAAGGGACAGAGGGGTCCTCTTTGGGGTAACCCTCCGGCGTGAGAATAAGTATATGGTGGAGAAGATAATAATGTGAGAGTAAGGGAATTGGGAGAGTATTGCTTAATAGCTGAATACTGTATGTTTACTCTGTATGATTGTGTGATTGTCTCTCTGTGTATGAGAAAGTAACTGACTAGGGCTGCCTGTCAGTGAATGTAATTGAATATGCTTCAATGTGAATCAATGTGTGTCTGTAACTGTGTACGTTATGATGTATTTATAATGCTAGGGTTTCCACTGATTGAGCTGAGACCAAATTAGGGTTTTGTTGGCCTCCTCCAATCGATTTGCGCCACGTGTCCCTGGAGACACCTGGTGCTTTTTCATTGGTTATAATCACGTGGTAACCCATGAGTCATGCTGAGCTGTCCATCTTTCATTTAGCAGCTGTCAACATCAGCATATCCGTATTCCTTAAAAAGATGCATTCTGGAAGGTTGTCTGACGTGCATAATCAAGGTTGCCCTAATCCTGATTTGGATAAGGACGAGGTTGATTATATGCATGTGTGATATGCGCCCATCCTGAGGATGCGCGAGGTCTTCTCTTTATTCTCACGCGCAGATATTTCATGCGCAGATGCGATACGCACAAGCATGTAATACGCGTCACGCGCGGATGCCCCACGCGCAGCTGCGCCATGCGCAACTGTGATATGGGTGGGCATGTATGATGCGCGAGCATGTGATATGCGCCGCGCGCGGATGCGCCACGCACGATGTGATATGCATAAGCATATATGATGCGTGAGCATGTGATACGCGCGAGCATATGTGATGCATGAGCACATGTGATGCGTGAGTATATGTGATGTTTGAGCATATGTGATATGTGCAAGCATGTGATGCTTGAGCATAAGTTTTGGCTTTGTGCCTTGATAATATCTTTGATTTCTAATGTCTTGTATATATCTTGTGGGTTGACCCGCCCCGCTCGATGTTGAGGCGGGTACATACCTCTTCAAGCCCCCCCAGTCTAATGTGTGTCTTATCTCGCGCGAGCGCGGTAAGATAGATATTAGACTTACTGATTTGGTCTTTTAAAATGGGTTTTGTCGTTTTCTTGGTTGTTTCCATCGTTGCGCGAAGTTCTATCCATTTGGTTGAAAACGAATCGTCTGTGTACGTGACGGTTGCTGACGTGGGTCAGTGATGGAGACGTGTCAGACATTTCGTGTGCTCGAGGTGCTACAGTTGCCTTTCGTGTCCCCTCACAAGCTGTCAGGGACACGTGTCGCGCTCGTGTTGGCCAAGACCTGCGAGTGGGGGCGCGTGAACTCTGGCATCCGCCGTATTTTTCTTTTCGTGTCCTCTCACACAGTTGTCAGGGACACGTGTCGCGCTCATGTTGGCTTATACCTGCGAGTGGGGGCGCGTGAAGTCCGTTCAGCACCCAAATTTCTCTCTCCTCGGCCTATAAAAGCCAGCCCTTGGAGTTCTTTATCCTTCATCTTCTTGTTTTCTCTTCTGAGTTTTTCTTTCTTTGTCTTCTGAAATATCTGTTCTTCAGAAGTTTCCGTTGTTAGATTTGTCAGTTGTATGTCTGATAGCTCGGACTCGTCGAACCTGTCGATCACTTCAATCGTCTCCCGAAAACGCCGCGTTAAATCCGTAGTGATGTCGACGTTGAAGAAGAAAGGCAAGGGGAAGAAGGTTGCTGAGGGCTCATCGGAGGAGGTAAGGATGACCAAGGTGGTGAGGAGGTGGAATGAAATCCCCTGCAAATTGAGGCAGGCTGATCTTGACAGCCTTATCGCCTCTCAGGGCTTTCCCACCCTGTTTGGCTACATGTTGCCTGAGGCCGGGCAATCGGCGGCGGACCCGCCTGCCGGTTATATATCCTTATATAGCCATTTTTTCACCCACTGCAACCTTCGTCTCCCGATGACAAGGTTTGTGGGTGCACTGCTGCAGTTCTATGGGATTCATATATCCCAAGTCCATCCTTTTGGACTTGTGCGCATGACTCACTTTGAGTTCATGTGCAAATCCCAGCGCGAGGAGCCTACCCCTCGGCGCTTTCAGTATTTTTATAAGGCCAAGATCCAAGACAATTGGTTCTCTTTTATTCCTCGCAGTCAGAAGGTGAAGTGCTCCACTGTTTCATTCAAGAGCCTTCATGACTGGTCTGAGAGGTTCTTCTACATTAGGGCTGGTGTGATACCCATCCGTATGACCATGCGCTCCATCTCTTCTGCGCCTGCGGATGTGGGTGTCCTCAAGAACCCAACTGGCGCCTGGGTTAAGAAGCTGTCCACTGAACCATCCCCCGCCAAGAGCATTCGTGAGGAGGCGCTGGTGGGGGTTGGCATGAGCAAGAGGTGGGCGGACAGCTCGCTTGAGCCCGTTATCCAAGTCGACGGGTTGTGTAAGTTTATTGCTTTATTTCTTTTTCTGCGCGAACATAATTCTTTTTCTGATATCACTTGACTTGTTTTTGCGCAGTCACCAAGGATTATATCCACGCCGCTTATGATGATCAAGTGGAGGGTGGCTCCGTCGCGCTTGGCGCTGGGGAGGTTGGTTTCCCAGATCGCTTCGATGACATGTTCATCCCAGTGGATCTGGAATTTGACTTTGATGGCGACGCGCCTGGTAAGCCTTCGCACTTATGCTTATTCCTTTAGAATACCAAATTTTGCTAACACTTGTGTTGCATGTATTGCAGATGCGCTCGAAAACTACGAGCTGGAGCTCGCGGAAGAGGAGGAGGAGGAAGAGGAGGCGCCCCTACTAAAACGCAAAGCTAAGGGGAAATCTGGCGCAGGGGGCAGTAAGAGACAAAAGAAAGATGACACCCCTATCGCTCATCCCCATGCTCAAACGAAGGGACCTAAGGAAACCCAGGTGTTTACCACCATGGGTTCTTTAGCTTCCCTGCCTGTGAAAGTGGGCAGACCTCCTGTCCACTTGAGGTATGGTGGCGTCACCTCCTCCGTTCGCGCGGCTGAAGAGAAAAGCAGTGCCGCGCCTGCGACAGGTATACTTTGCTTATCTTCATCTGATTGAATTATTATTAAACCTTTGCTCCTTTGAATGTTTGCAGGACCGGCGACGGTTGCAGATCAGTCGCAGGCGCCACAAGGTGCTGAGGCTGCGCCGGGGTCTGCTTCGAAGTCCCCCGTTCTACCCTCTGAGAAGGGTAGAATGAACTTTATGGCGATGTTCGCCGCGCGAACAGAATTGCGCCAAGGTATGTTTTGCACATTTGTCTTCTGAATTTTTTCTTTTGGATCCAGTCATAAACCAATTTTCCTTGTTGATTTGTTCATAGGAGTTGTAGCTGGCGTACAAGTTGCTGGTGACACTCCTGGCGCCGTTGGTGGCGCCGCTGGTTCTGGTCCTGCTCCTGCTAGTGCTGAGTCTCCCCTTATTGGGATTACAAAGGAGCAGGAAGCCGTATTGCGCGCCGAACAGGCGGCGTCGAGACCTCCCTCGCCTCCTCCTACGCGCAGCCCTCTCCGCGAGGCTGGTTTGGAGCCCTCCAGGTCGCAGGAAAAGAGGCCTATTGAAGAAGATGAGGAGGATGAGGGGGCTCAAGCTGAAGACTCCTTGGGAGATCGCGCCAGCCCTGCGATGCCACAAGACTTCGCAGCGCAGACTTCTGGTGGGGCTAGCGCTGACTTTTCTGCTTCATCCCCGCAGGTATGTTTTAATTTGTTGCTCCGCTGCGCGTACCTCCATATAAGTATGTTTTATGACTTAGAACATTTCTTGTGTTTTGCAGGAAGGTGACCACGTTTACCGCCCGAGATGGAATATTAATGAAGACAGTTCCTTCCAATCCATGGGCGTATGCGAGGACTTCTGGGCTCATGCCGTCCCTCCTACTGAAAGGAGGTATCAGGAGGAGCGCACCCGCGCTGACTTGCTCAACGATCACATTTTCGCTGGGTCAGCTTTCTTTGCTGCCTCCCAAGAGCTTCATCGCGATTATATTAAAGTACGCGATGCTCTTGTGGCAGCCCAGCAAGAGGCTAAGGTGGCTGCCTGGAACCTTTCTGATGCTCGCGCACGAGCTGAGAAACTCCAGGCGGAGCTCAGCGAAAACCGAGCAAGTGCCAACACCGCCTTTATTAAGCGCGGGCATGAGCTCCAAGCTGCGCGGGAGAAGCAGCAGGTGGCGGAGGCCGAAGTTGCCAAGTACGCGCGGAGAGTGCGTGTCTTGGAACAGCAGGCGGAGGCGCGTGACCAAGCTATCGTCCAGAATATCACTGAGAAATCATCACTGGAGAGCGAGGTTGCGCGCCTGAAGAAGTATTTGGCGGCCGCGCAGGCCGATAGAGATGAGGCCCTGGCGACGGCAGCGTCTAGCCAGGAAGCACTTGATGCTGCGCAGGCGGAGAAAGAAGAAATTTTGGCGGCAGCAGCGTCTGATAGAGAGGAGCTAAAAAAGACCAAGGAAACTGTGGAGTTATTAAACTCCCAGGTTCCTGCCCTCGAGACGTCTGTTGCTGGCCTCGCGCAGGATCGCCAATGGCTGGTGTCACAGGGCATGACTCGTTGCGCTTTGGCGATGAAATATTCTGGCGAGTTTCAGGCCCTTGTGATGGACTGCAATGCTGCCGCGCGCTTGGTGGGTCGAGCTGAAGGGTTTACGGATGGGTACGAATATGGTATGTTGAAGAAGAACCCATCCGAGTACCCTTACAAGAGCGACGCGGCCTGCGCGGACATGGCCGCGGTGGGGGAGAAGTATATGAGTACTCCCATCCCCATCCTTGTTCAGGTACCTTGACCTTAATGAGTTTTTCTTGATTAATTTTCCAAGTGTTTTGTACTCAATACTTTTCTATTGATTTGCAGATTGCTGCGCTTGCTGACCAGCCCGACCTCGGCGCGCTAAAGAAGTTGCTCGATGAATGCGAGAGGGCTGGTGGCGATGATGGTGGCGCGGGGGATGTTGCCCCTGCCAGCAGCTCTGGCGCGGCGAAAGAATCTGCTCCTGACACCGTCGTGATAGAAGACTCCAATGAGGAGGAAGAACTTGACTATGGTCAGTTCAGAGATGAGGAGCAGGCCGCGCCAGATGCTGCGGGAGATGATGAGGGTGATGAAGTGGCTGACGTCGACGTGGAGACCTGAGAAGCCCTTCATGTTTTTATTTTTATTTGTAATTTGTAACTCATCATACTTGTAAATTTCAACGCTATGGAATGAAATTTGTTTTCCCTTTTTCACATCTTGCGCATTTCCATTCATCTCTTCATGTTTGCTTGTATAGATATAAGATATGCTTGCACGTTAAAATAAGAACAAGGTTGTAAGGAAATTATTCACTTAACCATAGTCCTATTTTGTAAGTGGTTTCGCAGTATCTTGTTTATGCTGACACGCGCGATGACTTTTCACTATTCCTTTTTTGCGCGTCGTTGTCGCGCGTTTTTTATATGAGTTTTAGCCATTACATGTCAGCATGTATTACTCAGATATCCACTTTTATTCCGCGCGCGACCTCGACCTGAGACCTTAACAACTATGATTTGGCATGTACTTTGCCTTAGTTGTGTTTAGGGATTTTTATGGTCAGACTGCGCGGGATGTAAGATGGATGTTTGTGAGTGTTTTGAGCTAAGGCTCTTTGCTTTGGGCTAAGGCCCTGACGTTTTTAGAGTTAAGACTCGTTAACGTGTTTGAGCTAAGGCTCGTAGGTTTGGGCTAAGGCCCTGACGTTTTAGAGTTAAGACTCGTTAACGCGTTTGAGCTAAGGCTCGCGCATGTATGTTTTACTTCGTTTTATTTTGTTTTTTAAGTCAATATAGTGTTGTCATATTGCTCCAAATTAATAAAGGAAGTGTGAAACATGTATGCAAAGGTAATAGAACAAATATTGAAAGATAGCGCGAATCATCATTCATGATGGCTTAAAAGCCTTGAGTACATATTTGGATTTTTACATGAAGCATTTTCTAAGCTGTGCTGCGTTCCACGCGCGCGGTATCTTTTTTCCATTCAAATCTTTTAAAGTGTACGCGCCTTTCCCCAATTCTTCTGAGATTTGATAAGGTCCTTCCCAATTGGGGGACATTTTTCCTGGGGGTATTGCGCGGCTAGCTTCATTGTTTCGAAGGACAAAATCATTTTTCTTGAAGTGGCACTCTTTAACGCGCTGATTATAATATTTTTCCATCTTTTTCTTGTATTTGGCTTCATTGATGATAGCCGCTTCTCTGCGCCCTTCAAGCAAGTTGAGGTCCAATCTTCTTTCGCGCTCGTTATCAGTCTTGCTCATCATGAGTACCCTATGGGATGGGCATCCAATTTCTGCTGGGATCATAGCCTCTGTCCCATAGGTTAGGCTGAACGGGGATTCGCCATTGCTAGTTTTGCTTAATGTCCTGTGCGCCCACAGGACATTAGGTAACTCTTCGACCCAAGAATGGGATTCTCCCTCCAACCTTTTCTTCAGCCCATTTAACAAACTTTGATTTGCGCGTTCCACTTGTCCATTCCCCTGAGGGTGATAGACTGAAGTGAAAATTTGGTTAATGCGCAATTCTTTGAGCCAGCTGGAAATCTTCTTGTCAGTGAATTGCTTGCCATTATCGCTAACAATTTCCATGGGCAAGCCAAAACGGCATATGATGTGGCCCCAGATAAACTGCTTCATTGCTTCGGCCGTTATTTTTGCTAGTGGCTTGGCTTCAACCCATTTTGTAAAATAGTCTACTGCCACAACCAAAAATTTTACTCGCCCAGGCGCCTGCGGTAGGGGACCCACAATGTCGATTGCCCATTTGTGGAAAGGCCATGCTGAGGTTACCGGAATCAAGTTGTTCTTTGGCCGCATGGTGTTTGGCGCATAGCTCTGACATGCTTTGCACTTTTGGATCTCTTTTAAAGCGTCCAAGTACATGCCTGGCCAATAGTAGCCTGCGCTCATTGCCTTGGCAACCACCATGCGCGGGCTAGCATGAATTCCACAGATTCCTTCGTGTATCTCTCTGATCACATAGCTTGCTTCCTCAGCATCCAAGCATTTCATGAGCGGCCCAAGATAAGAGCGTCGATATAATGTATCGTCAAGCAGTTCATAGTTCTGCGCCTTGTGTCTTATCTTCCTCGCTTGTGCGCGATCATCTGGTACCTTTCCCTCCTTCAAGAATTCCATTATTGGAGTTATCCATGATGAAGGGGTTGTATGGGTTACCAAGACAGTCTTCGCCACCACCGACGGGTTGCTCATTACTTCTACCCTGACATCTTTGCCAAAGTGATCAAAACTGGTTGATGCCATCTTACTCAGCGCATCTGCAGATTTGTTTTCACTGCGCGGAATATGAATGATTCTGAAGCTGTCAAATTGCTCAGTGAGCTTTTTCGCCTGCTCTAGATATAGAGGCATGGTGTTCTCCTTGGCATCATAAAGGCCATTGACCTGTGCTGCTACCAAGTACGAATCAACATGGGCCTCTAGCTTCTTAACTCCAAACTTGCGCGCAATGCGCAGACCAGCCAGCAGGGCTTCATATTCAGCCTCATTGTTGGTACTCTTGAAGTCCAACCTAATAGCATAAGTATATTCATGATTATCAGGGTCCACCAGTTTGAGGCCCGCGCCGGATCCTTCGCTGTTGGAGGCTCCATCAGTGAATAGCCTCCAAACATCTTCTTCATCATTTGCTCGCGGAGGATCTACCTCGCGCTGAGCTTCTTCAATCTTTCCCTCTGGGATTTCCGTGATGAAATCCGCCAGAACTTGACCCTTTATTGCTGGACGGGGCTTATAGGTGATCGAGTGTTCACCTAATTCCAGCGCCCACTTTGTCAGCCTTCCGGAGAGCGCGGGGCGTCGCAAGACTTGCTGGATGTTGTAACCAGTCAGAACTTCAATAGGATGACCATTGAAGTATCTATGAAGTTTGCGCGACGCGTGTGTTAGTGACAAAACTAACCTTTCCATGATGGAATAGCGCGTCTCAGGGTCTGTCAGCACCCGACTCACATAGTATATTGGCGTTTGGATCCCCTTGCGATCCACCAATAATACTGCGCCGATGGCGCGGTCTCCAGCTGACAAGTACAATGTTAGGGTTTCGCCAGGAAGTGGAGCTGTGAGCGCGGGCAGCTTTATGAGACATTCTTTTATCTCACTGAAAGCTTGCTCAGCCTCAGGCGTCCACTTGAATTGGCTCTTCTTCAAGCAATTCCTCAAAGTGTTAACGAATGGAGTAGATTTGCTGGCGTGGTTCGCTAGGAACCTGTTGATTGACACCAATCTACCATTCAGCTTCTGAACCTCTTTCATGGTGGATGGTGAGGGCATGTCAAGGATGGCTTCCACCTTTTCAGGGTTCACCTTGAAACCATCCTTAGTGACCATTACACCAAGAAATTTCCCCTCTTCCGCGCCGAAAGTACATTTACTCGGGTTGAGCTTCAAGTTAACTTCCGTTAGGCGCTGAAGAGTTTCCTCGATGTCTTTGAGCATTTGTCTCTCCTCCCTGCTCTTGATCACCAAATCATCAACGTAGACTTCTAGATTTCTTCCGATTTGTTCACTGAAAACCGAATCCATAAGTCTCTGATAGGTTGCGCCCGCATTCTTTAAACCAAAGGGCATTTTTGTGTAACAGAAAACACCCTTGTCGGTTCTGAAGGCAGTCTTGTCTTCGTCTTGTGGTGCCATTTGAATCTGGTGATAGCCTTTGTAGGCATCCAGGAAACATTTGAGCTTGAATGGCGCCACGGAGTCCACCTTTGCGTCGATGTTTGGGAGGGGGTAACAGTCTTTCGGACATGCTTTGTTGAGGTCCTTGAAGTCAATACACATCCTCCATGACCCGTTGCTTTTCTTTACCATCACAGGATTGGCTACCCACGTCTGGTATCGGATCGGGCGGATGATGTTTGCGCGCAACAGGTCCTCAACTTGCTCATTCATGGCCCTCGCCTTTTCATCCCCCATGATTCTCTTTTTCTGAGCAATTGGCTCCACCGACTTGAACGTGTTAAGAGAATGTTGCGCCAAGTCTCGCGGGACCCCAGTCATATCGGAGTGTTGCCACGCGAAGACTGACGTGTATTTTGTGAGCAACTTTTTCATTCTCAATCTCGTTTCGTCTGAAATGGTAGCGCCAATTGTGACCGTTTACTCTGGGAATTTTGGGTTTAAAATCCACTTCTCTGGCGCATTGTCCGCCATTGGAAGTTTCATTCTCCCTTCCCGCGGCGTACTTGTCACTGCGCACAAATGATCGCGGTACACAAATGTTACGCCTGTTGGTAGCAGATCTACTTTCCTCGGGTGTGATTATACTATTTCACCGATGGTTCGTCTGGATCAATGTTCTTCCACCTACAAAACGAACATCGCCGTTACTTACCCCTTAGAAAGGGACAGAGGGGTCCTCTTTGGGGTAACCCTCCGGCGTGAGAATAAGTATATGGTGGAGAAGATAATAATGTGAGAGTAAGGGAATTGGGAGAGTATTGCTTAATAGCTGAATACTGTATGTTTACTCTGTATGATTGTGTGATTGTCTCTCTGTGTATGAGAAAGTAACTGACTAGGGCTGCCTGTCAGTGAATGTAATTGAATATGCTTCAATGTGAATCAATGTGTGTCTGTAACTGTGTACGTTATGATGTATTTATAATGCTAGGGTTTCCACTGATTGAGCTGAGACCAAATTAGGGTTTTGTTGGCCTCCTCCAATCGATTTGCGCCACGTGTCCCTGGAGACACCTGGTGCTTTTTCATTGGTTATAATCACGTGGTAACCCATGAGTCATGCTGAGCTGTCCATCTTTCATTTAGCAGCTGTCAACATCAGCATATCCTTATTCCTTAAAAAGATGCCTTCTGGAAGGTTGTCTGACGTGCATAATCAAGGTTGCCCTAATCCTGATTTGGATAAGGACGAGGTTGATTATATGCATGTGTGATATGCGCCCATCCTGAGGATGCGCGAGGTCTTCTCTTTATTCTCACGCGCAGATATTTCATGCGCAGATGCGATACGCACAAGCATGTAATACGCGTCACGCGCGGATGCCCCACGCGCAGCTGCGCCATGCGCAACTGTGATATGGGTGGGCATGTATGATGCGCGAGCATGTGATATGCGCCGCGCGCGGATGCGCCACGCACGATGTGATATGCATAAGCATATATGATGCGTGAGCATGTGATACGCGCGAGCATATGTGATGCATGAGCACATGTGATGCGTGAGCATATGTGATGTTTGAGCATATGTGATATGTGCAAGCATGTGATGCTTGAGCATAAGTTTTGGCTTTGTGCCTTGATAATATCTTTGATTTCTAATGTCTTGTATATATCTTGTGGGTTGACCCGCCCCGCTCGATGTTGAGGCGGGTACATACCTCTTCACTACACGGCATAGTTTGGTACCAAAAACGTAGTAAATACACAAATGGCACATATGATAAAAAAAATGACACCGAAAATACATGTTTGCACTTATATAAGTATGCCTACACATATAATTAAATCCTACACAAGCACAAGCACAAATATATTTGTACACTAGTTTGAGGCTCGTGCATTATATAGGTAATTGATGAAAATTTTAAACTCTAGCCATTAAGTGAAATTCAGTTAACAAAATGATCATATATTGTTAATAAAATTACAATTTACATTAAAATTGTAAAATTTACATAACTAAGGTTACATAAAAATGTTAACAAATAAGTAAAAAATTTTCTTGCACACTAATTTGTTGTTGTATTGGTCGATATATATTATTTATCAAAAATCAAAATCTTTAGTCCATGTCTTCTTGTAACTGTTGATAAGGTAGCATATAGGTTTGCTCACGTATAGTTGTCCGTGTGACAAATAAGATTCTTTCAAGTACATACCAACCCTAAATAATGATAAATATATCCATGAAACTAACAAAAAAAAATACTCATACACATAAAATATCATACATTTTAAACAATTAGTATGATGTCATTTGAAAAAATCATCTGTTCTTGTTTATCCAAAAAACATGATTATCCCAAAAACCAGATTACCTGAACTTTGATGATATAATAATCTTTAGAATTTGAAATTGATTGATCATGATAAATTTATTGTCGTTAATATTTCGTGTATGACAAATTTTTAATTGATTTTATATTTTACTATTAAAAGTTGTATAATCAAGCAACATATAAAATCGAAAATTAAAATATAACAAAATGATTTGTTTCATTTCATATGAATGCAATTCATAGGAAAATGACAAAGGCATACTAACCTTAAAGCCATTGTTCAAATAACAGTGATTATTCTGAGTTAGGATAATATTAGAAGATTTAAAGTTGTATAAAGTGAAGGTAGTGATTCTTATTCATAATAGTTCAAAGTATTAGATAAAGAATGTTTAAATTTTGAATACTAATCCCGTGTTATTAGTTAATATTATAAAAAGTAGTTGAAATACTTAATTAATCGATACACACACACACAAAGGATTAGGTTCATTTAAGAAGTGTTTCTTATTGTGAGAAGTGCGAGAAATAAATACAACAAATCACATTTTTTCTTTTATTTTATCATTTATTTAGTAACAAGGGGGTTATAGTAAAATGTGCATTTTTTTCATATTTGGTAGGTTATTATATATGGAGAAGTTACAAGTAATTTGTTTTTATATATTTTTTAAAATATAGTCAAATCAACCTATATTGAATTCTTGTTTTTTTATTTTATCATATTCAATTTTGTTGATTTATCAATTTTATTTTTTTTATTCTTGTCATTTGAATTTCATACATTTATCCAGGTAATGGTTCTTAAAGCCAATAGCACCGATAAATTTACACACTACATAATTGAGCATACACATGAACAAAATTACATATACAAAATTCGAAATATCACCTACATAGTACATATGAGAACTCGCATGGCACATAAATGAACCTACACACGATAAAAAAAATACACATACACCATTCGAAATCCCACATATACATTACATATATGCGCCTACACAATAACAAACCTATATAGTACATAAATGAACCTACGCACGATAAACATTACACATACACAATTCGAATTACCAGATACACAGTACATATACGAACCTACACAATACATAAATTGTAACGCCCGTTAATTCCGGTTTCAAGAATTAAAGCTTGTAGAGTATGTATAATTCTCGGGATTTATCCGACGTTTCTCGAAAGCCTTTACGTCATCCCGGTACGTCAAATCTCTTAACATTTCTTCCATTTCTGGGGGCTAGAATGGAAATGTTTTACAATATAACATTAAACAAAAAAAAACCCTAATCCTATGTGCAGCTGCCGATCGGCCACTTGACCACCCCCCTTCTTTGCTTCGACTTTTTGATCGATTCCAAGCTCCTAGAAGTAGTTCAAGGTATGTACTACAATCCCCAACACTCTTTTTGATCACCCCTAATCGTTTTGATGCTCAATTTTGCCGAAACTTTTCGTTGGATAGATTTTCGGCCAAGGTGTAATTGACCCACTTCCCGTAGATAAAAATTAGAGTTTCCGGTGTAGAAAGATCCCCGGGTATGGCATTTACATCATATTAAAATTTCGTGGTCATTGGAGGTGTTTAGGTCGGTCAATCGATTTTAGTTCGAAAACTAGGGTTTATCGGGTGTAGATTTGCAAATTGTTGAGTTTGATGCGTTAATTGTCGGGTGACCGACCGAATCAGTTTGTACAGCCCTAGGGGGGTTTAAGGGCTGTGGAAAAATTATTTTTTTTGATGCTCGGGGCTGTTGTGGTTAGTGCTTCGTCAATCGAGTCGGCGGTACGCGAAATTTCGTTTAAATGTTAAAGTAAGAGTTGTAAAAAGGAACGGTCAACCCTATCAACTCGGGTGACATAATCTTGATGAATGAAAAGATTTAAAATGGAATTTGGTCCATTTGGGGCTGATTCGTTTAACCAATGGTTTTAAGGTTTATTACACGCGCATTCGACCCGATTTGATTACCCTTGGGCCAAGTTGTTGGGCCTTGGGCCAAGTTATTGGGCCTTGGGCCAAGTGTTGGGCCTTGGGCCAAAGTGTTGGGCTTGAACGACCCATTAGGCAAGAGTGTTCTTACGGTCTAGTTTAGTAACGTGTTGTGTATAATTTACAGGCCTTTGCTTGTGATTGTGCACTTAGGGATTTCCTAGCTCATTGCAAGTGTTCGATTGATTCCAGGTGAGTTCATGATGCCCTTTTTACTCTTTTTACTTTTGGGCTAGCATGCACACCTAAGTGTTTTCTTACATGATGAAATGTTTTAAACGAATTTATATAGGCTTGCTAGCATATGGTAGGCCTTGGGATGTTATATATATATATATATATATATATATATATATATATATATATATATGTATATGTATATACATTATTGTTTGGCCTATATCTGGCGATGTTGTAGTCGTTTCGACTACTGATGTTGTGTATGCTTACTTTGTGTTTGCATGCACTGATGTTACGTGTTTGGGTTGTACGTTTGCTCGACCCTGATGTTATACGTGGATATTATATATATATATATATATACTGTGATATATATAGAGATGTAATTGAAAGGATGTTTACATATACATTTTGTATATGTATGTATGAGGATGTTTAGTTTTCGGTAATGATGATTTGATGGATGCACCCTTTTACTTTTTAAAGCTTTTGGTATGACTATCATAACTATTACTACTGATATTATTTACTTAAAACTTGAACTCGCCCAGCTCAAGCTGACTTTGTGTGCATGTTAGTGTGAGTTTCAGGTTAGGAAGAGAATGCCTTATCGCTTGAACGTGCATGAAGCTACTTGGACGGTGAAGGGCATACGGGAATTGAAGTTTTACTATTAAACAATTATTTTTAAAAGTTTTTATTTAAAGATAACTATGTTGATTTTGGGCAAAATTCCCGGGTTTTGGGAACTTATTTTATTATTTATGTTTTCCGTTAAATTATACTCTGAGATGTTTGTTGTAATGGAAGAAACCGTTTTCAAGTTTAATTATTTTCCTAAGTGTTTTGTATGAATACCAACTGTGGGGTTCCCAGGGTTCGGGTCCTTACAAGTTGGTATCAGAGCCATTCTCTCAGACCATCAGCTTACTTTATTTGTAAATGAAGGTTTCTCACGCATTTGACCCGAATTCACGGGTAAAGGTCTCACCAAACCTAGCTAGCTTTTAAACGGGTTATAACATCTCATTATATTAAAAAATAATCTCATCAAATATTTGATATGAAAATCCTACAAAATAGGAATATACTAAAAAGTTAATATCCTATTTTATTTTTAAAAAAGATATTATTTATAATTAAGAAACAATTTTATAATAAAGAAAATAAACGGGTAACGGGTATCACCAAACCCAGATAGCTTTTAAACCAGATTATAACATATCATTTATTTGTGAAACCATTTTATCATCAAACCTCAAGTATATTAATTATTAACTTTCTTACAATAAATAAAATTAAAATCCAAATATACATATATAAATATTAAAAACGAATAATGTAAAACAACCCCCGTAATACGGGGGATAAAATCTAGTATGTATATATATATATGTATATATGTGGTTAGGTTAGAATAAAAACCCACTTGAGTTGTGAAAACTCTAGAAACCCATTCTCAACCACATGTTTTTAATTAAATATTAAATCTTATGGTACACAATTAAAGTTAATAAAAAATATAAAAGTAAATTTATACTTTCTCTCCTGAAAACATATATAAAAATTAGTAAAAAAAATGTAAAAACAATAGCAAAACAATTTTTTTTACATTTTTCGATGTTTTGTATTAAATGTAACAACATAAAAAAAAACAATATTATATAGGGTTTTCATGGGTTTTCACAACTCAAATGGTTTTCATTATATACTTTTCATATATATATATATATATATATATTCCCAAAATAACCAAATAATCCGTCCAAATCTTTCGTAAAGTCCAAATGAACAGATGCATTAAATCAAAATATTAAGGAAAGAAAGTTATTAATCAAAATCTTGCCGGTGTAGACGGATTATAGTTAAATCTTGTCGATGCCGACGGAAGTTAAATAAATATTGCCGGAGTGGACAAAATTTGAATAAATCCAACTTATAAGAAGAAAATAAAAAATCTCGTCACCTTAGAACAAATTTCTCTTAAATGTGTCTTCTAAGACGAAATTAAAAAGACACGTTTTCCAAGAATTTGTAAATTTGTACAGCCCAGGTAGGAATCATAATAAAACCGTTTGGGAAGACTGTCTTTTGAGAAGAAAAATTAAGAAAAAAATATGGCATGCCCCCTCAATATTTTCAAAAATTTGGCCTTATCCATCAACATTATTCCCATATTTGGTTTGCTCCCTTCATATTTTTAAGAGCTTGGCCTGCTCCCTCATAATAAAGATCTTCTCCCAATGTGTCTACTCAGTCCAAATTCTTTGGGAATAATCAATACTTTTGAGATATTTTGGGGACTCTCTCTCTATAATGGGTTATTTTGGGAATTTTCCCTAAACATAATCATGAGAAAGGGGAAACATGAAGAGAATGAAATGAAAAATACGCTAAGGTAGCGTTTGATATACAACAATGATAGGAGGAATTGAATGATTCATTGCGTGAGAGAAAAAAGTGAAGCTTGGTTGATCAATGGAATAGAATCATCCATTACACATGGAATCACATTCCATCAAAACCATTTCTTCCCACACCGTTCTTTTTTTCATTACATTCCTTCTTCACCCTACTTTTTCAACACCACCACCACCACTTAACAACAACATCCATCACCACTACCATCGCCACCACCACCAACTACGTCGCTCCATTAACTCATAAAAAAATTATGATCGTTTTAATTTAGTGTGTGTTTATTTTTAATTTTTTTAAACGATTAAATATCTGTACACTATGGGATTTGAATTATTGACATTGACCTCCTATTTAATACCTTAACCACTTTACCACCTTATCAAAGTGGGAATGATAATTTTAATTTAGTTAATTGTTAAAATTAGTTTTCGGCCAACTTTTTCTTGATCAACGAATGTTCGCATGCCTAAAGCTAAAGAAATTATTGATAGAAAAGTTGAATGTGCAACTATGAGAACCAAATGTTGAAAGGTGTGACTAATCGATACCTAACATAGAAAAGGTATGTTGTATCAAAGTCTTTGAGATTATACCTATATGCATTAAAAAGTCAAAAACAAAAATGAACATAGTGATTTGTGGAAATATGTGATTAAAATCACGATCAAGAAAAATGACAGGCCAAAATTACTATGTTCATGAGCCCGTTCACATCTGACGTGACTGATGTGTTGGAGGAAACCCTTGCGGGTGTTTGGTTGCCTTTGAATTCATCCAAAGTTTTAGGATGAAGAGCGCCTGAGATATTGAAATATAAGATTGTTTTGTGAATAGTGTAACTGAAAAACAGAATATTTTTAATAAAAGGAGTGGAAGCTTGATATAAAACCGAGCTAACATGTTTGCGTTTATGAGTTTACTTATTTGGATGCTCTTGACTAAAGAGGTTTTTTTTTTTTTTTTTTTGGTATTAGCTTAATTCACACAAAATATTTTTGTCATCCACGAGATTAGAACTATAATTACATGAAGGTAAATTGAAAATAAATAATCTCACATTTTGTGTATTGGCTGATATTAATCACACCTTTAAAAATCACTACCAACGGTTCAACTATTTTTTTTTGCCTCAATGGACCTTCATTAGAAAACAGTCGTTAAGTTTTTTTTTTCGAGTTTCAAACCTATGTTTTAGCGCTTTTGATTGAAAGAAGGAAACAAGTCGGCTGATGTAAAACTTATCTCGAAACGGTGTCCTAAACGATGAAACAGAGTTTCAATTCGGGTGTTTGAATTTCCAATTAACAAAAATCAAGACATTTGAATCACCGTTTCGAGATAAGTTTTACATCAGTCGACTCGTATCCTTCTTCCGATCAAAAGCCTTAAAACATCGGTTTGAAACTCGAAAAAAAAACCTTAACTACGCTAAGTGTTTTCTAACGAATGTCTATTAAAACAAAAATAATTGAAAGATTGAATCGCTGGTAATGGTTTTTAAAAAAAATGAGAATGTTTATTTCCTATTTGCCCCGCATGAAAATGCAAAAGCCTTATTAGACCATATCATCCTTCTAAAGTCAAAGGCTATTTGGTATGACCGTATGATTAAAGAAGTTGAAATAGATTGTTTAATTTAAACTTATAAGATTTAACTAATGTTGCAAAAGTCATTAGGCGGACCCTAGGCGGCCGACTGGGGAGTTAGGAGTAGTCGGAGTACTCGATGAGTACTCGGACATGGTAATTATAATGAAAATTAATTTTTGGACAGTATATATTTGTCAAAATAAGCATAATTCACATCAAAAGGGTACTCTAGCTGACTCTACAACTTTTTAATGACTTTTAGAGAACCCTAGCCCGCCTGGCCCGACTTTTGACCGCCTGGCCCGACTTTTTGTCCGACTTTTGGAAATTCCTAGCCCGACTAGGCCGACTTTTGACCCCCTAGCCCGACTAGTTCGACTTTTGTCTGCTTCCGACTAATCCAGCCGACTTGGAAAAAGTCTCCAAGGTAGGGGTCCGAGGACCGACTAGTCGGCCTTGGAATCCGACTTTTACAACACTGGATTTAACTTTCATTAATAGTAACATATAAATATAGTATAAGTAATGAAAATATTTGTGATTTTTCTTCATATGTTACTAGTAGAGCGCCTGCGCTTTACTACGATAGAGGGAATTTGCAACACCATACTTGTTTATGTTGGTTCATAAAATAACTCCTGATATAATGTATAATAGTACCTTGGTTTAAAAAAGCACGCTTGAGGCGAGGTGAGGCGAGAAGCGACCTAAGACGAACACCTCAACGCTTGGCGAAGCCTGTTAAAAAAGCGAACGCTTTTTGCGCTTTTGTGCGAGGCGAAAAAGCGAGGAGACGAATGTTTCAGACGTTTAATATATATTATAATGTGGTTTGTCTATAATATGTTGCTTATAAATAATTACATACTTTTTAAAACACGATTGCCTCATGTTCAAAAAGCGTTTGTTTTTGCGCTTTTTGCCTCGGATGAAGACCTCTTCGTTTTTGTTCGCCTCACGCTTTTTTAAACCAAGAATAGTATTTTAGTTAGTTTTGTTAATGGATTCCAAACAACCAATTCACATGTGTTTATTAGGCAAACACATAACATGCCATTTAACTTGCTAAAAATAACAAATTATTCAGCCACACATTACACGTGATGCTAATGTTGATGGTCAAGAAATAGTTCGTAGCTTTTGTTTGGAAAGTATTGTAGTTTGGAAAAAGAGAATATCATGTTTAGTTTAAACATGTAAAGTTTCTTGAATATAAATATACAGAAATATATTAGTGATTATAAAAACTAAAATATTAGCGAATACTACGAATTTAATATGTGGACGTGAATGAACCTTACACTTGGTATGCAAGTGTAAATGAAAAATACTTTAGTAATATTAGAGTTAAAAACTTATCGGTAAACTATTACATTTTTTTTTATTAATTTACAAAAACTGATGCATCTTACTAAGGATACTTGGCCGGCCCGTTCACAATAAAGATACAGCCTACGTTTGGACATTTAACATATGTTAGAGTCTAAATTAAGGGGAAAACAACAAAATTAGGTAACCGGATTAAGAGGAAAAACTTTAAAATTAGAATAATGAAGTGTTGCAGCATTTATGTTATCAATACTTGTAATAGAGACAACTATGACTTGTACTTTATAATTCGCGCATATGTTTTGAATAAAATTTATATCAAAACGTAGATAAAAAAAGAATACTGGAACGGTGTGTTTGAGTTTTTTAAAAATACAATATAGTCAAAGATATAAGAGAAATAGTAAAAAACAAATAAAATTTGAGGAATATATGAACAATATGAGGGGTGAAAAAGTAATTATTGCTTAAATTTATAAAAATGGCAAAGATGGAGGAGAAAATATGTAATTATATACTAGCAAATCAATTGTCACATACAATGATAGTGATTAAAAGACATTTACTGCCCCTTGAAATTTTAAAATTCATGCTACAAAAGTTGTGGATAAAGCAATAAGTTAAATATCTCTTAAAAATTTAGAGAACATTAACTCATGTTTTATATATAGTAGAGATAAAAATATATTTAAAATAACATTCTATAAGTTTGTCATTCTAAGTTTGGTGAGGTGCTTAAGGTGTGAAATAGAAAATTATGGGATCAAATCCTATAATGTATACAAAAATTTAGTCATTCAAAAAAAATAAAAAGCATTCTACAAGGTTAAAAAATGGGAACGTACGGTACGTCACACGTCACGTAGTATATTTATTTAGGCTGAGGGGTGTGGGGGGCTTTAATGGGGGCTTTAATGGGGGCTCCAACCAATAATATTATGACGTGTGGCAGAGAGAGAAACTGGATAAGGGGGGTGTTGGAGCCCCCGTTAGAGCCCCTGGCCCTGGTGTGGAGGGGCTCCAGCAGGGGCTCCAGCGATTTTTTTTTAATTTAATAAGAGCCCAACGGCTCTTTTTCTAAAATTCAACAAGCTCCTCTCTCCCTTCTCCCGCTAACAGGCTCACGCCTGCATGTTTTTTCGCGCTAGCGCCCCGGTTAGCGCCCCGGTGGTGTGGTGTTAGCGCCTGGGGGCGCGAGCGGAGGGGCTCTAGCGCCCCCGTTGAAGCCCCACACCACTCGGCCTTAGTTAACAACAAAATTGACAGTATTTATTTCTTCAAAATTGGGCGTATTTATTACTAAGGAAACTGGGACATTTTGTCTTTGAGATACTTAAATGCCTAGACCACAAACCGATACGCAACACTCAATCAATGCTCCACTAGACATATTTTATGTTAGTTTGTATTTAAAAAAAATAAGAACTCACATGTAAAAAAACATATTTAGCGTGTATAACATATTTGTAAATAGTTCAAGCAAAAGATACAAATTACAAATATTATGCAATGCCCTAATTGTTGGTTATGAGGATGACATGTTGATCGACTTTATGTTCACGTATATATCATACTAGGTATGTTTATTTAATTATTTTATGTTAATGTATGATTATAAACATCTTGAAGATACGAATAAAATGATCAAGTTATTACTTATATTGTTGGATATCTACAACTCTTTTTCATGTGACAAATTTTTAGTGTCTTTTTTATTTTTGCATGTCCACTTTATATTTTAAAAGCTAGTCACAATCAAAGTGAACTGTATATAACTGCAAAATATAATTTTGTGATATTTATGTTCCTATGTATAACTGTGACAGAAAAGAAATGTTTTGTTTATTTTTCTATAATTTATTAATATACTAGACAGAGGGAACTAGGGAGGGGCCTAGGCATGGGATCAAATGAGTAACCATAAAAACCATAATTGAAATCACATGCAACCACGTGACGTACGATATGGTACAATAACAATACTGTTACCTTTTATTATTTACAATATTATTTTATTTAAAAAAGAAAAAAGAAAAAGGCTAGTGGAGTTTGCTAACAAAACACAACCATACAAATCAAATATGAAAACATCCTGAAGAATTTAGATTTCGGGTTTCTACTTTTATTTTATTCTAAACTAACTAACTAACAATTATAAAGGATGCAGTAAAAGATTCCGCTGAGATTCTAGTTGTTAATATGTTATTGAATATTTTTATAATATACTTTTTTTAAACTAGAGTTTTCTTTACTTGAATCAAACTTAAAACTTCAAAGAATAAATTCGAACTTGGATTTTAACTTCTAAGCTGGGTTAACATCTGAACCTAATATTGAATCTCACACAATCTGGTTGAGGATGTGCTATTTGATATATTCAAGCGGGCCGGAATTTCTGTTAAAAAAGAAGCACCTATGAATTTCCTAACTGACCCGTCGGAGGGAAGATCATCTTTTTAACCGACTGACATTTTGGTGTTTGGATGGATAGGAGGAAAACACGTGTGTGCGGATTTAACAGGGTCTCCACTTTGGTGGGCTTAGGGAGTAGTGGTTTCACAGTCGGTCAAGCTGCATTAAAAGCTGTTTCAGGTAAGGTGGCAAAATATGAGAAGGCGTGTCTTGACAACCAACATGTATTTATTCCTTTTGCTTTTGACACTTTTGGTTTCCTCGCTCCTGAAGCTGTGTAGTTACTTACCCGTGTTCAGCGGGTCATGCATAGTAATGTTATGACTCCAAGATCAGCAAATATAGTTTTTAAAAGATTGGGTTTTGCAATTCAAAAGGGGGTAGCGGCGCAGGTTGTTGTCCGCTTGCCTTCTGTTTCGATGTAATCTAAACATTGAATTTTATTTTATTTTAAAATTATTTGTAATTTCAGAGCGATTTGACCTTGAATATTCGAATTCAATTTATAAAGGACATGCGTTATGTATTTAGTTTATATATATTTTTGTGTATTTCTTGTAATTCAGTTTAAAAGAATCAATCCAAATTCGAATCATAATTGAAACTATAATGCCATTCGTTTTGAAATTTTGAAATTTGAATAGTTAGAAAACCAATCTGATGAACATTATCATTATTCGAAATTAAAACCAATAAATAGGTCTCTAAGTGTCATGTGATTCACCCTTTTCCCCTTCTAGTTATAGTATTAGACTATCCATCATGGAATAAGTGAAAAGTGACAAGGTGAAATAAGCAAACAACAACATATTAATTAGCGATGAGATGCCAAAAGGTTTTCAATTTCACGCTCTTTGGAGAGTGTTACGGGAGATGTGAGTGAAATGAACAAAAAATCATTGAACGGGGGTGAATTGGAGACGTGCTATTGGTTACAATTAATTGAATATTAGTAATTCAAAAAAGAACAAAAAGGTGGGCGACGCCCGTTAGTGATGCATCGAAGGGGCTGCGCCCCCTTCACCTACATGATTTTATGATGTTTGACGCCCTTTCACCTCCAAGTAGGTTTGGCGCCCACTTTAACGCCATGATAACGAATAGTCTTAAAACACATTTTCTTTTTATAGTACCACGATATGTCGATATATCGATATTAAGCCATTAAGGTTTGAAGTGACCTCACAGGCTAAGGCCCATCGAAGGTTTGGATCCAACCCACTCATGTGGTCTTTATCAAGGCCCAAGGGTGAAAGGTATGAGGCTGTGAGCAAAGATACATTCAAGCTCTCTCTTGCGTGAATCTAAAAGCATTACACTTTATATGTTTAGAGTGAATAATCTTGTGCTAGCATGCATATCAATATTATTGTATCATGGGAGATAGATGCCCAGGATGCTCAGGCACACTTCCGAGAGTGAACGTGCCTCATGGACAGAGTGTTCCCCAATATTTTTGTTCGTATTTGATTTTGGAGTCTTGACTAATATCATTGTTATGGTAGCAGTTTATAGACTATTTACTTTATGTTATTACCATGATTTGCATATAATTCTTATTAGTGGATAGGTTTTGTATTTCAGTTCATGGATAGCTTGTGAATCGTGAATGTTTTACTATCATATTATTAAGGTATAACATGGGTATATGATATCAATAATCGGAAAAGACAAAAGGGTTTTCTGCAAAGAAATAGGAAATCCTCTTCCGTGATAACGGATTGATAGTTTTGTGTCTAATAGACAAGACGGTTTTCTTTATATAGCCTTCAAGTCGTTGCATGGTTAGAGTGAGGTCTCACAACTCTCACGTAAAATAGTATGATAGTTGGGTGTAAACATTTGACGGTTACAACAATAGGGCTTTAGTGGAAATTTTAGGTGTCACCGCTCGCAATAGCCATTACTGCATAGTTGCCACTAATGATTAACTTGCTATTGGTGATTAGTTTGTTGCTTATTACCATTTTGCCACGGATCCTCATTTTGCTCACCGATGATCAATGTGACATTGATCTTACCACTAATGACTAGTTCCAACTTCCAACTAATCATCAGTTCCCATCAACTATCATTTTTCATGCAACCTATTGTCATCCATGTAATTCCAAAGCATATATGATTAAGCTTCTTAGTGCAACCCTGCCACAGGCTCAACTCTGTAGACTCTGCCATGGGCTTCGCCCCTTCACCCCTTGGACCCATAAGTGTCGTCAAGGTTATGCACATAAATAATTACATACCATTAATAAGACATGTGTAGGTAAATAGGTAATAGACATAAATATGCAAATTATATTTGTATCATTTTCTTTAATATACTTTAAAATAATAACATTAGAATGACTGTGTGTGTTTGGTGTGTAGGTGTCTATATTTATGTGTGCATGTATGTGACTAATACCTATGTTCACTATCCTCGATTGTCATTATACGCTAGTTTTGCAATTAATGTAGGTTTTAGTGATTTAGCATTGGATCGATTTTAAATAATTTGTATATGTTTTCTCCACCAAAAGCAAATTACAATTGTAAAGAGAGGACAAGACCATGTTTGATATAAACCTATCACCCAACATTAATAAACCCACGCGAGGTACATCCAAACATCACTCATTCTAAATTAGATTATTTATGTTTAAATGTTTATCACCGTCGTCACTATACCAAACTCAAGTTGCCGACTATATTTATTGTTAAACATTGACATTTACGGATCAAATATTAAATGATCACTAGCTAATTGATATTTTCTTAATATTTATTGCTAATTTTCCATAAATCACCACCCCTCAATGTTTTTAACATGCTAATTAAATGGACCACTAAATAAGAAATGATGACATCCATTGAACATAACAACAAATATTCTTTAAAATCCTTCAAATCTTTAATTTACAAGGATTTGAACTAGGGATAACAATGAAACTCGAACCTGATGGAAAAACCTGAAACCCCACATAAATGGGACGTGTAATATCCGACCCTTTAGGGTTTGGGACGGGTTTGGGATTAGTTTTTAAATTTTTCGCGGGTTTGAGACGAGTTTGGGATTTCTAATATACCCGATTACCCGATAGCATAGACCAATTTACCCGATCATATACCCAATGTATCCGATATTGCTTATTACACACACACACACACACACACACACTATATTCCAAATATATTATTTGTCGAAACTTGTTTATGTCAATTATTTGAGATATTTTACCTTTATGGTAACAATTTTTGTAATTGATTAGTTATATTTTGTCAAAACCCCCGTAGAAACCCGACGGGTTTTCAGCTGGGTATACCCTACGAGTATTTTGTCAAAACCCGATAGGAAACCCGAAATCCGATGGGAAAACCCGAAACCCGATGGGTAATTACCCGATTAAAACCCGACAGGTTTGGGAAACACTTTTATAACCGGGTATGGGTTTGGAAATACCTAAACCCGACCCAAACCCGACTCATTGACATTCCTAATTTAAACCCACAACCTCATATTTTGTAAGGGATATTCATTTAACATATTGCATATAATAGTTTTACGAGTATTCATAACCTGTTCAAACGAAGGTCACACATACAAAATGTTTATTTTGGCTTGTTTAACACAACTTTCGCCATCATGCGAGTTGTCATTCAGAAAATTCGGGGTTAATCGAAAAAAAAACTGCGGACGCTAGTTGAAGCTAGCCGAATCTACTAAACCAAAGCAAGTTGACTGATATTAGGTGATGAACCATTTATATTATTTTTAAAATGATAATACTAACTAATTATTATTATTATTATTATTATTATTTTGAAAAACCAAACCGTTAAGACCATCAAAATTTAATTGTTAAAGTGAACGGTTTGATTTATATTCTCGAAACAATAGTTAACGATTCAGTTATAATATTTTTTGGTTAAAATCGGGTGAATCAGAATATATATATATCTCTAGGTTTGATGATAGAACTTGTGAATAACACATACCAAAAAATCGAAAGATGTGTATTACTCTCCAACAATGTATCATATCTTTACAAAGCGGTCAACTTTTATTATTCTTTTCATTATTTTCATTTTATCTTGATGAAGTTGCTTCATAGTTCAACACTTCTCAATATGGTTTCTACCATAAGAACCTTAACCATATAGAGGAACCCTAGTCTAATGTGTGTTGACCAATGACATTTTAATGTTTATCCATTTTACATCTTCAAATAGAAAGAACTAAGGCTTTTAGTCGTATAAATCATAATTATGCTATATGATGGTCAATAAACTAATGATGGATTTGAATTGTCGTATTATATTACTTATAATAATGTTATTTAATTAGAGTTAAGTGATTACGTAACATGAAATAATGTGCGTTTGATTTTTTCTAAATTTCAAAGGTTTTATATTTGAAAACCATATCTAGACGTCAGGAGTTAATCAGTTATCATATAAATCCGAGTGTAAAATAAGTTTATATATACTTTTTGTTTGCTTAACCTGCTTTTAGACGCTATTTAGTTTCGAACAACAACTTTCATTAAAAACCGTTACTTGTTTTAGGACACAAAAAGGACACTATTAAGACCATCTCTAACATTTTTTGGTTTAAACCAGCTACATCACTGCCATATCAGCTTTTTTAAAAACCATCTTTTTACTCCAACAATACACCTTCTCAAACCATCTTTATATTTTCACATAATCACTTACTTTTACATTTATTTTAAATAAGAATTTTGCAATACTATTAAATATTTAATATTATAATTTTTATTTAAATTAATAGCGAAACACGGGTTGGATGAGTAGGACTTCTTGTAACATTTTTTTTGGCTAGGACTTCTTGTAACGTTTTTTTTTCTAGGATTCTTTGTAATGTCTAGACTTCTTGTAACCTTTTTCTAGGACTTCTTGTAACGTGTTTTTTTCTAGTACTTGTCATGTTTCTTTTATTCAAATTAAGCGTTGTAAAATAGATAATAAAATCGTTAAAAACTAGGCGTTTTTAAAAAATTAGGCGTTAAATAATTTAACCGTTGAACTAGCCGTTACATAAAAAATAAACAAACAAAAAAATACATCATTTTTGAAATAAATATAAAAATATGTATATGTATAATATTTTAATATATTTTATATATATATATATATATATATAGGCTAAGTATAAAATGAAAACCCACTTAAGTTGTGAAAACTCTAGAAACCCATTCTCAACCACATGTTTTTAATTAATGTTTAAATCTTGTGGTCTACAATTAAAATGAATAAAAAATGTAAATATAAATATAACTTTTTCTCTCTCCTGAAAACATATATAAAAATTAATAAAAAAATGTTAAAAAATAGCAACATATTTTTTTTTGATGTTTCGATGTTTTGTATTAAATGTTACAACATCTATTACATGTAACAAAAAAAAACGATGTTACATAGGGTTTTCACAACTCAAATGAGTTTTCACTTTAACCTTACCTTATATATATGTGTGTGTGTGTGTGTGTGTGTGTGTGATGAAAGATGTGTTGGACCCACAATAGGTGGTTTTTGATGGTTTGATTTTTCAAACCTCAAAACTTAGATTGTGGTTTGAACCAATCACTCCAATGGTTTATGTTGGTTTGAACCAACAAAAACCAACCATTGGAGTGGTCTAAAGGAAAACTGTTACTTGCTCGGCAAGAAGTCTATTAAGAGTTCTTACATCTGATATTAGAAAGAAAAAAAAAGTGTTATTATCATGTGTGCTTCAATAATACATTTCTATTAAAGCTTATTATTAATAAACTTAAGGGGGAATATTGAAAACGATTAATGATAACATAAAGGGGAATATTTAAAGTTTTCTTTTATTATTTGTAAATAGAGAGAAAAATAATAATTTAAATAAGATAAGATGATTGGAAGCAAGGTGGGTCAGGAACACACGCTAGGTTTCAGGCAAGAGGCAATCCCATGTGCCCACATGCATTTCAACATTTCACACACAAATGGCAAATTCTTATCATATATTTATAAAAGGCGGCACATATAGTGTAAGAAGTATACAAATGACTTTTGTCTTTCAATTGCGAAAAAGATTTTAAACCGGTCAATATTTATGAGTTTATATACAACTAAATGATTATGAGTTTGTATGTGTTATCATTGCTTTAAGAAAGGGGAAACATATAACAATTTGTGTGGCATGTTTGCTACACGAATTCGGGTTAAGCGTGAATGAGGTGTTCACGTCTTCACGATACGAATTGATAGCTATGAGAAGAGGTTTGCGCATGACGTGTTTGCCAATAGGACACGACTTTACATTGAACTACAATATATATTTCTTTACTTATTGCCATATACAAATATACAGAGTGAAATTCATTTATAATGTTATTTGACTGTATGTTAATTTGTTTTTCAATACTTTGTTGGCTATTTGTAATTTTCTATTCAAGGGCACATATTCCATTCGTTGTGAAAAAAACAAACACGTAAAACTCATTTAGTGAGGTAATGTTTGTGGGGTGTTTAACTTGACTTGGAAGTCATTAAAATAATATCGAATGTGTCGTGAATCATGAGTTTAATTGTAGTTCATGGTTGGTTCGCAAGTTTTGGACCAACTATCACAATGCTGAGAGGCATATTGTACTCCCTGATGGCCATTTGACTACTTTGACTGCATTGTACCTTTTAGAGCTTTTCTCCATATTACGTTAATGTTAAAGAGTGTATTAGTGTAATATATGCTAGCAAAACGGTTAAAGATGATTAATCAATGCATTTTGGGCACACCTCATGATTATGAACAACTCAAGACATGCCCATTTTAGTGTCAGAAAAGCTATGTTAGAAGGTTGTATACCTAACCTTGTGATTGCCGCGCAAACATTTTTGACTTACAATATGTGTGACCACCCTAATATGATAATCTCATGTCTATTGAGAATAAATCAAATCAAATGGATTATCATGGTCAACATCACGATACCCTTCTAAATAAACAGGCACATGTGAAGCTGCAATGTTTATTCATGATTAAATTTGGTCATGGAAGTACTTAATAGTTAATACGTCGCGACAATGTCTATTAAGTAGACACTTGGGAGGAAAGGCAACTCACGCATACCACCAACATGAAGTTATGGTCAAACTTGGGAAGCTAATAAGAGTCCTCAGGACAGCACTAGGAGGAAAGCCAAACCCATTGCCGCTATCATAAATGAATGATAGTACATGTCGAGACTTATGGAAGATCATGTGGACATTATTAACATACCATATAACGGGACACACGAGACCATATGTTTAAAAGAAGAAGTTTGTCTTCTTTCTTCTCATGGAAAATGAATATCAAGTACTTTTCTTTCCATCTTAAACCAAGACCAAATTTCCAATGTGTGAATTCTCTAATGAAAAGAAGGCCGATTGCGCTTAAAGTTACATAATTCAGCCCTTTCACCAACATATAGGATGTTATGCTTGATCGTAGACATGTTTACCTGAAAAAAGAATCAAATGTTGCCAAGTCCAGTAAGAGCAACCTTCATTAGGTTCAACTCTTTCAAAATATGCTGGTCCGAACCCATACGAAGGTAGTTCCTAATGTTCGATAATATTAATTTGACCCCTCTTTTGTAAACCATGTATACCATCGAGCACGTATTTGTACTTTGAAGGGTTACATTGATGGAACGTAGATGAACAACTAGCCTTCTTTTCATAAGAGGTTCCACACTGGTAAATAATTTATTGCTGGTCTTCTATAGACAGCATATTCGGGAACTTGTTTTCCGAAGATGAAAAAGTGGCAAGTAGTATCATCTTTCAAATATGATCACATAAAGAAAACTTATGTTTGTACTAGAGAGCATGCTAGCTATTAATGATGAAAAATATTTTTAACCTTAAATGAAATATTATTTATGTAATATAGATTTAACGAAATTATTGTCTACGAATAATATTTTAGCTATAAATGTTTCTTTTATCGTATCATGGATCAAGCATGCTGGCCATGACTACGATTTTATATACGTACTTGTAATCATTTCAACAAAAAAGAAAGTTACTTTCTATACTTGTTGGCAAATGGCAACGTTCTATATACACACGATTTGTTGTTTTAATAATGATATGCAATGTTTAGTCACTAAAGTCGATACTTGCTCACCACCAACAAACAAAGAAGCAGTCGCCGGTCAGTTTTTACCCAATTTTTTATTAATTATTCACACCTTAATTTTGTTTAGTTTTAATAATTAGTTTAATTAATCTATGCAAGTTTTGAAATTAGGGTTTCATATTGGGGATTTTGACTACAGCCTGAAATTAGTTGTTTTGAGTGATTATTTTTTAATTTCATTATCAGTAAAGCTGTTGGATTGGGGTGAAGAAGGACACCGGTCAGAGGCCGAGATACAAGCGTTACGGGCGGCGTTTACGCAGGAAGTGGTGGTGTGGCATAAGCTTGATCATCCTAATGTCACTAAGGTCATGATTTCACCGTTATGAAGTTGAAATTCTGGTCAAACCAGAAGTCAAACTTAACTATCACATTTAATTATGTAATGCAGTTTATAGGTGCAACAATGGGTTCTTCGGATCTTCAAGTGCAGACCGAAAATGGTCAAATTGGATTACCGAGCAATATCTGTTGTGTGGTGGTTGAGTATCTTCCCGGGGGCGCTTTGAAGTCATATTTAATAAAGAACCGAAGAAAAAAGCTGCCCTTTAAAGTTGTTATCCAGATTGCACTTGATCTCACAAGAGGGTATGCTATCCTAAAGATTTACTACTTTGAAAAATCCAATAAGTTGGAAATTGTGTTGTTTGACTAGATCTGTTGACTTTGACTAGGTTAAGCTACTTGCATTCCCAAAAGATTGTACACAGAGACGTGAAGACCGAAAATATGCTATTGGACAAAACTCGAACCGTTAAAATTGCTGATTTTGGGGTTGCTCGGGTTGAAGCGTCTAACCCAAATGACATGACTGGTGAAACCGGGACCCTTGGCTATATGGCTCCCGAGGTCTACCTTCCATCTTTTTATCTTTTAACTATAAAACGGCTTTTGATTTATTCGTTTTTAACTGTTCGTCTAATGTGTTTGGTGGTTTGTTAAACAATTACAGGTACTAAATGGGAATCCATATAATAGTGAAGAAACACTAAGTGAACCCTGGATAGATTATAGATAATCTGGGGTTTAAGTAATGTTTCCCACGGATGAGGTCTAGCTGAGAAGGCTGTTCTTCAGGAGACCTGCAAAACAAACACCGTAAGCTCGTCACTGAGAAGGGGGGGTTCCTCCTTGTGACCACCCTCCGGCGTGAGAATCAGACTAGATTGCTCTGAATATGTGTATATTAAGAGATTGCTAGATAACTGGATAGCAGATGATCTTACCATACCAAGATGTTGGAGTATTTATAGCCGAAGGTAGGTTTCCAAGCAGGTACAGCCGGCTGAATAGTATTCTTGTTCTACCAACAGTGGATTATGCACAGGCCATACTGGTTGGTGGATAAGTTACGGCCAACAGTAACAAAGTCGGCTGCACTATTCCACCAACTGTAGATTATGCACGTCCCACCTACTGTGGATTATACGCAGGCCATGCTGGTTGGTGAATAGGTTACGGCCAACAGTAACACTATTCTACCAACTGTAGGCTACGTACGCCCGTTAGTAAGAGTTGGTGAGTAGGCAGCGGCTAATAGTGAAACAGTACTAGAGGGTGCTCCTCCTCGTACTGTTGTCGGTGAGCTGTCACCCTGTGATTGGCTCATGGGTTGTTCTGGTCAGATCGTCTGTCCTATCCATACCTTGGTAGGTATAGTACAAAAGATCTTTCAGAATCATACGGACTGGCTCATTTTGGCGGGATTGTTCCCGCCTTGCTCATTCCTTCATGTGACTACTGAAGTAGCTATCGCCTTGTGCGTGTAGCCCTGCTGTCTGCGGGTAGCCTTCCCTGATGGCTTGTATCCGCAACTGCGGGAACAGGCGGGGTACTTCACCATTGGGAGGCTTTCCATGCGTGTACAGCTTGCGTACTGCGCGTAAGATTCTATGAGCATGGTGGGTCCTGCGGGAGCAGAAGGCCTTTGCGCAGACGTCCCTATTCAAGGTGAGTCTTGCGGGACCAACTGGTCTCTGCTGGGACCTACCTCTTCAAGTCCCCCCAGTCCAATGTTCTTCTCATGAATGTTTAATAAAGTGAGGTGAACTTTTGGACTTTAAGCAAGGGGTTTTGAAAAGGGTTTTTAGTTTTTAGGTTCTCCGTGGGGATTCTTCCCGCGGGTTTCCTAATGTCACTTGCAAAAATTCCCGATTTTTTTGCTTGATCTTTGGGTATGATGCGGGTAGGTATGTAACCTTCTCGCAAGTCAGGAGCGTTGAGTCTCACTTGTGTGGATTCTCCTTGAGGTTTTAGTGGTTTTGAACATAGTGATCAATTATGTTTAAACCACCAATTCCATCCTGGAGCCTCAAACAATGTAGTTCTCGACGTTCCCGCTATGCGGGGATGTTATTTCCGTTTCCGCAAGCATTGCCCAGAAGATCCTTCTTGGTTTCAATTCCCTGCGGAGCGCTAGGTATGTGAAGGGTTTTGCCTTAACACTGTACCCGCGCTTGTCTTACGGTTACTTTACTTTCAAGGTACCCCTGGCGTCAATTCCCTGCGGGTGCTAGGTATGTGAATGGTTTTGCCTTAACACTGTACCCGCACCCGCCTTATAGTTACTTTGTTGCCGGGGTTTTCTTGGCTTCAATTCCCTGCGGGTGCTAGGTATGTGAAGGGTTTTGTCTTAACACTGTACCCGCATCCGTCTTATGGTTACTTGGTTGCCAAGGTAAGGGGTATTTTCCCGCTTACTTTTGAATCTTTTTGAATTTTGAATTTTGAAATTCGAAAGGTTGGTGAGGATAAGAACAGTCCAAACATCTGAAACGTCGTGCGACGGTTTCTTCTGACTGTGTCAGGACGTCAGGAAGTTATGGTGACGTGACAGTACATAGTCATTCCAGACGCTTTTTCAGGCGCGTGGGCGCGATTTTCCGGGCGCGTGGCCGCGAAATTACTGGCACGCGTCCTTTTTACAGCTGTTGCCAACTTGCTTTTTGCCACGCGTCATAGTTTCATTGCACCCTCGATTTCTCTCTCCTCCGCATTAAATTCACCGCATTAATTGCGATTAGTATATAAAGGGGGAGAGGGTCCTTTTTTATTTCACACCTTCACCCTTCTCTTCTTCTTCTTAGCGATTTCCGGCAAATACTCCCCTTTTCAGGCAAGCATTTTCCCGAAATCGCTTTCTTTCTGCAAGATGTCTTCACATGATCTCGAGTCTACCACCGATGACAGGAGTACTGTTGGCGAGTGCCAGTGTGCTCTGCCCGGCGATCAGTACCGGTATGTTGTTAGGAAGTTCATGCTCGATCCTCTCGAGCCTGAGTTTCCTGAACCCCATCAGACCGTGTACGATGCCCCCAGTGGCAAGATCGGGGTATATGCTGCATTCTTTGTTTATGGGAACCTTAGGTTCCCATTGACAAAGTTTGTTTACCGTGTCCTCGAAAGGCACGGTGTTCATCTGACCGAGCTGCACCCAATGGCGATCGCGAAGATTCGCCACTTCGAGTGGGTGTGCCGGATATTGGGTGTTGAGCCCTACGTGGACCGCCTGATGACCTTCTATACTTGGAGGTGCATCCAGGGGTGGTACACCCTGACAACCCGAATCAAGGGTTTGAAGATTTGCGCGACCGAGCGCAGTCTCCGATCGTGGAAGCGGGAGTTCTTCTACATTTCTGCTCGCGCCGTCCCCATTGCCATGAAGTTTAAAAATGGCCAAGCCATTCCGAGCCACCACGCCACAAACTACCAGGAGGCGGAATGGTTTGCAAAGATATCCCGGGTCCAATCTCCGGTTTACCGGTTTGCGGAGTCCGGGATGGTGATGTTGGGGATGAGCCGGGTATGGAAGGAGGCGTCTCAGGTTCCCATCCTTCTCGAATACGGTTTGAACTCTACTCCTTATGGTATGTCTTGTCTTTCTTGCTTATATGAGTTTGTCTTCTAACTGTTTCTTTTCTTTCAGAGGGGAACAATTTGGAGTCGCTCCTGTACCCGCGGGAAGCTAACGATCCCGTGCGGGTGGGTACTCGTGCTCTTGACGAGAATGAGTTGCCCATCCTGGAGCAAACAGCGGATCGGTTTGTGGAGGTCTATCCGCTGGGCCACGAGATCCTGAGCCACCGGCGGCCAGGTAAGGCGTTATTCTCTCCTCCCCCCCTCAGTGCTGTACCCGCTGCTGGAATTCCTGACCTGTCTTCTTCTGAGGAATCCGCAGATGGTCCTCCGTTAGTGCGGAAGAAGAGGGCTGCCGGCGGGAAAGGGAAGGAGAAGGCGGCCTCCACAGCCGATCCAGTGCTCCTATCTGACACTGAGTCAGATAGTGAAGAGGTGGCGGGGAACCCCGGTGGTGAGAAGACCACTGTTCCGGAGGCTACGACTGTTACCTCCGGAGAACCAATGACGACGACGGTGACCGGCATCAAGAGACCGGCTCCATCGGGTTCGTCCCCGCCCGTCCGTACGTTCAAGCTCAAGAAAACCCGTAAGTACAACTCTTGGCTTTTATCTTCGTAATTTAATCTTCCGTCTTTTAACACTTTTCTTCTTTACGCAGGTGTGGATGTTGGCGCATTCCAGGGTGAGGGGCCGAGTACTACCTCTCCGCCAATGACGGTAGGCTTGGTCAGCCTACCTGAGGCGTCGACCCAGGCGCCTGCGCCTGCTTCCGCTGGTTCAGTTGCTCATTCTGAGCCGACTGTTCCAGCCGAGATGACGTCACCGCCGGCTGTGAGTGCAATTTTTACAGCATCCTTCACAGAGCCGGCGGTTACTTTTGCCGCAGATTCTGCGGCAGCGACCGCGGCGGCAACCACGGCTGCTGCTATTACGCCCCCGGCAACGATGGCCAGTCCCTCAGGTACGCGTGGGGCTTCTCGCATCTTTCCGCCACCTTCCCATCTGCCTGACCTCTTGGATGGATTTCCATTGGGTTCAGGTGATGGGTTCGGCGGCTATCGGCCTGTAATTGACCCTACAGGTGCGTAGGGTTCCTTTGGCCCTTTTTCACTTATATATTTTATCATCTTTTCCTAACTGCTTTTTGTTTTCTGCAGTTTCGGATTCCAATGAAGTGTATGTTCCGCGATGGAACATACGCCGAGGAACAACCCTTCGTACCCCTGTGGAGTGCGTGGAATGGGCTCGCCACGCTGCTCCCCATGGTGCGTTGGGGGAAGCCATGGCTAGCTACCAGGAGGGTAGGCTAACCAATGAGCTTCGGGTTCTCCAAGCCCGGATGCAGCCGCGCGTCGAGCTGCTTTGTCGTGAAAACGACAAGTTAAAAGCAGCTCGCGCCAAGGAAGTATCTCAAGCGCGGGCTCTTCGGGAGGAGAACCAAAAGTTGGCCGCAGCTGCTGCGGAGAAGGAGAAGGCCTTCAAGGCCCTCGAGGTTGAGGTTCAAGCGCGACTCGAGGCCCGCTCCAAGGGTGCCCAAGCTGTTAACGAACAGCTTCGGCTGGCTAAGGAGACTGCGAGGAACGCAACCGAGAGGGCTACCAAGGCTGAAGCCGTTGCTGAGCCTTTACGCGTGGAGAACGAGGAACTCAAGGCCAAATTGGAGGCTCTCCAACGTGCTCATGATGCCTTGGCGATGGAGGATGCCAAGAAACTTCAAGAGATCCTGGACCAGAGGGGCGTGCTTGATCACACCGAGCGGAAGCTTAAGGGCGTCGAAGAGGCTGCCGCAAAGGAAGTGCTACTTGCCAAACTAAACAAAAGCGAAGCCGAACGCGCCTGCACCCAAGCTCAAGCCGCCCTTAAAGAAGCTCTGGTTGCCAAGGAATGGCTTCTTCGAGAAGCGTTGTCTCAGGTAAGTCTTATCTTCATGTCTTCACGCTTATCTTTGTAATTAGGGTGTTGACACTTGTATATTTTTTTATGTAGGTTGTGCATCGGGTCTTCTCAGAGACATCTTACGATGATGCAATGAGCGCAGCCCTCAACGCTTCTCACGAGGATGGGGAACGGGTCGGTTTCCTGCTTGGTCTAGGGTTTGTTGAGAAAGGCGTCCCGCCATCCAACTTCCCTTTGTACAACGTAGATACCGAAGCCATATATGACCAAGCAGTAAATCAATACGCCGCCTTCCCGCATCCGGTGGTGGAGAAGGTGAACCAAGTAGCTGCTGCTGATGATGGGTTAGCTATCCTTAAAGCTTTCCTTGAACCGCCTCGTTCCTCTGATGGAGCGGGTCCAAGTGGAAGCGGCCCTGAAGCTTGATCCCAAAGATCCCTTCCCATTGCTAGGATAGTCTTGTACGGATGTATTTATTTTTCTTTTCGTAGGCGGGTAGTTACCCGGCCATTCTTGTAATAATTTATTTGTGAAATATAAATCTTTTTGCGTATAAGATTGTTATTTCTTTCTTTGGGTTCCTTGCTTTATAAACTTATGACTTGCATACTTAGTTTAAATTAGCAATTTTCCAAGTGTTTAGAATAAGTTAACCTGTTGAACGTGGTTAATGGGTTAAAGTTTTGCTTCCTCTTTCGTGATTGTGCGGGTAGAACCGTCACTTGCACTTAGTAGGATGGTTAAACTTTAACCTTCATCTGACCTGCGTGTAGGTTTTCCTCATCTTTTGAGGATAAGTTAACCTTTGAACGTGGTTGATAATAGGTGTGAAGTTTTGCTTCCTCTTCCGTGATTGTGCGGGTAGTACCGTCACTTGCACTTAGTAGGATGGCAAAACTTTACCCTTATCTGACCTGCGTGTAGGTTTTCCTTATCTTTTTTTTTTTTTTTTTTTTTTTTTTAGGATAACCTTTGAACGTGGTAGATGATAGGTTGAAGTTTTGCTTCCTTGTTTGTGATTGTGCGGGTAAGACCGTCACTTGCACTTACAAGGATGGCTAAACTTTACTTACATCATACATGCGTGTAGGTTTCCCTTATTTTTAACGTTGTGTTTATGCGGGTTTTGCCGCCTTCCACACGTAACGACTTACTTCTCCCCGTTTATGCGGTAAATACCGGCACCAGTGGGAAGTTCATAAGGATAAAGGCAAACACATTATGAAAGGAGAATCATTTCCATTAGAAGTGGCTCTAGGCCTTTACAAGTTTTGGAATTGATCTACATATAACATTTGCGTAATTGAGCTCCATTCCATGTTCTTGGGATGGGAGTGCCATCGAGCCTTTCGAGCCGGTATGCGCCTTTTCCCAGGACTTCTTTGATAATGTATGGCCCTTCCCAAACCGGGGCCAGCTTTCCCGGGTGCTCTTGGTTTGAAGCCTCGTTGTTACGCAGTATGTAGTCTCCTATTTTGAAGTTGCAGAGTTTTACCCGCGTGTTGTAGTACTTTTGCATTTGTCGTTTGTAGTTCTCTTCACGCACTGCGGCAAAGTCTCTGCGTTCCTCGGTTAGCATAAGATCCAACCGTCTCTCCGCATCATTGTCTTCTGGCTGAATCAAGACCCTTGGCGAGGGTAGACCAATTTCGACCGGGACCATGGCTTCAGTGCCATAAGTGAGGCTGAACGGGGTTTCTCCCGTACTGGCCTTCTTCAGCGTTCTGTTTGCCCAAAGGACGTGCGGAAGCTCGTCCACCCAGCCGGATCTGTGTTTTAAGAGTCTTTTCTTTATGCCATCGACGATGCTCTTGTTTGCTCTTTCCACCTCACCATTACCTTGCGGGTGTGCCACTGAGGTAAAGGTGTGGGTAATTTGAAGTTCTTTTAGCCACTGTTGTAGCTTCTTGTCAGCAAAGTTGGTGCCGTTATCGCTCACCAAATTCTGTGGAAGTCCAAAACGACAAATAATAAATTCCCAAATAAATTTTTTGATATGCTTCGCGGTTGTTTGGGCTAAAGGTTTTGCTTCTATCCACTTGGTGAAGTAGTCGATGGCTACCACTAGGAACTGAACATTTCCTGCTGCTGTAGGAAATGGGCCTGTCACATCGATGGCCCACTTCTGAAATGGCCATGAAGAAGTGACTGGAACCAGTTCATTCTTCGGGCGGTGCGTGTTGGGTGCGTAAAGTTGGCAAGACTTGCATTTTCTGATGTATGCCAGTGCATCCGTATGCATCCCCGGCCAAAAGTATCCCGCGTTGTTTAGCTTGGCTACAACAGCGCGAGGACCTGCGTGTACTCCACAGATGCCTTCGTGTACTTCCCTTAGGAGGTAGTCGGCATCTTTGTTGTCCACGCATCTCAAGAGTGGGCCAAGAAAGTTACGTCTGTAAAGGATGTCGTTGACGAGCTGATAATTCAGTGCTTTACAGCGTAGTTTTCTTGCCTGTGTTTTTGACTCTGGTAGTGTTCCTGCTGCAAGGTAATTTATTATTGGTGTCATCCACGTTTCTGTACCGGTTTGGATGACACAAATTTCCTTGTGCGGGACTGATGGTGCTTCGAGGAGTTCAATGCGGATGTCCTTTCCCAAGTGGGTGAAGGCTAGTGACGCAAGCTTGCTTAACGCATCCGCAGATTTGTTTTCGCTGCGCTTGACATGTATGACTTTACAATCACTAAAATCACGCATAAGGGTTTTTGCCTGGGCGAGGTACAGGGCCATTGTGTCGTTCACAGCCGTGTACGTCCCATTTATTTGGTTGGCCACCAGCATGGAATCCACGTGGGCTTCCAAGTTTTTCACGCCCATTTTACGCGCAATTCTCAAACCGGCCAAGAATGCTTCATATTCGGCTTCGTTATTCGTACTTGGAAAATCTAACCGAATAGCGTAAGTATATTCTTGGCCTGCTGGGTTGGTTAATTTTAACCCTGCGCCTGAACCCTCGTTATTGGCTGCTCCATCAGTGTAGAGTCGCCAGACATCATTGATGTCCTGTGCTGGGGAGGGTTGAGCCTCCTCCTGGCACTCTTTCTCCCGCGAAGCGGGGACTTCTGCAATAAAATCGGCCAGGACCTGGCCTTTTATGGCTGGTCTTGGCTTGTACTTAATTGCATATTCTCCCAATTCAATTGCCCATTTGGCTAGACGTCCCGATAATTCGGGTTTGCCTAGAACGTTTGAGAGTTTGAAGTTGGTGAGAATGGTGATTGGGTGGCCCTGGAAATATCGTCTTAACCTGCGTGAAGCGTGTATAAGTGCTAAGACCAATTTTTCGAGGGTAGAGTACCGGGTTTCTACGTCTGTTAGTACACGGCTAACATAATAGATTGGCATCTGGATGCCTTTTCGTTCTGTTAGCAGGACTGCCCCGGTTGCTCTATCTGTTGCGGAAAGGTATAGGATTAACTCCTCTCCCGCTTGTGGTGTTGTAAGTGTTGGGAGTTCGATCAGGCGTGACCGAATCTCCTGAAAAGCTGCTTCCGCTTCTGGTGTCCAGCGGAAGTGCGTTTTCTTTAAGCAGTTTCTCAATGTTGACACGAAAGGAAACGACTTATCCGCATGGTTTGCCAAAAAGCGATTAAGTGCGACTAGTCGTCCATTCAGTGTCTGAGCCTGTTTGATGGTGGTAGGTGATTCCATTTTAACAATGGCTTCGACCTTTTCAGGGTTCGCTCTGAAGCCATCTTTAGTAACAATGACTCCCAAGAACTTCCCTTCTTCCATCCCAAATGAACACTTGCTCGGGTTGAGCTTCATGTTTATCTTTCTGAGCGTATTGAAAGTTTCTTCAATGTCTTTCAACATCGCTTCTGGCTCGGGGCTTTTGATGACCAAATCATCCATATAGACTTCCAAGTTTCTCCCGATTTGGGCATGAAACTCTTTGTCCATCAGTCGTTGGTACGTGGACCCTGCATTCTTAAGTCCGAATGGCATCATTTTATAACAAAATGTACCATCGGGCGTCCGAAATGCGGTTTTGTCCTGGTCATCTACGGCCATGTGGATTTGATGGTACCCCTTATATGCATCCAAGAAGCATTTAAGGCGAAATGGTGCCAACGAATCCACCTTAAGATCAATTTCTGGTAACGGATAACAATCTTTGGGGCATGCTTTGTTCAAATCTTTGAAATCTATGCACATGCGCCATTGTTTGTCATTCTTCGGTACCATTACGGGATTTGCAACCCATGTTTGATATCTACTAACGCGTATGATGCCTGCGTCAAGGAGTTCCTTGACTTGGGTTCTACACGCGTTAGTTTGTTCAGGCCCCATTACTCTGCGCTTTTGTACGACTGGCGTGACAGCCGGATCGCACTTGAGCTTATGCTCCGCCTTACTTCGGGGTACACCAGTCATGTCAGCTGGTGCCCACGCAAAGATGTCAGCGTTTTTCTGCAGTAAGCGTTTGAGTAGGGTGCGGGTGGGATCAACGATTGTTGGTCCAATGGTAACGGCCTGGTCGGGGTATTTGCCATTGAAGGCACATTTTTCCGGTTCGGTGATGGTTGGTTTAGCCATCTTTGGTTTGGGTTTAGATGAGACAGATGCGATGCATACCTGGGGAATGCCAGTGATCATCGCCACACCCTCAGCTGTTGGCCATCCCATCATGCCGTGGACTGAAGATACCACGGCGTTGAATCTTGCCATCCCGTCTCTCCCGAAGAGGATGTCGTACGTGTGGTGTGGCTTCCTCATCACGACAAAGTCCACATCCTCTGTGCGGGAGTGTTTTCCATCTGTAAGAGTGACGGGGAAAGATAGGATACCCAGGGGGGTTTCTGTACTGCCGTCAAACCCTTCCATTGAAGCGTAGACCGTTTCCAGGCGTTCTTTGTCTTCATCATCCAGCTTGTCAAAGAACTGCCTGTACATCACTGTTGACGAAGCGCCGTTGTCAACAAGAGTGCGGGAAGTGATGTAATGCCCCAGCTGGCTTTTGATGACGATGGGGCCTTCTTTGCTGGGGCCTCCTGGCACTCGCGGGAAGCGCACCTCAGCTTCCTTCCACGCGCATGGTTCTGTCATTCGTCTTTTTCTTCCTCCGACCTTGCCATGAACCATGTTGATGCTGATATCGACGGGCTTTCGTCCGTTACCTCTGTACCGGTTGTCACTCCTTCCTCCCTTCCTGATTGATGCCACGAGATGTGCAAGTCTTCCATCCTTGAAAAATGCTTCAACAATGTCTTTCAAGGATGTGCACTCTTCAGTACCATGACCCTTTGTCCCGTGGAAATCACAGGACTTGCTTTGATCCGCATTAGGTTTCTGCCGGATCAATGGGGCTTTTGGCCATGGCAATTTTTCCGTGGCAAATATCTCCGTGACGCTCTTCGTGAGTGGCGTCCACCGGTGTTTTCGGTTTGAGGGGTGTATGTTGTCTCTTCCGCCAACAAGGGGGCGAGAGCTGGATGAGGTGTCAAAGTTTACCCTTGACTGCCAAATACCTAGCCTCCTCTTTTTGTTCTGCCGGGCGGTCCTAACGTTGTTCTCCCTTGTCCTCTGCGTGTAGAGGTGTGTACTCTGGGGAAGATCCCTTCCCAGTTGCTTTTGCGTCTCGGCAAAGCGCTTTGCCGCCGTCATGATGGCATCCCAAGTTGATGGCATGCCATCCTTACCCGTCAATGTGCGGATAAGTTCTGGGTATTCGGCGCCTTGGATGAAGGCGGCGCGAACCAGATCCTCACTTATGTTGCCGAGACTTAGCTTTTTGGAGTTGAAGCGGGTGATGAAGTCTAGTAAAGATTCATCCTCCTCTCTCACGCAGTTGAGGATCGTCCACTGCTCTTCAGTGTACTTCCTCTGTTGGCTAAAGTGCTGGCTGAACTTGTTCTGAAAGTCCGCCCAGTCATATATGTGGTGGATCGGTAAACGATCGAACCATGCCCTGGCCGCTCCGACCAGAGTCATCTGGAACATGTAGCACCACGTGGGTTCCGTCCAGTTGCTGACGGTAGCCCCCGCAATGAACCTGTTCAAATGGTCGTCTGGGTCGGATAGACCATCGTAAGTGCCAATGTTGGACATATGTTTGGCACTTCTCGGGGCGATTGCTTCCGCAATGTCCCTTGCGAATTTTGACTTTCCTGCATTTGTAGCAGTTGGTCTAAAGGTTTTGGAGAAGTCACGCGGGTTTCTCTCCGTGATTGGTTTAAAAGCTTCCCCAAAATTCCTTTTTGGTTGGACGTCCGTTTCCTTACGCTTCCCTTTCGCCTTATGGCGAGGGTTTGCGTCGGTATCGGACTCCAACTCATCTGAGTACTCACCGTCACTGCTCATATTGAGGTGTTGGCGAGTACTGCCGAACTCGTCAGCCTGTTGAGCTGAACGCAAGCGTTCATCCAATTCGGCTTGGAATTCTCTTTGCCGTGCTTCGGCCCACGCCTTCACTTGATCTAGTGTTTGGCGAGGGGCCCTTGTTCGTCTTTCCAACTGGGTGTCGGTGAACCCCAGTGGAATATTTACTGCACTTGCCCCGGCTATGGTAGTCGGGGTAGTGTTCGTAAGGATTGTATAACCGCCGGTATTCCCCCCAGTTGCTGGGGTTGTTACCGGGGTTTCTTGGTCGGTTACTGGCCTTTGGACCGGAGTAACGTTAACCATTTCTTCAGAAATTGTGAAAAAACTAAAATAGTTCTAGCTTTTATGCACGGATGGCGCCAATGAAGAAACACTAAGTGAACCCTGGATAGATTATAGATAATCTGGGGTTTAAGTAATGTTTCCCACGGATGAGGTCTAGCTGAGAAGGCTGTTCTTCAGGAGACCTGCAAAACAAACACCGTAAGCTCGTCACTGAGAAGGGGGGGTTCCTCCTTGTGACCACCCTCCGGCGTGAGAATCAGACTAGATTGCTCTGAATATGTGTATATTAAGAGATTGCTAGATAACTGGATAGCAGATGATCTTACCATTCCAAGATGTTGGAGTATTTATAGCCGAAGGTAGGTTTCCAAGCAGGTACAGCCGGCTGAATAGTATTCCTGTTCTACCAACAGTGGATTATGCACAGGCCATACTGGTTGGTGGATAAGTTACGGCCAACAGTAACAAAGTCGGCTGCACTATTCCACCAACTGTAGATTATGCACGTCCCACCTACTGTGGATTATACGCAGGCCATGCTGGTTGGTGAATAGGTTACGGCCAACAGTAACACTATTCTACCAACTGTAGGCTACGTACGCCCGTCAGTAAGAGTTGGTGAGTAGGCAGCGGCTAATAGTGAAACAGTACTAGAGGGTGCTCCTCCTCGTACTGTTGTCGGTGAGCTGTCACCCTGTGATTGGCTCATGGGTTGTTCTGGTCAGATCGTCTGTCCTATCCATACCTTGGTAGGTATAGTACAAAAGATCTTTCAGAATCATACGGACTGGCTCATTTTGGCGGGATTGTTCCCGCCTTGCTCATTCCTTCATGTGACTACTGAAGTAGCTATCGCCTTGTGCGTGTAGCCCTGCTGTCTGCGGGTAGCCTTCCCTGATGGCTTGTATCCGCAACTGCGGGAACAGGCGGGGTACTTCACCATTGGGAGGCTTTCCATGCGTGTACAGCTTGCGTACTGCGCGTAAGATTCTATGAGCATGGTGGGTCCTGCGGGAGCAGAAGGCCTTTGCGCAGACGTCCCTATTCAAGGTGAGTCTTGCGGGACCAACTGGTCTCTGCTGGGACCTACCTCTTCAAATAGGAAGTGTGATGTGTATAGTTTTGGCATTTGTTTATGGGAAATATATTGTTGTGATATGCCATATCCCGACCTTAGTTTCTCAGAAGTTACATCTGCTGTCGTTCGACAAGTACATACACATTTAGTTATTTATGACATTTTTGGTCTTGTAAAGATGATGCTGGTCTACATATTGTTAAAAAATGTGCAGAATCTAAGGCCCGAGATACCTAGATGTTGTCCGAGTTCTCTTGCAAATGTGATGAAACAATGTTGGGATGCAAATCCCGACAAGCGACCTGAAATGGATGAGGTGGTTACAATGTTGGAGGCAATCGATACAACAAAAGGCGGAGGTACGATTCCAGGTGATCAAGCTCAGGGTTGTCTTTGCTTCCGGAAGTATCGTGGGCCTTAAAGAAATGTACCTTCAACCTTGCGTTGAGATGATTGTACATTGTTATTTAAATATTGGAAGATTCGACCCGGTTTTGCTACTTCGAAAAAACAAGGAAATTTGCATATTCCTTAAAATGGGAATATGTTGGATGATTGATATTTGTGTCATGTAAAGCGTTATGTTTCTATTTACTGGTATTTATATTTGATGCGTAATTAAGAAGTATTGACGATATAAATATATAATCGTGTTTTGTTTTATTAATAAGATTACTTAATTATCGAGTATTTTATCGGTTACATGTTCTTGTTTTTTTATATCTTTAAGCGATTTAATATTATTATTTTCTTAGTACATATGATCCAACCACTGAAATTAATAATCAGTAAGAAATTGTTAGTTGGAAAGAAAATTTGCAAGAGTATATAAACCCTAATCATGTGTTCTTTTATTTCAAATGAATCATTTTTTTACCCTTTCAGAACATGACTTCTCAATAGTTTCAAAAAATCCCCTGAACTCCATGCAGGGATGCATAAACATGTTTAGATTCACAGATCCATAAACATCAACGGTTATTACTGAAAGAAATGCGTCCTGGATCGATGCTTAGACGTTGGATTTTGACATTTGAACTTCACCTTGGTCGTCGTTGTCATCCCAGTTCGTGGTCCCGTAGTAAGTTGCATACAATACCAGTTGAATTATAGCTGATATTGATCCTAGAGCATTGGGAACCTATTTTAGACATGAAAAATGTGTCAAAGAGAACATAAATGTAAAATCATACGAATTAATGACACGAAAAGACCGGTTACCAAGATGTAGGGATCTAACGGCATGAGAGCATACCCACACCATACAACGCTGTTGACGAAGCTGGCAAGTGATAAAGTAAAGGGCATGTATTTGACACTTCTTGTCTTGATCACCATTCTCTGTTTTCAAGTATATTTTTGAGTCAAGAATAATTTATATCTATATACCTATCATGATTCCTTGGCATACAAGATTCTAGTATAAATAAGCGAGCTATCGTTTATTAACATTTGTAAATTATCACCTTCTTTCTACCTTTTGCTTACACAAAGTTTACACGGTATTGGAACATCTAATTAATCCTGAGGACCAAATACTGTAGTTATCCTAACCATGTCTATGTTTTGTTATATTAGATAGATTTTCGTTTATACAAAATTTACACTTACCATGACAGTCAATGGAGCTGCATACATGAGTATGTTGAAGACGATGGCAACCATTCCAACGACCATAGATCTAGCCTCGTAGGTGTGGAAGCACATTAACGTAACTACAACAAGGACAGCTACGAAAATGGCTTCAATAATGAGGATGATTATGATCTTTTTCTGCATTTTTTTAAAAATTTAGCTTAGATACAGGTGACTAAAACAAGTGAAATAAGATACAAAGTAGATAAGTGTGAGCGTACTCGACCACCCCAAGTAGAATATGTGAAGAAGATTGCGATGAAGACGGTTTCAATGGTTAATCCAACACCGTTGATCGTGATGACCAAAAGACTGTTTGGATGGACAATTGGGAGAGCGTAGAACATCCACACCGCACAATTTAAAAGCGTGGCAACGTATGGATCAGGCTTGAAAGCTTGAACTGATTTTGCTTTGATAATCCTTAGAAATGTTGGCCTGTAAATTTTTGTTTCCAAAATTACACCAAAGGTTTGGTGATTAAAACTACTCAAAATAGATTTTCACATATGGATAATAAACTGGTGAATGGCAAGAGTTTCTTTTTTTTTTTTTTAGTTACATAAACCTAAGAGCCTAAATGTAAAGTTTATAACTTGTATAGGGTTAACTTAATCAGTTTTGCAGTTTTGCTGTTCAAAAGGGGGTTGCGGCGCAACTTGTTGCCCGTTTGCCTGCCACTTTATTGTAATCGTTTTATAGTAAATTATATAAAACTTCGATATTACATTTTCTAAAAAAAAAAAAAAAAAAATTTATATATTTTAACATAAAATTTTCCTTTCTTAGTTTTTTATGCGTGCGGATCGTCAATATTTTTTATTTCTTAACAAAAGTTAACAAAAAAAATACGCAATACAACTTTATACAAGTAAAGATTAATTAGAAGAGATTAAGAAATTACAAGGGGGAGAGAAAGAGAATAAGTGAAATGATGTTCCCTGCATACACAAAACCGAACAAGTTAGACAAAAACTACTTAAAATCAACTAATTACGTTTGCTACATTCTCTTAAAATAAATACACAACTAAATGAAATGTTTAAAAAAGATGTCCTAACGAACCAAGTATTCCAATGAGGGCTCTCAAAGCGGCGGGATCCATTTTATCGTCTTTCAACCAACGAACACGAAAGAAAACACGAAGACTGGACAGAGATGATCAACAACGGAGATAAATATTCAGAAATTTAGATCAAACCCGAAGCAAAAGTGATTTAATGGGGTGCATGCATGCAATGTAAAGGATCATAAGTGAGTTAGGATTGTACTTATACTAATAATATGTTGTTTAAAGTGAGTCTTAAAATAGAAAGTGAAGGAACACTTTCTTCGCTTTCGTCACAATTCTTGATCTGACATGTTTTTCGTACTACTAATATCCAGTTTTCACTCTTGTGTGTTTGTGTGTGAATATAAGTCACAGATTAATATTTGCATAAATTCATGCATCGCCATTCACGTATTCTTCTCTTTTGGTTTTGGTCAACACCAAATTTCAAAAACTTTCTGATACTAGTATTTGTCAAAATATATCACGCCAATTCATTATCAAACACATATATGTGTTATAAATATTTCTTGTCTCATGAATCATGATAAAAAAATAAATATTTGGGC